>NC_091392.1:41799015-42102045 GCF_032191515.1 Phaenicophaeus curvirostris | reverse complement strand
CTTTATCTTAGGCACCGCCTTTGCCACTGGAGAGGACTTCTTTGGGAGCCTGTCAACAACCACGCATTAAGAAATCCCAGCCACCGTGCTACTGCTCATTTTCCCACTGATTAAAAAAAAACACAACAACTTTTGAAGTTGTTTTTTGTTTCTGCAGGGGACTGGGGCGGATGAGAAGGGAAAATTTTGGAGAGCTATTATAAGCAGCCTTATTTTCATCGCTCCTAGTTTAAAAGGAATTTAGTAACATGAGGGTTTTTTTTTTCCCCCTAACACTCCCTTGCTTTGCAGGAAACAAAATCCCGCTCTCAGCCCAAGATGATGAAATTAAAATGACTGCGCTATTTTTAGCATCATTAAGAAAAAAAAAAAGGCAATTACATTTCTAAAATGCTATTGTTGCTTTAATAAGGTGTTATTCGGAGGGTGTTACACATTAGGGCTCTTTAAAATACTTGTGCCTTGACCGTGCTCCTTTAATTATCGCATCGGCCGGGTACACATGCAGGCAGAGGAATTCTGTCACGGTATCCGCTCACGCATTCTCGGCCATTTGGCTATTACGTCAAAGCAAAGCTACCGAATCACGTGCGTGTGGGGAGGGAAGGAATTGCCAGGCTGCTGGGACAGAGCTCATTTTGCTGGGTTATTTAATGCCAAGGAAGGGCAGTCAGGTTATAATCAGGCGTAATTAACACCGCCATACCCTGAATCCTCTTTATATTCAAGTCACATGACGACCTCAAGGAAATGAAAAATTCTTTCCTGCTATTGAAATGGGCAAACAACATCTCTAGCTGATCCCCCTAATGAGAAAATAACAGCTCCTGTGCAGATACCGTTTCAGAAGCAGGATTTTGGCGACGCAGCTCCCCCAGGGAAAGCTCACAGGCAGACAAAAAGCCTTTGCCTGCCTTCAGGGTGTTTTAAAAAGAAAGGTAATATTTTGGGCTGGAGGGCTTTGTCAAGACAAGGTCCAGATAATTTGAAGGACCAGAGGTGTCTTACGGAGCCATCTGTGGTGGTAGCTGTGGCTAGTAGTTGGTCTGAAGAAGCATGTAAGAGGGAAAATCTACATTTCAGAACGCAGCCATGCCTCGTTAGTGCTGCCAACAAAGAGGCCGATTTCTTAATAGGCCAAGAGGTCCCATGTTCCTCCCCCCAGTGTCAATATTTGAAATAAAAGGATTTTTTTTTTTTTTTACTTTTTACCTAACTTCCTTTCTTTTAAAAAAAAGAAAATGAAAAAACAAACAATAACCCCACCTAGTAAAGTAACGGCAGGAAGGCACATTTAGCTCCATACAATCAGGATTTGCGGCCAGCACCACGGGGGTCCAGCTGCCACAGGGATGCAGCCCTCCCTCTCTCTCCCTCCCTCTCTCCCTCCCTCTCTCCCTTCCTTGCATTTGTCATGCAAGCGCTTAGCAACTGGCAGCCAGGGAGCTTAAGAGTCCAAGGTCTGAGGAAGCCCTTCCAGAGCTTGGAAGGCACACAGCAGCAGGACGTGTCTGGTCTCATTTTCCCCTTGCAGGGAAGCTCGTCCTTTTAGCGTGTGCTCTGATCTCCAGTACTGCTAGGAAATCTCCTACTGGACAAGTCCTTCAAAGTCTATTTAGGTAAGAAATATTGTGCTCTTCTAGGGGCCCTGCCTGGGTTTCTTTTGCTGGTGAACAGAAATCATCACCACCCAAGCAAGGCTGAGTTTTTCTGGGCTACCCAGATATATCCATTACCCTTGTCTGATTTAGCAGCTTCAGGGCAATGTCCCATCCATGCTCTGCAAGAACCAGAAAGGCGGAGGTGTTGAACCAATCTGAGCACCGGCAGCGTTTGGCATTCTCCCCAGAGCTGTCTGAGCAAACAAGGCAAAGGGGAAAAAGCCCTTCCCTCCCTCTCTCCACCTGCCCAGTGACTCAGAACAACTAGAAATGGCAGCTTAACTCTCACTGCTGCCAGAACGCAGCCCGATACACCCAGCAGCCAGAGTGAGGGCACTGGGAGTGCCAAGAAAGTGAGTACACTCAGCCATTTTTAGGGGTGGGGGAAGGGATGGGGACACTCGTATCTCTATAGCAACCCCTGCCTGGCTGATCCTGCTAAACGATTGGGAACACAGGCTGCTCTAAAATTAGATCTTCTAGGGATCCCTGCCCCAGGGGCAATAACTGTGAGACAAAAGAAATAGTTCTAACTTCATCTCCCTCTACCTTCACCAAACAACTTTTGTTATCTCGGAAACTTCCCGGAGCTCCCAGTGTGATAACTTGGGCAGCCTGACTGAGAGCAAATGATAAATTCTGGTTGAAGTGATAAAGTTCCAGGTACAAAAAAAATCTGCATGTCATGCCCTGCTTGCAAAGAAATACAGAAGTTAACACGGCCGATAATGGCTTTGACACAGCCAGACAGGAGCAAGAGGCAGCTGCTTATTCAGGTAGAATTCATTTGAGAGAGTGGGGTTTGCTGGAACCAAAGATCCAATTTGCTCTGAACATCTCAGCAAATGGCACCCACGTTAGTAAAATTAACCAGAAGCTGTGTAAGGGAACCGTGGTGCAGGGAAAAAGACACACAGCTACTCTCAGGACTGCAAAAAGCTTTCAAGAGAAACATGACAGAATTACTAGCTGGGGAGAGGAGAGGGAGGAGCAGCTGTAGGACCAGTCACAGCTAGAGCCAGCTGCAGCAGGAAGAAATGACTTAAGGGAAAGATGATCACAACTTGTCTGCTTTTTTTCACTTGTATTCAAAACGCTTAAATGGCTGGAGCAGGTAGGAGAGGATTTTATATCACAGAGGAGTTAGAGGAATCAGTACTAACCTCAGGGGAACTGAAATCCTAGAAGGGGCACAAAACAGGCTCTGCACCCCAAGACTGTACAAAGATAATTCCATTTCTGGAGCGCATGCTCTGCTCAGATGATGGAGACTTTAAAGACTACAGGGCATGTGGCACTAGGACCCCCAATTTAACCATTTGAGGAGCGTGTGCCCTAGTAGGGAACTCTATTCCACCTCTGTGTAAAGGCTTCCATTCCCAGATCTCTGCTGAGCCAACAGACTGCTTTTAGTCTATACTGGTATTTGACAAACAAGCAGCCTCTGGTTTTCAGCGTGCACACAGCCAATAGCCTAGAACACAATAGTTGGTTTCCAGTTACAGCAGGGAAGGCTTTAACTTATTCACAAGAACAGGACGGCGAGTCAAATAGCTTAGTAGGTTTTAGAAAGGGATTGGATGTTTGCATGGTGAAACAACATCCACAGCCGTATTAGCTAGGATAAGGGTTACAAGCTCAGCGATCCTCACGCTATGGGACAAAACGATGAGTGGCTGGGATCACAGGCAGACAAAAGCGACAGCCATTCCCTGAAGCTCCTTGCAGCAAGGTCACATGGCCATAAGCAGGCCCTGTCAGAAACCAGATAACCTATTGTGCAGTTCTAGCTGGGCTAATCCTGTGTGTCCCCGGAAAGCTCCAGAGGGGCTTGGCACGGAATGAAGTGGAGAGAAGTACTTGTTATTAAAAAAAAAACCCAAACCCAAAAGAAGAGTTTTATTGGTATGCATCCTATAGAAATGGGTACAAAAAATGGCCTTGGATTAATCTGTCAAAGAAAACATGGAACAGCTGGGCTCTCCCTAGGAAAGCATCAGCCGCGAGCGAGTTCCTTACAAAACAGGGCAGTATGGAAATATACTGGAGGAAGGAGGAGGGGAAGCAGACACATGGGATCAGTGCTCTGTTCTTCAGTACTGAGGCATGATTTCAAACCATTGAGAGGAGGCCTGGTAACAACCACCACAAGGTGTTTCTCCACACCAGAAATGGCACTTGCTTTTCACTGAGCTGGTCTCCTCCGTGTGTAAATAATTGCCCACTAGGATTTTTAAAGGAAGCTGGGGTACCTACTACCAGAGCTTCTGAAAAGGCAAGAGATAATAGTCCTCATTTGTTCCTTCTCATAGATCTGATGAGGTTTCAGTCTCCATGTGGTCAGTTACTTCTCCAACCCCAAGTATACTACTGAATTTGTACTGCTTTAGAAAAAAATAATCTATAGGTATTCAATAATAGTAAAGTCCGGAGAAGTTCCGAGACCCTCTTGCCAACCCAACAGGAGGTGTAGCCACGTACGGGTAGGATCACCTCTTCTTGAAGCCATACTTCTTCCTTTCGTAGAAGAGATCTGTCTTGGAACTGCCCAGGTTGACGATCTTGGGGCAACCATCTCTCTGTAAGAAGGAAGGACAATGGAAGTTAGGAGACCGGCAAACAGAACAACATTATCACCTAGGTAGTTTCAGTAAGTTCTCAGTTCCCACGCTCTTCACTCTGTCCTCAACACACGCTTTAAACACCTCTGCAGAGCAACTGCCCTCCAGTTCTGGTTACTACCAGCAAGAGAATGGAGCAGAGAAGAGGATGGATGCCTTATTAATACTACTCTAGCACATTCTCTTCCTCAGGGTGACAACAGAAAACAGCTCAAGTAACACCTGCAGTTTAATGAAAAGGATGCTCAGTGTCTCAAGACTAGATTTTTTCTAAATTAGGATATGCAGGATTTATACAGCCCAGGGAAATAACCTTTCCCCTTCTTAGAAGGGCAACAAAGCTGGTGAGGGGGCTGGAGAACAGGTCTTACGAGGAGCGGCTGAGAGAGCTGGGGTTGTTTAGCCTGGAGAAGAGGAGGCTGAGGGGAGACCTCATTGCTCTCTATAACTACCTGAAAGGAGATTGTAGAGAGGAGGGTGCTGGCCTCTTCTCCCAAGTGACGGGGGACAGGACAAGAGCCTCAAGCTCCGCCAGGGGAGATTTAGGCTGGACATTAGGAAAAAATTCTTCACAGAAAGCGTCATTGGGCACTGGCAGAGGCTGCCCAGGGAGGTGGTTGAGTCACCTTCCCTGGAGGTGTTTAAGGCACGGGTGGATGAGGTGCTGAGGGGCGTGGTTTAGTGTTTGATAGGAACGGTCGGACTCGATGATCCGGTGGGTCTCTTCCAACCTGGTTATTCTATGATTCTATGAATCTCATTGCTTTAGATGTCACCAAGCCATTTGCATGTTTAGGGACCCCCCATAGCTGTGACAGCAGAACTGAAGCTCAGATTTCCTTCATCCTGGATGGATTACTGGAGGCTGGATGGTCATCTTGAAAGAGAACAGCTATTCAGAGCAGCTACAGAGACAAGTTTTTGTACCTGAACTCTAGTAGACGGTGAGAAAAAAAGCTACAAGAAAAGCAATGGGGATGGGGGGTACCTGCCTCACAGGTACCGTTGCAAAGATCAATTAGACATGCACCTCTTGGGGTACCAGTGAACATTTGTCCGTGGACCACCTCAGCCTGGCATCTGCATAACTCCTGAGGGCAAAATGTTGTGGCTGGCAACAGCAGCTGTGAGGAGCCCAGCAGGCAGAAGTACACATGCCCTCGGCTGTTGTGTAAGCTCAAGTGGATTAGATTTATAAAGATGTCTCTGGGCAGTTATCAGCTGCTGTAGAAACTGCACCCAAGCTGCCCCACTGACACCTGCTCCTGCGCAGGAGATGGAGCCCGGTGGGCAGGGTCTGCACGGTAGAAATAACAGGAGAGAGGGTGGAAAAGAAATCATTCCTCCCGCATACACTTGCCACAACCCATCTCTAGCTACTGCCTCCTTACTTGATTTTGAACCTTAGTAGTAGGACTCTTCCAAGTGTTGCCTCCCACGATCCAGGGAGTCTGTAACAATCTTGACAGCATTATTGCAGAGCTCTGTTCATTCTTCCACCTCCTCCTAAGGAGGCAGCACATAAGCATGCTCCTGGCCCCAAGAAGAGGTTACTTTTTGCAACTCAGCTGTCCTGGGTGACAAGGCGGGACTTCGGCCCTTATTCATAGATTGAAGCACGGCACAACAATACTTCATTCCTCCACCAGAACAAATGAACCAAGAGTAACCAGGCCCTTTGCCCCATGCCCAACAGCATTCCACTTCCTCCCTCCATTTAAGTATTTGCTTTCCTGCTTCACTATCTTTTCCAGTCTTTCTCTGAGGATGACGAAAAATGCTTTGACTGAAACCTTGGCATGTTAGAGCTTCAGCTGCAGAGCTCTGTCCAGCTGCTTTTCTCATTCACATCAGCACCAGCTACCATAATTGCTACAGGCAGCACACAATTTTTCCCATTCCAAGCACCCTTCACCTGTGCCACCACTTTTCAATCCTGCAAGTCAATGATGTCAAATCTGCTGTTTCAGACCTGCAACTTCACATCTGCAATAATTCCTAACATTCGAATTTGCTGAAGGAGAGCAACTGTCTTCACCCACAGCAGGCTTCACCTTGTTGTCAAAATACCTCAGTTCTGACTTGTTATTATTCTGCTTCTCCAACTCTACCTTTTCTACAACCCTCCCTTGCAGAGCATCGGGCTATTTCCCACCTGAACCAGACACAATAATCTGAACGTGAGCTTAGGTTTTGGAAAACACTTGTTGGGAATCAATATGGAATCACAGAATGGTTTGTGTTGGCAGGGACCTTAAAGATCATCCAGTTCCAACCCCCCTGCCATGGGCAGGGGCACCTCCCACCAGACCAGGCTGCTCAAAGCCCCATCCAACCTGGCCTGAACATTTCCAGGGATGGGGCAGCCACGGCTTCCCAGGGCTACCTGTGACAGGGCCTCACCACCCTCACCGTGAAGAATTTCTCCCTAATGTCTAATCTATCTCCCTACTTTAAATTTAAAGCCCTTCGCCCATATGAATTCGTAATTTACCAATGAATCTACTATTATGAATTGGTAAAAATAAAAGCCAGCCTATTTTGCTCATGACTTATCAAGCCAAGTGCTTTGGCTCCAAAGGCAACTGAACAAAACTACTGTTTCTCACAGCATTTCTAAAGTAGGAGGCAGCACCATCATCACAGCATTTATACCCATATTTAGACACTAAGAAAGTTTATGGTCCTGTCAGATCTAATGATTAAATTCAAATGAGGACCTGCCCCTGTCCTCAGTTTAGCTGCAGGCCTCTAGAGAAAACAGACACTGCAGAGAATTAAAGCAGCAACTCACTCAGCTGAGTATGTTCCTCTAAATGAATCTGAACCTTTCTCTCAGCACGGTCTCCACTGTCATTAGGGTGCACTGGAGATGGCATTTGCAAAGCACCAAAGCCCAAACAACCTTTAACAAATACTCTTACAGCCATCAGGTCCAGATGCTTGGGATATTGCAACTGTAAGCACCACGTTTTTGCTTCTCCCTAAGGTTTTTCTACCGCTTCACTTGCAGTTCTTCACGTCCTGCATTCAACGTGTGGGATATTAACAATTAACTTACAGGGGCTGAACGGCTGCCTCGTTTCTCACGTGCAGCAGCTATGTGTCAGCACAAGATTATAAAAGGATTACAGCACTGACTAGAGAAATAAGCAATTATTACACCAAAAAGTATTAGCAGAAAAAGAGATGTCTACAATACAGGTCATTCCAGAAAAGAATAAAAAGAAATAAGTCGTATCCCACTGAAATTGTACAAGAAACTTTAAACTTGTAAAATACCATTAGTACAGACACTGGACACTAAGATCTAATTTTATATCATAATCCAAAGGAAAACACAGGTGGTGATTCCACAGGCTCTGCAGCACCACATGTACCCTTGGTCAGTGGTTGATGATGGACTTCTAGTGAGGAGGTTCTCCTACTGAGGTGCTGAGGGGCATGGTTTAATGATTGATAGGAATTGTTGGACTCAATGATCCGGTGGGTCTTTTCCAACCTGGTGATTCTATGATTCTACTACTGCCTCTGCAGCAGCTGGAATATCTCTGACCCTGATAAAACCCAGGCTGAATGATTTCATAAGAGAACAACTTAAAGCAGTAACTCACAGTGTGTCGAGGAAGCGAACCCCGAGCGTGCAGTGCAAAGCACCCTGGGATGAAAACAGTTACGGTACCTCAAAATGCTATGATACCTCAAAATGCCTTGCAAACACAGGGAACTAAGAGGGCAAGAAAGGCGGGAGGTAATGAAAACCAGTGCCCACACTGGTAGTGGAGCCCAAGTGTCCCCTGTCCCAGCACTAATCTCTGTAGCTCCAAGCCCCTTAAAGATAAGCATGGCTGTTAAATAAGCACATAACTAATTTAACAGGAGACTGGATAACAACATACATCTTTTTCCTGGATGGTGCACTCCTTGCAGTAGTAGGCATCGGACACTCCTGGGCCGCCACAGATCACACAGCGCCCTTGGTACGAGCCGTAGTTACATTCATCACATATGCGCACCAGAGTGCAGGGCCGCACGTAGGAGTCACAGATCACGCATTTGCCGTCACCTGCAAGCACAGCAGAGCCTTTGGTTACAGAAAGTTCTCTTCTTCCCATCGAACAGGAAAAGCTTCCCAGACAAAGAACTTGCCTATACACTCAAGGACAATACACTTGAACTGCCAAAATTCAGCCTGAAAGCATGGGGTGCAACTTTGTATTTGCACACAGATTGGAAAAGAACGAGGGCAACTAGCCTGCAATATTTGACAATTTCTATTTATTCATGTGTTCGCAATCAGAGAAGAAACCCAAAGTCACTTCTGTGATTAGCCAACAGCTGCTTACATCACACTAATACCTTTTTTACTCTAGACCTACTGAATTTTTCACTTGTGAAAAAAATGCTGGACTGACAGGACTAGTGTCCTCATCTACACAGAAGCAGCAATATAAGCTTCTCCCACAGTGCCACGTCCACAGAAGTCTGGAGTTACTATCCTCAAAGAGATGAGATTAGCGATCATACTCGTGGCCCCTTTAATCCTTCATCTGTGAGAAGGCCAAGGAAAGGATAAACTGGCATAAACAGCCATTTCACAAAAGTTGCTCTTGCTTTCTCACAAGGAACTGAGGGAAATTCTAGTACTCATATCATACAGGCAAGCAGCCATCAGATGCTGTTGACAGTCTCCATTGTGCTGGACTTTATCCAGAACACTGACCTAGGGATAAAAAGCTTCATATCCTATTACCAGTTCCCAAGGCATCTAATCCTGACTCCCCCAAACAGCTCATCTAACCTGCTCTTAAATCTCCAGCACGAAAACCCTCAACTACTACCAATGGGAATCTGTTTCACTGCTGAGTGCTCTTGAAAACAATCTTGTTGCCACAGACTGGGCTTCTCACTACTCTGCTTATTTTCATGCTATATTTAAGTCATGAATTAATTAGTCATCTTATTTGTTCTGTTCCCCTACAAGGATCTAATGACAGATCATACTCTTTTTTTCTTCCCTCCTACAGCTGAGCACTGGCACTTGACTCTGTGCTGTCTTTTCTGCTCTAACTTTGATCCTCCCCACGGTTCCCCATCATTTCTTATTCTCCTGGATGCTGAAGGGAACCTTTCTCAAGGTATGAAGAAGTCAGATTCCAAAAATGCACTTTTTTTTCCTGCTTTGAAATGATCGGGCTGATCATTTTGTATTACTGATCACAAGGAACCGATCAATGAATCACTTCAGCCTCAGCTACTGAAAATGCTGGCAGTACTTACTCTGGAACAGCACATATTTGTGCAACAATCTGAGTACATAACTTCGTAAGGACTTATTGATTTACACTTGCAATACACAAGTAACTTTTCCTATCTCAAAGAGTGACATCAATTTCATGGTTAAAGCAAAACCAGAATGCAACCCCCAAATTCAAACTGCATGCTTCAACCACAAGACCATTTTCTCAAGCAGCTATATGTAGAAGCTATACTTACATTTTTCACAAAGTCTTCCAATTGCTATAAGACAAAAAGAAGAAACAGAGTTATTTGAGGCAGTAGCAGGAGTAACTACAAGCTTGAATATCAAATAATTACCTTTTGCTGTGAGCAGTCTTAAAAAAGAAATTACACCACATGAACAGTTTGAGCATAAATACACACACATTTACGATCATAAAATCACAGAATGGTTTGGTTCAGAAGAGACCTTAGAGATCATCCAGTTCCAACTCCCCTGCCGTGAGGGGATTGGTGAACAATATATACCCTCCTGGAGACATATGCTGAGATCAAAGTTTAGATGCACTGTTAATGCACGATGACACCCACTAACAGTAAGAAAACATACATTTGTTATTCCATTTCAAGCACACCCAATGCACCCGACCAAAGGAAATCCTATACAAGTCTGGCATGGCTTTTACACTGGGTCTAACGAGACAACATCAAAAAATAACCAAGTGTTTGTGATTTGAGGCAGCCAAATACCATCTGCACTTCAGAACTTGAAGGTATGTCAACCAGAGGGACCTGAACAAGCTGGAGAAGTGGGCCTGTGTGGATCTCATGAGGTTCAACAAAGCCAAGTCCTACATCTGGGTCGGGGCAATCCGCGGTTTCAGTACAGCACGGGGGATGATGTGATCAAGAGCAGCCCCACAGAGAAGGACTTGGGGGTACTGGTTGGTGAGAAGCTCAACATGAGCTGGCAATGTGTGCTCGCACCCCAAAAGGCCAACTGTATCCTGGGCTGCATCAAAAGAAGCATGGCCAGCAGGTTGATGGAGGGGATTCTGCCCCTCTGTTCTTCTCGTGAGGCCTCATCTGGAGTATTGTGTCCAGTTCTGAATATCCTCAACGTAAGAAGGACACGGAGCTGTTAGAACGGGTCCAGAGAAGGGCTACAGAGATGATCAGAGGGCTGGAGCACCTCCCATACAAGTATAGGCTGAAAGAGTTGGTGTTGTTCAGCCCGGAAAAGAGAAGGCTCTGAGGGGACCTTATAGCGACCCTCCAGTACCTGAAGGGGCTGGAGGCAAAGCTGGGGAGCAACTTTGTAAAAAGTGATGGGAAAAGAGGAAATGGCCTCAAGTTGCACCAGGGGAGTTTTGGATTGGATATGTGGAAAAATTTCTTCACTGAAAGGGTTCTCAGGGACTGGCTGCCCAGGAAGGTGGTTGAGTCCCCATCCACGGAGGTGTTTAAAAGATGGGTAGATGAGGTGCTCAGGGATGTGGTTTAGTAGTGGGCAGGTACGGTTGGTCTCAATGAACTCCAAGGTCTTTTCCAACCAAGTAATTTTATAAGAGTGTCCCAGAGCACCCACATCTCAGGGCAGACCCCCAGGGCAGTGCCAGGGCTTTTCCTCATGGAGCCTCCTCTCCCTCTGCAGGGCAAGAACCCACAAAATGTGGCCAAACACCAACAAAAGTGAAATTAAAACAGGGAGGGTGGGAGAAGGGCACGTAATCTTGTGTAAAATTTCTTCTCTCTTTATGATCTGACCTCTCATTCCTGTCTCCCTATGACCTCCACTTTTATCGAGTTTTGTGTCCAGAATTACTTAATTTGCTTATTGACTGTTGTGTGGAACATTGAAGCTTTGTGATTAGTTGATCATGCTGTGTGTCCCATGCTGGCAAGCACTTCTGTGCCACACAGGGCTGAGATTTCCATTTTCCTCACTTAAAAAGATGACACATCTAGCCAGAACCACTCAATGCTCCTGTTCAACATATTCATAGGTTTTACTTCAAATAATCAGTGTTTCATATGTATCTATGTCGCACCACATTTCAAAAGATACCTGCCAGTTTCAAGAGCTCTTCAGCCTCACCTCTTCCTCCTCAACAGCCAATTACTAAATTAGGACACAAATCTACCAACGGTTTCATAGAATCATAGAATAACCAGGTTGGAAGAGACCCACCGGATCATCGAGTCCAACCATTCCTATCAGACACTAAACCATGGCCCTCAGCACCTCATCCACCCGTGCCTTAAACACCTCCAGGGAAGGTGACTCAACCACCTCCCTGGGCAGCCTCTGCCAGTGCCCAATGACCCTTTCTGTGAAAAATTTTTTCCTAATGTCCAGCCTAAACCTCCCCTGGCGGAGCTTGAGGCCATTCCCTCTTGTCCTGTCGCCCGTCACTTGGGAGAAGAGGTTTGAGCAGCCCTATGGCAACACTGTAGCCAGCCTAAAACTAACGGAAAAAAATCTTCCAAAAGAGACAGTGCTTGAAGCATTGGTACTTGTGTGAAACTACTCATGGCTGGTGCTCCTTGCTCAAAACTCCCTCCCTCCCTCTCCTCTCCATCTCTCTCTCTCCCCTCCGCTCTTCAAGCGACAAAGCTGGTGAAGGGGCTGGAGAACAAGTCTTATGAGGAGTGGCTGAGAGAGCTGGGGTTGTTTAGCCTGGAGGAGGCTGAGGGGAGACCTCATTGCTCTCTACAACTACCTGAAAGGAGGCTGTGGAGAGGAGGGTGCTGGCCTCTTCTCCCAAGTGACAGGGGACAGGACAAGAGGGAATGGCCTCAAGCTCCACCAAGGGAGGTTCAGGCTGGACATTAGGAAAAAATTTTTTACGGAAAGGGTCATTGGGCACTAGCAGAGGCTGCCCAGGGAGGTGGTTGAGCCACCTTCCCTGGAGGTGTTTAAGGGACGGGTGGTTGAGGCGCTGAGGGCCATGGTTTAGTGATTGATGGGGATGGTTGGACTCGATGACCCCGTGGGTGTTTTCTGATCCCGTGACTCTATGATTCCATGATTCCCCTACCCCCTCTCCTCTCCTCTCCCCTCAGCACTCACCCACTCCCGCCTGCTTGCGGCAGAAGATGAGGTCCGGGTGGTGCTTGGCCATGGCGACGGGGCTCTCGCGCGCGCGCTCGCCGCCAGGTCCTGGCGGCGGCGAGGGGCGGCGCCTCCAAAAGCACCGACCCCAGACGGCGACGCCAAAGCGCGAGCAGAACTACCTAAAAAAACCCAAACCTTCTCCCTCGGAGAGCCTGCTTACCCTTACCCTTTCTGATCCCTTCGAAGCCCCCGTGGCGGCCGCGCTTCCCCCACCTCGTGCGCGGTGTCTCCCTGCCAGGACCTGCGCGGGCCCCGCCCCCCCCGCGCGCGCCGGAGGTGTTAAAGGGCGCCGCGTGACGCCATCGCCGCGCGACCTCATCTTTGTCAGTGAACAAAATGGCGCCGTACTGCGTCCTTGCCGCCCGGCTGCGGGTGAGCTGGGGGCGGGGGGGGGGCGACGGGCGACGTTGAGGCGGAGGGAAGGGAAGGAGGGAGGGCGAACAGGGAGAGCGAAGGAGTTCGGGGAGGTGTGTGGTGGAGAGGAGCGCTGCGGTGGGGTGCGTGTGTGTTTAAGGGGGGGCGGAGGGGGTGTCAGGGCCGCCACGCGCCCAGGCCCCCGCTCGCGGCCGCCCCCTTCGCCCCCCGTGTGGGTCAGCGCGTCCCCGTTGCCATGGAGACGGCGGCGGGGCCGGTGTGTGTCCCCTCGCCACCCCCCCGGCCGGGCCCAGGGCGCCTCCCGGCGGCCTCAAGGTGAGTGCAAGGTGAACGGGGCCGCCGGTGCCAAACCCTGCGAGCCACGCTGAGGGCGCGGGCCCCGCAGGCCGGGCGAAAGGCGTCCCCGGGGCCGTGTTTTCCCGTAGGAAAAAGAACTTGGAGAGCATCGAGCCCAGCCGTATCTCTCCTCTACTGAACCACAGCCCTGACCGCCTCGTCTGCCTGGCTTTTAAACGTCTCCGGGGATGGGGACTCAACCGCCTCCCTTGGAAGCTGTTCCAGTGCCCTAGAGCCCTTTCTATGAAGAAATTTTTCTACATATCTAATCTAAACCTCCCCTGGTGCGACTTGAGGCCATTTCCTCTCGACCTGTCACCTGGGAGAGAGACCAGCACCTCACTGCAATCTCCTTTCAGGCAGTCTAGACAGCAGTGAGGGCTCCCCTAAGCCTTCTCTTCTCCAGGCTAAACACCCCCAGCTCCCTCAGCCACCCCTCATAAGGCTTGTTCTCCAGCCCTTTCACCAGCATTGTTGCTCTCTTAGTTTCCCTTCATTGCCCTTTTTGTTCCTCTCATCTTGTCTCCCCGTTATCAGCTGCAGCAGCAGCACAAAGTGACTCACAAAGTGACTCCTGTTGTGACTGCGTGCAAAGATAGTGCTTGCTATCTTTTGGCTACTTTGTTTCAAAATTCCTACTTTTAGTAAAACCCAAGGCCCTTGGTGAAAGAGATGTCAAGATCTGTATTATAACAGGGCCTAGGAAGACTGAAAACGCAACTTGGTTTCTGTTGTGTGGCTATGTAAACTGCTTCGTAAACTGCCTTTTTTTTTTTTTCCAAGGTGATGATAATGATTTTCATAGTTTTCTCTATCATGAGCTCTAAAAATCAGCCTCTAATATGAGGTCACTGCAGAGATTCTGTTACTCGAGACATTATGGTGTTTAATATCTATGCAATAATAAAGATTTAATAGTCTTTGAAAGTTTGGAAAGCAAATATCCGGATGCATTTTTCTTTTTTTTTAGGGCTGCTAACAGGGATAAGGAAGCCTGTACTCCCCTTAGTAAAGCATGTGGTGCAGTCAGGCAATTTAATTTCCCCGTTTGCCATTTGTGACCTTGGCCAATGTGCTCCTGTTTCGTAGGAAGCTAAAGAAAGAACTTGGCTTCTAGTATTCTGAAAGTACTTTGTGAAGCTTAATTCATGTATTATATTACTTCTTTGTTTTAGAGGTAGGTGTTTTGGTAGAATCTAATTTTTCTAATTTAAACAAAAGTTATAGAATAGCACCATTTCAGTTAACTTATTGTATTCATTCTTAGTTCTTAAGTAGTTTTTAATTTGTACTTTGAACAGAAATGACTCCTCATAAAGCGAAGACAAATCCTTTATTAGGATAATGAATTTCTTCTCATTTTACGGTGCGTCACTGCAGTCATTTGATAAAATTAATATTGTATGACCACGAACAAAGGCTGTGCTAGCTCAGTGAACATGGGGAATTTAGTATTCTGGGAGGCTGTCTTCTATTATGAAACTCAGGGTACGTGAAAACTGGATCGTGATGGTAATCAAACGTTTCTAAGTGATGTCTTTAGGAGGCGCATTGGGTTCTTTTCGCATGAAACATAGCAGCCTAGAGATTAATGAATATGCGGATCACCTTGCTGGTCACTGGGACAGGACAGGGGTTGAGCATGGCACATTTTGACAGCATTGGTCCTACTTATCTCTTGTCCTAGAACCTTTTTAAGATTGGAACTGCATAGGAAGCTTACCTCTGAGGGAAATTAATTGGAATTAGCCAGGTTCACACTGGCTGTCCTATTTAAAGGACAATTGTCTTAAGAGCCTTGGAATCTTTTGCATGCCTGTCTGAGAGATACTTTTGGTAGCATTCCATTTCTTGAGTCCATTGGCTAAGGATTGATTGAATGAGTGGTACTTTAAAACTCTAAACCATCTGAAGTTCCAGGGTGTTGTTGAAGGCCATGTAGGTAAGTACTAAAATTGTGTATGGGAACCTTTGTACACACTGGCAAAATGCAGTGCTGGCTGGAGTTAAACTGGTCTTCAGAACCCTAATTTTGGCTACTCTTTGGAGGTGGTTCTAGAAAATTAGACTGCATTTACAATTTGATTATAACGCACTGCTTTTTCTAGGCTGAATTGTGGTGAATGTTGGAAACTTGGCCGGTATCCTTAGATCTGGGAAGGTGAGGAAAGATGGTGTTTGGGTTTCAGCTACGATTTCTAGGACTGGTTTCACAGACAGCAGTGCACATAGCACAGTTACTATTCTTTTGAATGTCAGGTTTTGCTTGTTAGACTCGTACCATATTTGCTGCCAACAAGTAAGTTAGTTTCTGAATTCAGACTTCACTTGCATCTGGACTGTTCACTGCAGTGAGCTAAATGTGAGACAGCTTTTTGAGATGAGCGTTTAACATCTATAAAGATAAACACTGGCTTCCTTAAGGTGATTTCAGGAATAATGACCCACATAATAGGCTGACTTTTCCATGTCTTTTAAGGAAGCTTTCATCTGCCAAAGTACTGATGGGCTTAGGAGCCCTGTAATGATGGCTGGTGTTTCTTTTACTGAAATCTGAATAAGGACACTTATGTGCTGAGATAACAAATTTGGTGCCAGATGAGTGGAGATCACTTGGCAGCTGTTTGCCAAGTGGTCAGTCCTGGATTTAACAGTTCCTGGATAAAATGGAAAATGTATAGATTGCAGGCTGCTTGCTTCCCTTGGCTGTTGGTCTCCCGGCAGTTCTCACTACTCTTAAAAAAACACCACAGAATCCCCACAAGCCACCTACTGTTTCAGGGAGGAGTGGCAGGGAATGAAGCTGGAAATTGTTAGGCTTGCGGCTTTTCCTTAATTGTAGTTTTGCTGCCCCATTTTTGAGGATACAGTGGAAATATGACAGGCATGGAGAATCGACAGGTGTGATCAGTGATGTATTGTAGAGTATTTATGAGGAGGGATCAGACTTTTGAACCAGGCAATACATGTTGTTGCTCATCGCTGGTGATGGATCCTTAGGCTTGATGAGTGCCAATGTGAGAACGACAGTATTGAATCAAATTAATTCCCAGCAGAGTAGAGATGTGGGATGAGTTTTAGATCTCAGTAGAATGAAGATACCGCTGTTTTTGAAGGGTGCTTTTTAAAAGTCTTACGGAGACAAAAATGATTCTGTAGTCTTCTGAAACTGATTTACCTTGGCAATTGTTTTTCTCCAGTCTTACTGCCCATTGCAGAAACAGACCTTCAGTTTTCCAGACTTATCTTGCTGATCTCCATGTCCAGACAGGATCCTTCACCTCAGACACGCTTATTTCTCTCCCTTCCCACGTTCAGTAGCCTCAAGCTGTGGTCAGGCAGGAGTCAACTGCTTTGTATTGCTACTACTGTAATTACCATTTGAATATTTATATAGTAGTTGAATAAATACTACATTTCATTGAGCCATTTCATGAAGTAGAAAGATAGTATATCTGTTCAGATTTTATCTGGATTTTATCTGAACGCTTTCTTTGGACCTCTGTTGAGTGCCCTGCTTCAGATTTTTATTGTAATCAGGTCCTGGGCAAGACTAGAATGCTATGAATCCTCTGCCATCACTTGAATTTGCAGATCTGTTCTTTGCTCTGAATTCTGGTGACATTTAGTGTTCAGTTCACCGGGTGACAAGGAGGAACTTCATTAATCTGTTGTGTCACGGTATTAGTTTATGGGGAGAGAAGGAATTACTGCATTAAATGAAAATACCTTTCCTGGTCTGAGGAGGAGATTGTTTTTCCATGCCCATTGATGAAATCAGTGTTTTTTCCAGGCACTCCAGCAGTTGGAGACTTTCACAAGTTATCCATTATCTTGTGAGATAAAGATGACCAAATAAAAGGCAGACCAAAAACACCACAGAAGTTGTGTGGTTACTAGGTAAAGAGCAGCTTTGTGTATGCTAACCACTGAGAAGCTGGGTGGTGGTTGTTTGTTTGGGTGGGGCTTTTTTGGCTGATGGAAAAGTCTCACCTCTGACACCTGTGATGCATTCTGGAAGTTTTAAAGTGCAGCACAGTAAAATCTGATGACTGGGTTTTATTTGCAGTCCTGAAGGAGCAATGCCCTCTTGTACTGCCACGTTCACTTACTTGATATTTTCTTTAATGAAAATGGTGAGCAGCTGCTGTAGTTCGGTACTGCTCCTACTGAAAGTTTTGTGTCTAATAGCTTAGGATTGTGTGGTAAGAAAGCAAACTGCACCCTGACTGCTAGTGTGCTTATCGCCTCACTTAGATTGCCTGGACTTTTTATTGTATAAGGTAATACCAATTGCTATCAAAATGACAATAAAACAAAAGACTTGCGTAAGAATTAGTAACATCATCTCATTGATCGTGATTATTTCAGGCATTTTTTTTAGTGCTGCTAACAAGACAACTGGAAAAATATTCACAGGGAAAAAAATAAAAATGTTTAAACAGGTTTAAAGAATTGACTAGTGCTTTTGATAAGGCAAACCCAGTGGCCAGTACTGTGATTGTCTTCTGGTTTACAGTTGTACATATAAAAAGGGATATTTAGTGCAATGTTGCTATATTTATTAACTTGTACTGATCAAAACCTTGTAACGGTAGAGGATGAATAGGAAAAAAAAGAGAATTAAGCTTAAAGTGGAACACTGCGGGGAGGAAGGATTCTGAACTCTACTTCAGTCTGTTTCCAGACTTACTAGTGCTGATGATTGAGATTTTCAAAGGATGTAAGAAATGCACGAGCCAAATCTTTGGAAGATTTTATGGAGGCTGACCTCTGACTCAGTTTCCAAAGCTGCGTGAGAGCCTTTTAACCCTGGACACTGACATGTCTCTTCTAGGTCAGGTGCTGCCAAGGTGCCTTGGCATAGCCTGCCCTTCTCCCATATTCCAGGGAACTGTTTCACCGTGAAGGCTGGCAAGCAAGATCTGGTCTTTTTTTTTTTTTTTTTTTTATGGCATTTTCTGCTGATGTGTTCAGCCTGCAGCATAATTCATCTGTCCTGCTGTTAATTCACCTGTGGGGCAAGTGCATGTCTGTTCTTAGGGCAAAGGTGAGGATACCTTTATGAGGGCAGAGATCAATAGCAAATGGATCATCACATCCAGGTTGGTTTGTTCAATGTGTTTGTCCCCAGCCTGCCTCTCTCCAGCTACGCAATGTATCTTAAACCAGGAACTACATCCCAGTCACTCAGGCTGGCATTGTGGCTCGCTTTAGGTGGAAACACAGTAAGCTTAGTAACAGTACGCAGGGATGCTGTGTTGGGAATTCATGAAGGTGGAACAGACGGGTGTCTGCTTGGTCGCATACTGTGTCACCTGCCAGTCCTTCAATATAAACCTGTTACCAGTGAGAAACTACAAACCCAGGGTCAGCTTGCTTTGGAAGATGCATGGTTATTTCAGCACTGCCTGAAAGCAGATTTCTCACTCGAAGTATAAGGCATCCGGTACTATAAATAAAAAA
Source organism: Phaenicophaeus curvirostris (assembly GCF_032191515.1). NCBI lineage: Eukaryota > Metazoa > Chordata > Aves > Cuculiformes > Cuculidae > Phaenicophaeus > Phaenicophaeus curvirostris. Next base: position 42,083,227 of record NC_091392.1, on the reverse strand, counting down.
GTAAAGTAATTCGGTAAATGCTACCCATTCTGGGTAACCTGGTGTCTCACTGTTTAACATAATACGCAGTGTTGTATCGTCAAATGTTCATTGGATGACTTTTGTTTTTAAACATTTGCAGTTTTTGTGTTCCTCAGCCTGTAAAATCCCAGGACTAACAACTGAAAACTATTGATGTGTTACAGGAATTTAGTCTGCAAGGTTCTCGTGCTAATATTTTTCTTTTTCCAGCATGCCTTGAACCATGGGATACGACGCTACCATGTTGCTCCTGTCCTGTGCCAGCGGGCCAAGGTGGCCATGAGCCACTTCGAGCCTAATGAATACATAGATTATGAAAAGCTGGAGAAGAACATCAACATTGTCCGTAAGAGGTAAGAGTGGAGGAAGTGAAGGGTCAATGTGCAGAATTTAGCTCTGCAGTGACAGGAGAGGAGGAAGAAAATGTCATGGCACCCTGGCAGGGGGAATATTTATTGGGGGAAGCAGCTTTGAGCAGTTACAAATGTGGTGAAGCACGAGTGATGGGACTGCGGGAAGGGCTGAAGGTTATGATGAAGCACAGCAACATGCAGAGAACCAGGCCAGTGCAGAGGAGGCGTTGGAAAGGGCTCTGTCCTCTTTGTTTAATGCCCTCATTGAGGAACCTTCGTGCTTGCCCTTGTTCCTTTCTGGGGAAGCAGCATGTGGTCAGTGGTCATTATAGGCTAATGCTCCTTTGCGCTGCTTTTCAACAGTGAATGCTCTCCTGTGTTCCACCGTAGGCGTTAGACACGGAAAGGAAGGCTAGGAATTCATAGTGTATGTAAACATAGTGACCTTAATCTGCTGATAGAGGCTTGTGTGCCTGCTAAGTTGTCGTTCCTGCTCCACTTACCTCAGCAGTGGTTTGTATGACATGTCCTTCAGTCTCTGTGCCCTTTTTTAAATGCAATAGCTCTCATTGCAAGTCATTGTAGCTACTTAGTTACTTCTGGGGACACAAACGTGTTCCTCAACTGATACAGCTGCAAGATGTCATGAATCCGAGGTCATGAAACTCAGCTCAGTTGTACTTGCTTGCTGTGGGATCTGGCAGTTTTGAATTGAGTCTGACCTCTGTCCCACCTCCACATTTGCTGTCCAGAGGTGTGACTCAAGAAATGAGCAGAATCGATGTTTCTTTTGCTGTTTAGGAAGATTATAAAAGGAAACATAAAGTGGCATCAACCCATATGCATTTGAACTTCTTAGATGGAGTCCTTGTTTTATCCAGCCGTCAGGTGGTATTTTAGTGCTGGAAGAAAAGCATGCGGGTTTCTGTGTGTTAATAGGTCTTAACAGTCTGAGTGATACAGGGAAGCATTCTCTTACATGTTTAGAAGGGCAAATGTTGAGTACACAAGGTGCAGATTCTGAAATTCTTCTCCCTAGGCTTGACCGTCCCCTCACCTTGTCTGAGAAGATTGTATATGGACACCTGGATGACCCAGCGAAACAGGAGATCGAGCGGGGCAAGACCTACCTGCGCCTACGGCCAGACCGCGTGGCCATGCAGGACGCCACCGCTCAGATGGCGATGCTACAGTTCATCAGCAGTGGGCTGCCAAAAGTGGCTGTGCCTTCCACCATCCACTGTGATCACCTCATCGAAGCCCAGTCAGGCGGTGAAAAAGATCTTCGAAGAGCCAAGGTCATTAATAGACTTAAATTCTGTCTGTTTGAAAGCCTTTTCCTAGTCAAAGGAAGAGATTCCCCCACACCCCCCAACCTGAAGGACAGCCAGGAATTGGATATGGTGACAAATTGCCTGTGGTGGTCAGCTCTGTAGAGAGGACAGATGCAGCAAAGAAACAGAGTAAATGGATCTTTGGGTGTTTTTCAGCTGAGATTCATCCCTTACATGGTTTAAAGGACCGTGACTGTAAGAAAAGCTATTCTTAATCTGTCAGTGATGGGAAGCCCATGTCATGTGTGGGTTATGTGTGTTCTGGAGAGCAAGGAGATACTTCATGTAAGGGAAGAGGAAAAACTATTTCAAAGGGGATAAAAAAGAACACAGATTGTCCTAGAGAATTATGTTCTTGATACCACGCTATGGCAGTGTGGAAAACTCCCTGAAGATGTCTGCATTGCACTGGTGTGTACCGTGATGGGGGGAGTAATTAACTACTTTTGTTTCCCAAACGATTTGCTAGTGATTAGCTGAAGAATGCTAACTGAAGCATGTGCAGCTTTCAGGGCTAGTGAGCGTAGGTATAAATGTGCAAAGAAGCACAGAGGATGTTTTTCATTTGGGGACGGCGATGTGAGCTGATTCACTGCCTTTTTAAAATTTCCTGCATATGCTGTTTTACCTGTTATTCCTCTGCAGGGATTTCTGTTAAATACAGACACATTCACCTCTGTCCTACGTACCACAATGCATCTGCCAAAGAAGAACATGCTCTTAGCATAGCAGGGAGGTGGAGGAAATCTTGTTATTCCAAGCCGAATACAGCCTCAGTCCACTGTCAGAGCCAGGAGGAATTGTCTTGGATGTCAATGCCAACACTTTTAAGCAGTGAACAGTTTGTGGGGGCTTCACTGCATTTTAAAAACTTAGTCCATACCTCTTCTCAGAAACTCCTGATGTTGAAGTAACTGCTTTTGGCATTCTTCAGACCTCAGTGAAGCAATTCAGAATTTGAGACTTACTAAATAAGACAGTTCCTTTTCTTCCTGTCACCTCATGTCTCCCCCTTCCCCCTGTTCCTGCATTTGTTCTCTGTAGTGCAATTATATTTGCGGTAGCCCTGAGCTGAGCAGAGTCTCTCCTTTGCCATCCACTCGGTGCAGAGCAAGTAAAGGTCCTGCCTTCTTCTGACTGGGTTCTGCTTCTGCTGCTGCCAGTTGGCACATGATGAATGCTGGCAGGCTGGAGAGTGGTTTGGATCTGCTCCTGGCCCATCAGCATGCTTTGCAGGGGAGGGATGCACAAACTGAGTGAAGTGACCCGACTCACAGTGGAAAACGAGGCTTAAAGAACTGCTGCTGCCTCATGGGAAATTTCAGCAAATGTGTGCTGAGACAATTCTCCCATTATCTCCAGTTTCCCCTTTCTCTTTATTCTGAAGTGTAGCTGCATGAGAACAGCCTGTAAGAAATTCTCTCCTCCTAGTGCTTATCTTATCTACTTTGCCACTCCTCTGCCAAGAACCATCAGGACATAATAGTGTCATACTTCCTTGGCAACCATGGTTATTCTCACAAGCAATTTTCACAGCATTGACCTCCACCAATAATGGTGATGGTGCAGCAAGAAAGGCAGCATTGTTTGAGTCTTAAGCAGGGGATGTGGTAGAATGAGAAATGACGTCCATCAACTCCCCTGGCAGTGAGCAACTTCCACTTCCATTTTTTAATCTGTAAAAATAAAGCTGAAATGCTTATCTAAAGGGGTTGAAATGTATGCAAAGCATCTGTAAAGCAAAAGGAACAGCTGGCAGAGAAGGAGGAGGTGTTAGAAGAAGAAGGAATCAGGTTAAAAAAAAAAAAAACAAAAAACCAAAAAACCCTGAGAATGCAAGAAATGAGCAGAGCATTTTTAAAAGCCTTATTGTCAGGGTTTTCCTTTAATTGTGCTGTTTCCCTTGTGCTACTTGTAATTGGAAACTAAAGCAAATGCTTTAGTAGAGCTACAAGTTGGATGAGATTAAATGGCTTGTTACATCTGACTGTCAAACAGTCTTGATCCCTCTTGGTTTTAAAAGAGTGATGTGCACCTCCCTCTAACTGCTGCAAAACTGTGGAGCAAACTGGACAGGCATGGGAGGGAAGGGAATGTGTTTGAATGGGCTCTTGATGTATTGAAGAACAAAATATGTTACTAATGTTATGCATTTCCCTCTGTGAATAGGACATAAACCAGGAGGTGTACAACTTTCTAGCAACGGCTGGCGCCAAGTATGGAGTAGGGTTCTGGAAACCTGGGTCAGGAATCATTCACCAGGTAAAGCTTGTGTGTGTGTTTGCAGTCTTTCAACAGGTTCTTTTACCTTATGGTAAAGAGAGAGCTCAAATGTAAGCCCTTGGAGAGTTTCAGCAGCTTAGGGAAAAAACTAGTTTTTCTTGAGGCAGGTGAGGTTTCTTGTTTGCTTTCTAAGTTCTCTTGACAGCAGTGGTTTTTCTTAAAGGTTATTTTGGTCAAACTGTAACCTGATGTGTGATTAGGCAGTGCCAACAGCATGCCATGTGAATCACAGAAGCTTGAAATATCTTAACTGCTTGTGGGCTGGCTCCTCTCAGTAGAGTTGGGATGGTAAGCTGTTGTCATGAAGCTGGCTACAGAAGGCTAATGTTGATTGCTTTTGGGGGTAGGGAAAGCAGCTTTGGGAATGTGCTTTTTTTTAGGCGTATTTTGTATGCGCTTGGTTTCATGAAAACCAGGAGAGTATATGAGGATGCCAAACAAAACAGCTTACTTTAAGTACTCAGAAATGGCAATGCATAATGAGTTGCTGTGTGAGGTGAATAAAATGCAAAACAGTTTCCAAGTATACGGTTTTCTTGTTACCACACTTGCACCTTAGAAGAACGTGACTGTCCCAAGATAACTTGGCACTTAATGGGGCTTTCTGGTTTTTAAAACCAACACTTCTGGCAGGATTTCCCTAACTTGCTCTTGATTGATTTGCTTTATGGGTCCAGTAGGCAATTTTTCATTGTTCCTCGTGAGTCACAGGCAGTGAAAATTACATTACAGCACAAAGCAAAAGGAGTGGAGAGGAAAATGGATGACTGGTAAATGTCCTGTCAGCAGGAATTTGTGACAAGGTGCAGTGGAGAGCTATGTTTTCTTAGCTGCAAAATGAGTTACTAATGTTACTTTAACCTGGTGTGATGCAACACAGAAAAGAACAGGTGAACTCCCCAAAAGGTTGTGGGAACACCTCAGGTCATTTGTGCTCTGAAACCACTGGTGACATTGTCATGTGGCGAGGCAGCTCCCTGCTGTGGTTACCAGCTTTCTTGGGGCTGACTTTCTCCAGCTGGAGAAAATTGGTTGTGTTGTATATCTTCAGAGTCCAACTCTCGCAAAGTGAGGCCTTGAAAGTGACCTTTCTTGCACAAGTATATTAATGAGAGCTACAAGCTAACAAAGCAGGAGCTACTAGATGGAAAACCTTCATCTTCTTAATGAAGAACCACTTTAGTTCTGTCCAGGCTTTTCTGTAATAGACATGCTGTGAGTTCTGCGCTTCCCAGAAGGGCTGTCCATAATTTTGGTATGGCACATAGGCAGCAAGTTCGTTAGCTTGCATTCTCTACTGTTTTACTAACATCAAAAATTTATCATTTTTCATTGAAGGACTATTTTGTGGCTTTCCTAGAGGTTGAAGAGTCTTGTGTGAAATCAGTAGCAGCAATAAGGGAAGGGGAACCTCTTGGTGTATTTGTGTGGGATTCATCTATGGGATTAGGTTTTGCTTGGCAGTATGGACTGGAGGAGCCTGTTGCTATTCTACTGCTGTGGAAGCATAAATACTTCGAAAGGTTTTGCTAGCATTGGAGAAATAAACCGGCTTGTTCTGCAGTTGATCAAGCATTTGAAAGGTCAAGGAACAGATTCTTGAGCCCCGAGGAAGGTGGCACCTTAGCAAAAGCCTAAACTGGAATGACCAATGGTCTTCTAGGGAAAGAATGGAAATTTGCTGTGCTGCGGTTAGCAAGGATCCTGGGTCTGAGTCTTGATACTTCATTCTGTCATCACATCCTCCAAAAGAAGTTTGAAACAGAAGCGAATTTACAATCCAAACCAAATTCAATTACTTTCTTGTTATTGAAATCTGCAGATGGAAACTGATCTAAATTCTTGTTCTTTTCTTCTTTCTTGCTGTTTCCCTCCTTCCCAACAAATAAGCCAACAACCTGTTTTTATTTTCAGATCATTCTGGAGAACTACTCCTACCCTGGGGTTATGCTAATCGGCACAGATTCACACACCCCCAACGGAGGTGGCTTGGGAGGAATCTGCATTGGTGTGGGTGGAGCTGATGCTGTAGATGTCATGGCAGGAATCCCCTGGGAGCTCAAATGCCCAAAGGTAGGAGCGAAAGGAATACTAATCCTCCATGTGAAGGGTGAGATACAAGATATACAATAGAAGTTGATTTCCAGGTACTAGTAGGGCATTATATACCATCACAGTCTTGTTTGTAATTACACACCGGTTTAAACAGCAAGTCTGTGATTTATTGGTAGCTTTGAGTTTCCATTTCCAGCCTTTTTATTGAGAGACTGAGAGCATAAGTGAGTAGTGGTCTCCCTTTGGTTGGCCCTGTTAGTGGTTTCAGCCCTTGTGCACGTTTCTGGATACTTTGGGATTATCTCCTTTTTGGTATTGTGACCACACAGATTCTTAAGGAAAAATTCTGAGGAATTGTTTTGATGTCAGTACTTACTTTTTCCCCGCACATTTGCTCAGGTGATTGGTGTAAAACTGACTGGCAAGCTTTCAGGGTGGAGTTCTCCTAAAGATGTGATCCTGAAAGTGGCCGGCATCCTCACTGTCAAGGGTGGAACAGGCGCCATCATTGAATACCACGGGCCTGGTGTGGATTCAATCTCTTGCACTGGTAAGACAGCAGAAATCTCTTATCTGGAGTGGATTGTTGTTGGAACCAAGTGTTGAGTTGTCTGTGGAAGCTGGGAAGGGAATCGGGCAAGAAGTACTAAATGTTCTCCCTTAGCCTGGTTGGATGATAAGTACATGGCAAGCGGGGCGAGTGGGTGAGAGCGGTGTGACAAGATAGCACACCCTGTCAGTGTAAATGTGACCTCTCTTAGTTAAATCTTGTGACTTTGAGAGCACTGAATGGTTAATTGTGAAGAAGTCTCATAAGGTGGTGCATCAGGATAAGAGTAAGGACAGAGATGTTCAGGCATATACTTAAGTGGAGATGTCAGAGAGAAAGGATGACAATTTCATTTCAGCCTAAAATAGGCTGTGGATAGAGGAAAGAAACTGATTGGAGGGCGTACATGCATAAGAGCTGCTAAAGAAAAGGGGTTTGGAAAAGCAGGGCAGAGGGGAGACCAGAAAGCAGCGGTTTGCAATGTGCAGCCTTACAGTAGCTAATTGTGGAGCATGGGTACTGAATTGAACCACCAATTGAACCACTGTGGTTGTCTGCAGCAATGCTAGTTAGGACCAAATTACAAGAAGCTTCCCTTCCTTTGGCTTGAAGCACAGCCTTCCATCTGGGCTCCTCCTCTCTGTTAGCATGACTTGGCTACCACTTGAATTATTTAGTTTTACAAACTGAGAGCAATTTGGCATTTTTCTTCTCTCAAATTGCAGGAATTTGAGCTGCAATATCTGCTTCTAGCTCGTTAGATGTAAACCAGCAGCTTCTACAGCTTCATTGCTGTGTTCTTGAAAGGCATGGGTGATCCCAATGCTTTGAGCAAATGTTTGGGGTTTTTTTAATAGCGTTCTTTCACTGGAAGCTTTTTATTCAACCCATTACATTTCTTGCAAATTCCTGGCTCTTCTAGTAAAGATGAATGTGGTGGTCAGGAGGGGCAGGACACTCACTGTGGGTAGCAGAGACACTGCTCACTGCTGTAAATGTATTTGGTGCTCAGTGCAGGCAGGGAATTCTCTGTCGTCTCTTCCAGTATCTACAAGAATCACTGTAGCTATCAGCTGCCTTGCAGAAAAGTCTGGTCACAAACACTGTACCGGTTGGAAACCTTGGGGACTGAGCCAACGGTTATGTAGTCAGTGTGTCCTGCCTGCTGTGGAATTAGGTTTCTGTGGCTAATGCCCTGATCCTTCTTAGCTTTGCTGTCCTTCCCGTGGACTCACTTTTGGACAGTTGAGTGGTCTTGGACTTTTCCATTGACCCTGTGCTCTTTTCTCCCACTGTTTCTCTAGGAATGGCAACAATCTGCAATATGGGGGCTGAAATCGGAGCTACTACATCAGTCTTCCCTTACAATGCACGGATGAAGAAATACTTGGGCAAGACTGGGCGAGCTGGTAAGAGGGTTTGGGGGGTTGAAGTGGGTAGCAGCGTAGGTTCAAGTGAAGGCGTAATCTGGGAGCATCATCCTCCTACAATGGTATCTGATGTGACTTCTGACCTTGCACAATCCCATAGCTCATGCGGTGCAAGTAAGGAGTTTGTAGATGACGTATGTGGGGAAGTATATGGTGGATCCCGTGTGTTTATCTATTCCAAACTTTTTCTTTTCCCTCATATTTGATGCACTTTTCAGATCTCTCTTCTTTCTTATTTCAGACATAGCTGCGCTGGCAGATGAATTCCAGCAACACTTGGTACCAGATGCTGGTTGTCAGTATGACCAGGTGATAGAAATCAACCTCAGTGAGGTGAGGCTTCCTTTCTGCTGGCCATCTCAGATGCTGTGATGTGTCTCTGCTTGTGTGAATGAAAGTCAAGCCGAGACTTCGATGCGATACCCCTGTTGCTGTGCTAGAAAATAGAAAACACTCAGGTGTGCTTCGCTGACAACTCCTTCCCTGGTGTTGGTGTAGAGGAATCCTATTTAAACAGCTTCCAGATAGAGCTATGAAGGGGATTGATTTGCTGCTGTGTTTTGGGGTTTTTCTTGGCTACTGTGATTTCTGACTTTGTCACTGTTTCTTAAAGCTGAAACCACATATCAATGGACCTTTCACACCAGACCTGGCGCACCCTGTGTCAGATATTGGTGCTGTGGCAGAAAAGGAGGGCTGGCCTATTGATATCAGAGTTGGTGGGTAGCATTTGCTTTCCTCTTTCCTCTTCCTTCATCCTTTATGGCATAAACATGGCTGACTTGGGATAAGCGGTTGGTTACATAGCTTGGGATCCAGTCCTTTAATTAACTGCTGTATATCCTTTGTCTTTGCTGCTGTGTCATCTCTTCATGGCCATGTGAATTTGCTGGGAAGAGTAGGAACCACCTGGGGCAGGTGTGTGGGATGAGATCTGAGATAGCTGAGGGGGGTTTAATCTCAAGAGGCAGACACTTTTTTTCCCTTCTTGGAAACTTTTTGACAGAAATGTTACCTGTTGAAGAGCACCTTTGTTAGAAGTCTGTTGCTTAGATCTGTCAGGAGCACAATTGTCAGTCCTCCCAGCAGCTCTTGGGACACAGTAAAGTTAGAACTTGCTGTCTTAAAGAGCAGATATGGATGTTTATATACTCACTGGTGGGGTGGTAACCTCTTGGCTGGCTTCTAAAGTGTTGCTTACTGGGGGAATGAAAAGAATTCAAATACATTGTAAAGGCCACATTCCAGGTGGGAAATGTATTCTTCAATAGTGTTACAAATAGGATTAGGAGCAGCCGTAAAGCAAAGAAATCAAATTTATTTTTTGCTGGTTAGCACCAGAATGCTGTAAGGATGGTACAGTATATCCTTATGTGGTCTTCATACTGTAACAAAGCATACTTTCTTTTCATAGTTTCCTCCATTTCTTGCCATCTTGATTTGAAGCCTTTTCTGTCTTTTTGAAACGATAATTCCCTCTGATAATTTGCTTAACTGAAGTGCAAGTAGGTGACACTGGGATCTTGTAAAACAATAACCAGACAAGTGACCAGGTAGCGTGTTCTGACTGTACAACCTTCAAAGCTGGACAAGGGATTGCTTATGTTCACAGCAATTGTTGGGAGGCTTGGCAGTGTTAGTACCTGAAACCATTTCAGGTTCCATGTCAGCAGAAAAAAGAGCTTGTCCTTTGATTTTTCTGCTGAGAGATGGGTCAGGGAGAAGCTTCCTAGATCTGGGGCTGCAGTAATCACCTCCCTGTTTCTGTCAAACACTACAGGCTTGATTGGCAGCTGCACCAACTCCAGCTATGAGGACATGGGGCGCTCTGCAGCAGTGGCAAAACAGGCACTAGCACATGGATTGAAGTGCAAATCTAAGTTCACAATCACACCGGGCTCAGAGCAGATCCGTGCCACCATTGAAAGAGATGGTTACGTGAGTATGGCTGCTGTTTACACTTCTAAATAGTAAGCGTTAAACTGTCTTCCAGACAGTACTTGTGAGTCCAGAGGTAAATACTGGCAACCTCTTGAACTCTGTCTTCACTTATCCCTGGAGGTGCAGTTACTGATGTAGTGACCAACCTTTAGTTACCCTGCCTGTGGGTCCTGCCATCACCTTGACAGCGTTTTGACTTGGTATCTGTACTACCTGGGCATATAAGCACAGGATTGGAACTGGGTTGAGCTGAGACAGTTATCAGGAACTAGAGCCCTGAGGAGGTTTCAGTGTGCATAACAAGGGATGCCTCATGCTCCTGGGATTCTGTAGATGGCCGTGGCTGTCAAACAGCTAGTGCCCACCTGCAATCCACTTTTCTCCTTTAAGAGCAGTTTAGGATGTGAGCAAGCCCTTTGTTGGAAGGTGGTTTCCATTGTAGACTAAACTTAAGGCAAAAGACTTTGAGCAACCTGGTCTGGGGGAAGGTTTCCCTACCCATGGCAGGGGGTTAGAACTGGATGATCTTTAAGGTCCCTTCCAACCCAAACTGTTCTATGAAAACTTTTATTGATTTAAAAGGATTGTTTCTGTAGAGGAACTATCACCTACTTTCTCCCCTTTTCTATGCAGAAAATGATGTTTTAATTAGTTCTAATATTTAGTAGATGTTAGGTGCTGTCACAGCACAGGGACCAAGTGGGTATGTCTAGCCAGTACTTAACTGCCTCCTCCAACCGAGTCCACAGTCCTACATTTCCTTGATAACTGCCCTCTTAACTGGATCTTTTGCTGAATGGACTGACCAATTGCACCCACCTGCCTGCACTTTCACCAATTCTGTCCTTACCCAGACAGGAAGCGCATAGGGGATTAATCAGCCCAGATACTGCCTTTCATTCGAACATCTGCAAGTAGCTGGACTACTCAATTTTAAGTAGGTAGAGAATTGGGAACATAGTGGCAAGTCATCCTGTGCTCTTCCCCAGTGCTAACTTACAGTTTTACTGGGATCAAACCTCATTATTTATCAAAGCGACAAGGGCAATTTTCTCAGGCTTGGTGCTTTCTGTTAAAAGACAGGTATCCTCTTCCCCTGAAAGAGCAACCCCAGAAACTTACTCCAGACTTTCTACTAGTAACAAAGTTGTTCTCTGCCCTCAGGCACAAATCCTGCGAGATGTTGGAGGGCTGGTTCTTGCCAACGCTTGTGGGCCATGCATTGGCCAGTGGGACAGGTAAAGTGGAAGCCAGACCTCTCTCCAGCTTTGTATATGAAGTGCGCTGTGAAGCCAAATTTGATTGTAAATGTAACACACGGGGAATAAAAAATAAATGCTTAAAACCCCGCTGACCATAGCTGTCTGATATGCACTGGAGGAGGAGAAATGAAAGACTGCAGATTTATGTTGAGCCTTTAGATGAATGAAGTTGCAGAATGGCCATTAGTCTGGTGGTAAATGGAGAGAGATTTGTGAGATCCGTGAGAGAGTGGACTGGAGTTTGTATGGTCCTTTTAAAACAGGAAAAGTGAATCGGTCCAACTTCAGTCATTGGAGTGGCAGGGAGGAAAATTCCCAGCAGAAGGGGTGGGAGATATATTCTTGTGTGGCCTTGTCACTGCTAACGATGGGGTGTCCAAAGAGAATGCACTTAACTGATTAATGTTTAGCCAGTTCAACAGTGCACAACATGGGCTATGGAAATTACTCCAGGAATCAGTGTTTGACTTGATTTTGCACTGCCTTTGGTTTTGAGTCTGTGCTTTAGGGAGGAAAACAAGTATAGGTATTGATTCACATTTCCAAAAGATAGAGGTTTCTACCAAAACCAAGCTGAGGGATTGTAGCAGCGAGACTTCTAGAAGCAATGTTTTCTTTGGATTTGGTGGTCATGTTTGTTTCTTTCACAGGAAGGACATCAAGAAAGGAGAGAAAAACACAATAGTTACATCCTACAACCGGAATTTCACAGGTCGCAATGATGCCAATCCGGAGACTCATGCATTTGTGACCTCTCCAGAGGTAAGAAACAGCCAGAGGGGAACTGGGGAATAGGTCAGTGTGTCTTGTGAACTAATTCCTGTGCCTGCAGAAGAGACCCAGTGTAGCTTGGTTTGTAGCTTGGCTGCTGGCTTTGATGCTGTTAGGTACAGGGCTTCCAAATGCAGAGATGGGAGGTAGAATATGCCTTTAAATATGTCATTTTTTCTTTCAGATTGTCACAGCCCTGTCCATTGCTGGCACTCTAAAATTTAACCCTGAGACAGATTATCTGACAGGAGCAGATGGGAAGAAGTTCAAACTAGAAGCACCTGATGCAGATGAGCTGCCCAAGCTGGTAACTGCTCGGTCTGGAGACGGAGGAAGGGAAAGCTTGTCACTAGTGGTGGTTTATGTGTAGTAAGGGAATTTGAATGTACTGACCTCTTCCTTATTGTTAAAGCTAGAATGGGTGCAGTTCCCTGTATTGGCTTGTTCTCTTTGTGTGTTGTTGGGACTGGCTGAAGCTCATGGTTTTCCTTTCTTCTTTGGAAGGAGTTTGACCCAGGCCAGGACACCTATCAGTACCCTCCCAAGGATGGCAGCGGGCAGCATGTGGATGTGAGCCCCACCAGCCAGCGCCTCCAGCTTCTTGAGCCCTTCGATAAGTGGGACGGCAAGGATCTAGAAGACATGCTGATCCTCATCAAGGTTAGGAATAAAGTGGGGAACACCAGCTATGACAGGACCGCTCAAACAGATGTTTGCACGTCAATTGCTAGAAGCTTTGGATGTGCCTTGGAGATAACTGCGATTTTCTCCTCTACAACTGTGCTGTTATGGAAAATGAAGCAAGGGTCTTCCTTCCTTCCAAGTGTTTCCTTCTGATACTTCTTTCTATTATAACCAGGATACTTCTCTCCTTTGTGCTAGTGGTTAGCTAATACCATGAAAAATGAAGCTTGTTATACCATGCAATATGGTCCTGCACATACCATGCGGTCTGCAGAATGTGTCCTACTTGTAACCTGCAGCAGAAAGGTGGATGGGCTCTTTAAGTAGTGTCTTTAGTATCTGGCTCTTCTAAGGTGCATTTTATCTGAAACAAGGTCGTTAGGAACTTCTCATCCAGCAGTATGTGTGTTCTCTTCCCATTTTATCAAGAAAGGAATTACTTCACAGTAGTTAAATGTTGCTTTTCCATCTTTTAACAAAGACATGGGTTCCTCCTCACTGCCAGCAGTGAGTTAACAGCATGAAGGCTTCAGTTAATACAGTGGCAGGTTCTGAAATGCAATCCTTTAGGAACTGATGTTCAGGAGCGTTGCTGATTCTCAGTTGCAGAGCATTGCAGGTACTCCCGAGGGCCATACTGAGCTGCGCTTGAGCTTTTGACACAGGCAATTCCTTTGCAAGCACTTTGGGACTTACCAGTTGGAAACTTAGAGGAAACACTTGGCATCTTGCTGAACTCCCGTAGCAGGGAAGCTGAGCTGTAGCAGGAAATGCTTAATTGTTTTTTGTACCTGAAAAACCTGCTGCTGAGGAAAGTGAGGACATGACAGGAGGTGTCTTGGCTAAGCTAATTTTTGTAGTTTACCCTTTTGAACAGCGATGTTCTTCCTACCCAACACATGCAGAATGAGCGTTGTGTTCTGCCTTAGTGTCTTGATTCTCTAACAGATGCAATTCTTTTGGGTTTCTGCCCATCAAAAGAAATGTGAGGATCCTTTAGAATAAAGTGTTGAGGGGAAGTCACTGGTCCATCCTAAGGCATTCTTTTCTCCTGCTGCTCTTTAGGTAAAAGGGAAATGCACCACTGACCATATTTCTGCAGCTGGACCATGGCTCAAGTTCCGTGGCCATCTGGACAACATCTCCAACAACCTGCTCATTGGTGCCATCAACATTGAAAATGGCAAAGCCAACTCTGTGAGAAATGCATTAACCCAGGAGTTTGGGCCAGTCCCAGACACAGCCCGTTACTACAAGGTGAGATTTTTCCCCTGATGCATCTGTTTTAAGAGGATGTTTACACTTCGGACAGTCTGGTGCTTTTTCTTGGGACTTAACTCTGGTGGTGGCAGTTCCTGTAGGAGATTCTCTCCCTGCCTGCCGTGGGGAAGAGGGAGAGGAGGATCATGCGACTTAGAGGGGACTAGAAATCATAGACCAAAGGGGAAGAACTTCACACACTGCGCACCTCACAAGGCTTGGGTTCCATCAGACTGCAACTAAATCTCACCTCCTGGAGTGTTTCACCTGTGACGAGCTTAATGTTCAAATAAATTGTAATTTTGTCCTGTTCAATCTTTAAAACTTGGCTTAGAACCTCAAGATATGTCCTTTCGTCCTCTGGAGAGCTTGGCAGTGTCTCAAATTGGTTCTTCCAGTAGCCAGAAGTTAAACTTTTCCATATTGCTTCCAGAAGTAGAGCAGGAATCACAGCTGGATCTCAGGGACAATCCTCTTCATCCTTTGTTAGTGAAGGATGGCAGGGGCCAATTCCTTTATTTCTGTCCTTCCTCAGAACTAAAGGGACCCTTCTGGGAGAAGGTGTCGTAGCACAGCAGTGTCAGTAGGGTAGCACTGAAATTAGATGTGTGGGTGGGTATTTATTGTTAATTCCTCACTTGAGGGACTGCAGGAATGTAAATCTGCTTCTTTTCTTCCAGAAAATGGGTATCAAATGGGCAGTTATTGGGGATGAAAACTACGGAGAGGGATCAAGCCGGGAGCACGCAGCATTGGAGCCACGCCACTTGGGGGGCAGGGTCATCATCACCAAGAGCTTTGCCAGGATCCACGGTGAGTTGCACTTCCCTAGTGATGCGTGTAAACAGGATATATTTGGTTTGGATGGAAGCAGTGTGCAAATTGCTGGACCAGGGCTTAATGCCTACGGCAGGAACCCCATCTGCTGGCAGATCACACGGTCTAGAGATGCTACAAACAGCGGATCTGCTGATTTTGCTCCAAAGATAGGAATTGTTGCTGGAATACTCCTCTGAGAAGCACTGGGCAGCCAGAAAGTAATCCCGATCCCCTGCAGTGTGGTGTTACAAGCGTGCTTGATGGTTTGTTCTCCACAGAAACCAATCTGAAGAAGCAGGGTCTGCTGCCTCTCACTTTCGCTGATCCAGCAGACTACAACAAGATTCATCCTGTGGACAAGCTAAGCATTGTGGGGCTGGCAGACTTCGCACCTGGAAAGGTAACTGTCTGGGTGTCTGGCCATGGCACTGAGGGGCAGGGACTGGGAACGGGGACAACCTTTGTGGGGCCTGAAGCAGCACAGGCACCTGCAGGCCATGCTGCCTGCCAGCCAGGCAAGAAGCTCTGCACCAGCACGGGGCTGGAGAGGAAGTCAGAATCGGAGCATATTCTGAATGGTTGCAAGAAACCCTTGCACAATATTCCAAATTTCTGGACTTGTTGCTTTAAGCACGAGTGCTGCCTAGAAGGGACTACATCCATACTTCTATGTTAAGAGCCCCCAGAGCTATAATTTTTCATTTTAACCCTTTAGAAACAGGTAGGAATTTTTCTGGGAGAAGCTTCAGTTCACTTGCTCCCTTGAAAGAGAAAGGGGGAAATAAAAACTGTCTCCTTCCTTTAGCCTCTGAAATGCATCATCAAGCATCCCAATGGGAGCCAAGAAACAATCATGCTGAACCACACCTTCAACGAGTCACAGATCGAGTGGTTCCAAGCTGGTAGTGCCCTCAACAGAATGAAGGAGCTGCAGCAGAAGTCAAGCTAAGGGCGCACAGTGGCCCTGGTGTGCTGGACTCGATTCAGCTTTGGCATTTTCATGAAAGTGCAATTCCATGCCTACTGTTGGAATAAATGTCTGATCAAATGTAACCATAGCTTCCTTTTTGTTATGGTACTTCCTCTTCACTGACACTATGAAAAGGGAGTGCGGCCAGGCTTACTTTTGTCTTTTAAATTCCCCAGCTCCCTTTTTTTTTTTCTATTTGGCTCAATTTTGGTTGTCCCACAGTTATTTATATTTGGAAATAACCGGCTAAGGTGGATTTGTCTGCTCAGTTGGTTGTTTTCTGCCCATTTGTTTTACTGATGGCTAAAGAAATAAAATGAAAATAAAGAATGTGGCCATCTCTTCTGCCTTGTGTTGTTATATTCATAATCCTGCTCTTCAGCCCCTGCTTTCCCAGTCACGGGGAGGGTGGGAAAGAACTTCTTGGAGATAGGAGATGGTACCTGCCCAGTTCTTAGTCTGTAAATCATTGCTGTGCGCAAAAGCACATGGTAAAAAAAGAGCCCTCAGCTGTCTTGGATTGTTTATCTCTTGACATTACCCTGCTCTAGGCTGCACTTGTGACTGTCTCTGCCTTCCCAGTTGCATTCCTGTCCTGCTGCAGCAGTGACAAACCTGCAAGCAGTAAGTGATTTATGTGCTTTCCCAGCATTATAGAATCATAGAATAACCAGGTTGGAAGAGACCCACCGGATCATCGAGTCCAACCGTTCCTATCAAACACTAAACCATGCCCCTTACCACTTCGTCCACCTGTGCCTTAAACACCTCCAGGGAAGGTGACTTAACCACCTCCCTGGGCAGCCTGTTCCAGCGCCCAATGACCCTTTCTGTGAAGAATTTTTTCCTAATGTAAATTAGAATTTTTTCCTAATGTTATGGTGCCATAAATGAGTTTCCTCAAGTGCAGCTCGCCTTCTCCACAACAGGAGGCTGATGTTGAGGAGCGTCTAATGGGATCAGCACCTTAGGCCATGCATCCACCACCTCGCTCTGCTCCTGGGAGTCCTGATGCTGTGAAACGAGCTGAGCACAACAGTCACTTGGGAGAAGAGACCAACACCCATCTTGATACCACCTCCTTCCTGGCAGTTGTAGACAGCGATAAAGTCTCCTCTCAGCCTCATTTTCATCTGTTTCCTCAGATGCTCTTCATGAGACTTGTTCTCCAGCCCCTTCACCAACTTCGTTGCTCTTCTCTGGACACGCTCCAGGACCTCAAGGTCCTTATAGCAAGGGGCCCCAAACTGTACACAGGATTTGAGGAGCGGTCCAGCAGGGCCGAGTACAGAGGGAGAATAACCTCCCTGGACCTGCTGGCCATGCTGTTTCTGATACAAGACAAGATGCCACTGGCCTTCTTGGCTGCGTGTGCTTTCTCTTGGAGCAGATGTTCCTCAGTCACTCTGCGAACCTAAGGAATTCTAGGCTCCCTTTTAATTAGGGCAAGACACCAGGAATGAGAGTTCAGAATTAAGGGGTTTTAACGATGCTGCAAGGAAAGTGCTAGTGACTCAGCCTTTGTTTCCGCAGTTGGAGGATAAGCAGAGCCACTATCCCAGGGAATTACAGCTCCTTCCTACCCAGCGTGGCTGTCTTTGTAATTACGTGCAACATCACCCTCTTGGCAACAGGCCCTGCATAGATTTTACTCACTGTTTTGTTTCCCCCTTCCCTTTCACTGCTGTCAGGGAGGTTGATGGCAATTGTTTGCCATTGGCTGTTGGAGCTGAGCAGTGTTGGGCTCAACACTGTCTGCCTTGAAATCTAAGTAGCTAAAACTGCAGGAGGGAAGAGTTTTCTTCCTGCTAGGCAGGAAGCTCACAGTTTTCCCCACAAATTGTACAGGAAGGCAGGCTGTGTGGTTTTTACTATTTATTCAGTTTCTGGTATTGAACACACACCCACAAACAAGTACTTAGCTTGGCTCAAAGCAGCCTCGGTCCGATTCAGCTTGTAATTACGTATTTCCAGTCCAACTCCTGCAAAGTTTAGCTCATTCTGTATAAATACAGTCCCCCCCCCCGAAATGTTTCCATTCAGTGCACTGAGCACAGCCTGTGGCTTTCTCCACTGGTCTTCTTCACAGAACCAAGTTACTTTCTGGGTAAACTACTGTGATTCCAGTTCTTTTTGGCTGATTTCATCCATGGTTTAAGTTCCCATTCTTAGGAGAACATTACCATGCACCCCTCCCTGCCCTCCCAGAAGCAGCATTTTCCAGGTCTCCAGAATACCACACCTCTATTAACTCCAGCCTTTGGCTGTTTCTCCTGTTTCCCATAAAAAGAACGGCAGGTTTTCTACCCCTCTAGGATCAAGCTCTCAGCCCAAGGGAGTGATCCATCTTGACAGGCATTCTCTCCTGCTTTCACTCACTGAAGTCAACTCCCTTCTTAATTCAGGCAAGTAAAGACCTCCCCGGTTTTCCCTCCAGGGCAGGAGACCAAAGCTCCAGCTGAGTTTGTGCTGCTGCTCTCCAGGCCTTTTTGTGCCTGTAAATTCACTTCTACAGAGGAGAGAAGACGTTTCTTGAAAGCAACTGTCTCCATCTGGCAGGTTGGAAGCCGAGGGGAAAACAGAGAATGGCAGATCTAATTTCTTATTCAGCTTCAGAGGAGCAATGAGCACCACAACCCCCCCAAAACATCCACCAGTAAAGACTTTCCGCAGAGCAGGCGATGATCGCAGCTAGCTGTTTGTCCACCACGACAGGAGGCCCAGGCCGGGCTCGCTGATTGATCCCTGTTCATGGAGAGAAGAGAGCGCGCAGTTGTAGACAGCATGGAAGACACAGGAGTAAACACACAGAAATATAAATCCTGTGGGCTCTGGATGAGGTGTTTGCTTTCTTTCCTATCAGAGCTTGCCCAGCACTTCCCCAGGCTCCTTTACACCCTGTCAACACTAACACCAAGCATTCAACACTTGAAAACTGAGCACTTGCCCATTCCACCTCCCGAATGTCCCAACCAACTCCAGCTTTCATCAGTTTGTCTCTTGTGTTGCACTCAGGTGGGTCTTATGCCCAGACACCGCGCAGGAAAGACTATTTAGCTGCCGTGTAAACCTTGATGTGGTTCTTCCAGCTCTGTACTCCTCACAGGCTCGATTCCTACCTGCAGATCCTGCATCCACAGCCCGCTTTAAATCAGCTTCCTAGGGAAATTCCACCACCCACCATGAAGCGTTTCAACAAAACACACAGCAAACACTGCAACCGCAGGAACAATTTCATTTCTCCCCTTTTCCACTCCTTTTGTTTTGTGACTCTCTCTGCTCCATGATTAGCTTAAAGCAATTAGTTCCTTGGGAACGGGATGCTATTTTAGACCTAGAATAAACCACTAGGTCCACAAGGCTGTATGAACTATGCACGTGGTTACCACAAGAGTGTAGGGTGCCTCTTTCTTCTGGACTTCTTCTGTGGCATTTGAAGTAGAAGCCTCTGCAGAGCTCGGTCCTGTCGGTGATGTATCAACAAACGTTTCATCCACAACTCGGAAGCGTATCTCCTCCCCAATGTCCATGTAAAGATCGTGAGCCCCTTCTTCCGTCTCATATTCCCACACCCACACCTGCTCTGCTTCATCGCTGGCCGCGTCCAGGGTTAAGGATTGAAAAAAAAAATCAATCAGCGCTCAACTTAACAGATCACTTGACAGTTCTGGGAATAGACCCAATTCAAAGACTTTTCACAACTGTTTCTCAAGCCACAAAGCACTGTCCTTTGTCACCACAAGAGTAGCCCAGTGTTGGTAAAAGCCCATGGTATTTTTAACATGCTAGAAGTATCTCAGGATCATCAGACAGGCAGGAGACCTACACAAGACGAGCCCCAGCTAGTGATTATCTCTTGTGTTTTTTGTGGTAAGGGATTAAAGTTCGTTGGGCTGTATGGTTAGATAATAGTCTATCTTATTGAGCCGGCAATGCGCAATATCTAATTGAGGCAGCCAACCACACCCCGGGCTGCATCAAGAAGCGTGGCCAGCAGGGAGAGGGAGGTGATTCTGCCCCTCTACTCCTCTCTCGTGACACCCCACCTGAGCACCGTGTCCAGTTCTGGAACCCCCAGCACAAGAAGGATATGGAACTCTTGGAAGGGGTTCAGAGGAGGGCTACAAAGATGATCAGAGTGGGGGACTGGAAACTTAATCGAATAAAGAAGTTCCAAGCCTGCGGTTTAGAGATGCTGCCAATAACTGGGAAGAGATTGGGAAGAGATGACTGATGGGTGAATGCGGCAGGTAATTCCTGGGGTGATGATCACCAGGCACCCCTAAAGACACAGACCCTCCTTTAGAACACGGGCAGAAGGAGCAAGGAATGACTAGGCATTTATCATAATTGCATGTAAATATGTGATTATATGCATGATGAATAACGTATGGCTTTGTGTAATTTTGTGAATAAATGAAGGCAACAAACCTCTTGAATTGTGCTTGATTTGAGGGAAAAAAAACCTCCAAGCACTCAGGATTTGCACAAACTTGAATAAAGACTGTCTCTCTTGGTGATGTAGTTATTGCATTATTGCAAACCAAGTAACAGATCCACATTTTTGGACAACACCAGGACCTCCACCCTGTTTCTGACTTTCCGCTTCAAGGTTTACACTGCCGGGCAGAGTTGGGGTTACCCCACAGAAACAGACCCCCAAACAAGCAAATCCCCTCGCAAGACAACCTCGCTTACCACAATAACATACATCAGGCACACGCTACGTCCAGACATTACATGATGTGGTAAACCCGTCACTCTGTCTTCAGCAGCGGCCAAGACCAGAGGCAGGGATTACAGCGCGGTTGTTCGGGGGACGCTGCCATTCATTGCTATCAGTGGGCACAATGATCCTGCAAAACCGAATAAGCGTGAGGCCTGTCTAGCTGTGATAACGGTCTGTGGGACTTGCCCGACACAACGGCTCAGCTTCTGCCGCTGAGCACCTTCATTGTTGCAGCCCTGAATGCCTGTGGGGCCAGCACTGCACAATCTTTTCAAATGAAGTAGTGAAGTTATCCAAGGTGATCAAAGGATACAACTTCGCTGGCTGCTGCAGGGATTCCGGTGGGATGACAATATCGTCAAAGAATCCAATAGAAACTGCAGAGAAAAGAATTTGATGAAGACTGAAACGATCCTGTGCAAATGATGTACCACAGCAATTCCTAAAATGTATTTCTAGACTGGTTCTCCTTCCTCTTTCAGGATGGACATGTGAGATCATGCAGGAACTATTCTTTGAGCTCAATTTCAGTTGGCAGCAAAGAAACCTCCCAGCTGAAAGTACGAACAGCAACAGAGGGCACAGTCTTCAGGCCTGCTGGGAAAGGAAAAGGCTGTTCGGAGCAGGATTGGAAATGAAAGCGTTCCAAGAAATGAGTCAGATGCTATAGAGGTCCGTGACAGAAAAGAGCTTACAAATCACAGATGCAACACGTTAAATAAAGGCCAATATAAAGTTAGAACAGCCCCCACCTCCCCCTTGAGATTCATGAAACTGAATTTGATCAGAGTGGACATGCCAAATTCAGCATATGCAGCCAAGATAATCTTACTGTCCTAACTTAACAACTGAGCAGAGGAGCTCACGCACATGAAGGCTCCTACAAGGAAAGCAGCTCATCAATTATGTATTCCAGGAATCTGACAGCACTTTTGTGCTCACAAAGCCATTTATCCACCGTGCTTTCAGGTACATGAATTTGCACAGAATTCCAGGGAAGACACATCAGACCAACACGAGCCGAGACTACGGCTTTAATTAAAAAAAAAATAAATCAAGTTCTGTTAACTCAAGCAAGAAAATGAACGCTGCCTAAGCTCCAGATGGGTTTTGCCTGCTCGACTTGGGCATGCACGTGAATGACAAAAGGGCAGCGCAGACAAAACCAACAAGAGCAGAGGAAGCTGCCAGGCTCTACCAACGTCCCTCCGATCAGAGCAGCCCTGGAGGCCGGTAACAGCCTTTAGCGAGCGCACAGACAGCCCCGTACGACCGGCAATCACAGTATCGCAAAAGACCCAACAGTTCCACAGCTCATATGCCCCCAACGTTAGAAGTTGTGGTTTACCGTGAACACCATCCTGGCTGCAGCTTTTAATCTGTCCAATCAGAATCTCATCCAGGAAGGGATGGAAGACCACGTAGCGGAAATGCACTTAAAAAGAAAACAGATCATTAATGTTAGGTCCATGTTAGTGAACTATACTCCTTCCACAGGGTGGCAGCCACTAAAACAAAATCCCAGCTCCTATACACCCTCTAAAACACCTCCCCAGTTTCTTTTAGCTTCCTTACAGGCACCGATTAGACAGAAAAAGGGGAATAAAAGTTCTGATTCCTAACTGTTGTGTATGAATGCTGATAGCAGTTGATCAGCAGCGTCCTGTTCTCTGCTCTTCAATCTTTCAAGAGTTTACACTCACAGAATGAAACTGCAAGGTGAAGAACAGAAAGCAGGGCCTCTGCTTAAGTTGTGAGGAGAGCATTCCTGCACAACACTTCAAGGCCAAGAAATTATACTTTCGGCTGAAATTATACTTTCTCGTAACATTTCTGCTCCTTTTATCTTTGTCAGCAATGCTGTATTTTCTTTAAATGGAGTATTTTATATCAAATATTATCAGAGTAGATAAGATTCTCCAACATAACTGAAGTTTTCATCCAGGTTAAATAAAACATTTCTAACTAAGCATCTTGCATTTATAATTCTAAGAATATTATGACAGTCTTAGCCAAACGATTCTTATGAACAATTTGATGTCATTCTAGCTGTCCATACTCAGTGCTCCTCTTTTACATAAAATCAGGCAGTACATTAAGAAAAGAGCTGGTAGTTATCACAGCAGAGTTATCAAAGCGCTCCCCCAGATTCTGAAAGTAGGAGACCTCCCCCCAAGCTCAGAGAGAATGTATTCCCTCATTTCAGTTCGAGGAGTAATTCAAAGTTAAGAAAACAAGCAGGAAAGCCTACCATCCTCCTTCAGCACTAGAGAAGCTTTTATTTGGAGGGAACAAGTGGAATTAATGTTTAGACAAGGGAAAGCCACATACAGTCAGTCCAGTTCCCTTCTAACAGGAAACATTTCATGTGCTCAAGCTACACTTCCACACTAAGAACTAAAGGTAGAAAAATGTACCTCTTTCCAGATTATTTAAAGAAACTTACCTTACCTTTAAAAAAAAAGATGAAATTTGATTTTATGCATTTACTTCCAGTTTTCACTCAGGTTTGCCAAAAGTCAAAGTAAAGACATTAGTCATTCCTTATTTAAATAAAAAAGCCATTAGAAATGTGTGCTGAACCAGATCTGTCTACATTTCAAATGAAAATGCAGCAAAACTTCCAGCTAAGAAAACAGCATCAAATGCTGTGCGAACGTTATATTTAGAAACACATTCCAACATTCTAGCTAGGGAAAATAAGCTCCGAAAAGAAAAAATACTAGACAAATGCAGAATTATTTTCTATGGGCAGATTTCCAATCATCTTAAATTAAATTAACCCCTTCGTTATCCTACACTAATGGCTCTAATTGTAGAGCAGAGAGGGACTGCTGGAGAAGGCAAAAAGGCCATTTAAAGCTGTATTTGTACTCAAAAAGTGCAAAAGAAAAAGCTTTGTGCCACGTTCCTCTTGCCCTCCCAAAAGGAACAGAGCTGGGGCTACGAAGGTCAGTAAGTCCCTTTAAACATACTTTCCCTAACAACTGAACTCAGTTTACATTTCCAGATCACTAAACTTCTGCGAAACTATATAACTGAGGATAAGAATATACCTTTGGTGTGTGATGCACCATCTCCAGGGAATATGTAGGAATCTTCCAGCTTTGTGATATCATACAGGCAGATGCAGAGGCCAACATTGTACACAACCTGCTCAAAGAAAAGAAATTAAAAAGCAACTCACCTATAAATCAAGCAACCCACCAGATTATACCAAGTTTATGTACTACACACACCTTTTCAAAAGAAGGCAACAGGACAGGCTGAGAGAGTTGGGTTTGTTCAGCCTGGAGAAGAGAAGGCTCTGAGGAGATCTTATAGCAACCTTCCAGTGCCTGAAGGGGCTACAGGAAAGCTGAGGAGGGACTTTGTTACAAAAGCTTGCAGTGATAGGACTAGGGGCAATGGGTATAAACTGGGGAGGGGCAGATTTAGACTAGACATAAGGAGGAATTCCTTCACTATGAGAGTGGAGAGGCACTGGCACAGGTTGCCCAGGGAAGCTGTGGCTGCCCCATCCCTGGGGGTGTTCAAGGCCAGGTTGGATGGGGCTTTGAGCGGCCTGGTCTGGTGGGAGGTGTCCCTGCCCATGGCAGGGGGGTTGGAACTGGATGATCTTTAAGATCCCTTCCAACCCAAACTATTCTATGGGTGGCAGGATGGGAGGGAGGCCGGTTTGGCACACTCCTTCAATGGCCCCAGCTTCAACCACACTGCACTGTAAGGGAACCCCAAACTTATTCAAGAGTTACGGAAGAATGGTTTTTCATTGGCACTGGAAAGGGCACCGATACAGACAGAAAACCTTGGGGCAACTGTCAGCAGAAAGGGGACTTAACTTGCCAAGACAGTTGCGCACAGACATTGTTTACCAGCCCTGCAGCTTGTCCAAAGACTAAACGTACACGAGTTATACTCTCAGAAGCCTGTAGGATTGACACTGTCTAAAATGATATCAGCTCTGCGCAGGAATGATAAGTTTTGGTTTCTCTGTCACTTCTGAGACTGCTTCACGGCCTACAAAATCTGAGACGCCCACCAGTCATCAGAGGATGAGGGAAGAGTTTGTATAATCTCGCCCCTACAGGTTGCTCTTTTGAGCTCCATTCACAAGCTGCAGTTTGAGATCTGCACCTGCCTGGCACTGAGGGCCACATGCTCATCACAGTCCCAGGGGCTGCGCAGGGAAACTGTGACCTCCCGGTCTGAGACACAACACTTTCTTACATCCTGCGCCAAAGATTGACTAATTACTACCACGCTGGATTTCAACTACTAACCACAGACCAAGGCAGCTATTAACATCTTAATTCCTCTTCCAGTATTACTGTTCTACATTCCTTTAAACAACCTTTTTTAAAATTCACCCACTGGATGGATGAGTTTCTATCAATTTTTCAGGCTGTTTGGAATTGCTACTCTACACACAAACCAGCAACGACTCTCATTTCTCTTCCACGCTTCTCCACCCCATCTGGAGTCCAAGTATCTACCCGTTACAGCATTAGGCATTGAAGAAAGACCTCTCTGAGATAGAATCACAGAATAACCAGGTTGGAAGAGACCCACCGGATCATCAAGTCCAACCATTCCTAACAAACACTAAACCATGCCCCTTAGCACCTCATCCACCCCTCTTTTAAACACCTCCAGGGAAGGTGACTCAACCACCTCCCTGGGCAGCCTGTTCCAGTGCCCAATGACGCGTGAGATGATACGCGGCTGTCTCTTTGCTTGCAGCCTCTGGTGTTTCAGACATTGCAGGTGGCCTTCACATCTGAATTATTCTGACACCTCACCTACACGTCTCTTGAGGCACAAGGACGTTATGATGGCCTTCACATCTCAGTTATTCCAATACCTCATCCACAGGTCTTATGAGGAACAGGGCTATTATGACACCTCCATCAAGTTGTACATGACCCACACTTTACCTTATTGGCCAATTTCTTGTTTAGCTCTTCAGCAATGGATTCATTCAGTTTCCTCTCAAATTGCCAGGGAGGAATCCTTACTGTGTCAGTCATCTCTACCAGGACAAACATGGTGGTGGGGAGCGTCTCTGAGGAGAGAGAGAATACACCAATACCCTCAGGAACTGAAGGATTGAAGGGGCAACCAAGACCCCAAAGAACTGATGTGGGGTGGGCCTGGGAAGCCACCCCAGCTATGCAAACGGGGGAGGACGGCTGTGAGGGGAGGCCAAAAGGAAAGGGAGGGGGGAGAAAAGGAAAGGGGGGGAGGCGAAGAGGAAAGGGGGGGGACGAAGGAGAAAGGGGGGGGACGAAGAAGAAAGGAGGGGGCGAAAAGAAGCGAGGGCGAAGAGGAAAGGGGAGGGAGCGAAGATAACAGGGGAAAGAGGAAGGGGGGGCAAGAAGAAGGGGGGCAGCCGTTTCTCTCACCCACGTGTCGCACGCGGAGCCCCCGCCGCGCGCTGCCCCGGCACTTCCGGCTCCGGGACCAATCGCCGCCGCGCGCTGCCCCGGCACTTCCGGTTCCGGGACCAATCGCCGCCGCGCCCAGAGGAAAGGGGTGGGGGCACGCTAGGCCACGCCCCCTCGCGCCCCCTCCCTCCTCCTCCTCCCCCCCACGTTGTGTGTGGGGAGCTTCTCTGAGCCCTTTTAGGAAACCCAACTGCTCAACAGCAGCGGGGCCTTGGGGAGCGGGGCATCCCCTGGATCAGGTCCAACCATTCCTGTCTGCCACTAAACCGTGTCCCGGAGCACCTCGTCTGCCCATCTTTTAAACACCTCCAGGGATGGTGACTCAACCACCTCCCTGGGCAGCCTCTGCCAGTGCCCAATGACCCTTTCCATGAAGAACTTTTCCTGATGTCCAGTCTAAACCTCCCCTGACACTGCTTGAGGCCATTCCCCTTGTCCTGTCCCCTGTAACTTCTGAGAAGAGGCAACACTCACCTCCCTGCAACCTCCTTTCAGGTTGTAGAGAGCAATAAGATCTCCCTTCAGCCTCATTTTCTCCAGGCTAAACAATCCCAGTTCCCTCAGCCGCTTCTCGTAAGAATTGTGCTCCAGCCCCTTCACCAGCTTCCCTTCTACATGTTCCGCCCACTGTGTATCCCGATGGTAACAAGTGGCAGTTTTCTATACACTGAATTGATGCATATGTATTATATTTCTCATAAAAATCATGCACATTAATCACATCCCCCAGAGCTAATTATAAGAGGTGTCCTCCCCTCACACACGCTCCCCACAGTCCTTTACTGAGCCCTGTCTTGTTGGCATCTAGCCCCTTCTGAAGTTTCCATGTAAGATTCGAAATAAGTGTTGTCTTGACCTCCCATCTTATCTGGCTCCTGAAGTACCGGCCAGATGCCAGACTTCTGCAGCCTCTGTGCTTTCCCATTGTTCTGTTCCTCAAATATCCTGATACCAAAAATGCGAGTGAATAAACTCTCCAAGACTCATTTGGGAGTTTTAGACAGCGAGCACACTTTATCAGGCCTGGGCTACACAAGGGAGCAATCTCCATCGATCATGCGCGGCGAGACAAGAGCTGGGGACAGAATGGGTTTACCACTTACAGGCATGTACATTTCCCCATTCATGCATATTCTGTGACTTTCCAAGGACTAATTTGAATGTTATTGTGAACCTCACAACACTCAGAACTCTTGATGATTTGGAGCCGGCTCCAGCTCTCCCTGACCTTGCCTTTGAAATGGGGAAAGGCTGCAAACTGAGGGGATCACAGAAGCAGAGACATCTGTGCAGCGCAGATCACACTGCACACAAGACGGTATCATCTCCAAAGAGATTGTGTTTGTTTAGCCTGGACAAGAGAAGTCTGAGGGGAGATCTTATCACTCTCTACAACTGCCTGAAAGGAGGTTGTAGCGAGGTGGGTGTTGGTCTCTTGTCCCAAGTGACAGTCAATAGGAAGAGAAGAAATGACCACAAGCTGCGCCGGGGGATGTTCAGATTAGGTATTCGGAAAACGTTTTTTACTGAAAGCGGTGAATCATTGGCACAGGCTGCCCAGGGAAATGGTTGAGTCACTATGCCTGGAGGTGTTCAAAGTGTGTAGACGTTGCACTTCAGGACATGGTTTAGTAGGCACGGTGGTGTTGGGCTGATGGTTGGAATCGATCTTGGAGGTGTTTTCTAACCTAAATGACTCTATGATTCTTGTAAACATGTCAACAGGATCTCAACTGTCTTTTTAAGACAGTAGCCCTGTGAATCAGTAGTGTTTAGTAGCCCGTACTACAGTGTTAAAAGTTAACCCCTTCAGGTAAACTTCCCTCCACGTCAGCTTGCTCAGGCTTGCCCATGGCACTGTGTACTGTGAATCTGAGCAGAGTGTACAGAAGATCCCACCCAAACTGTGTAGATCATAGAATCATAGAATCATAGAACAACCAGGTTGCAAGAGACCCACCGGATCATCGAGTCCAACCATTCCTATCAAACACTAAACCATGCCCCTTAGCACCTCATCCACCTGTGCCTTAAACACCTCCAGGGAAGGTGAATCAACCACCTCCCTGGGCAGCCTCTGCCAGTGCCCAATGACCCTTTCTGTGAAGATTTTTTTCCTGATGTCCAGCCTAAATCTCCCCTGGCGGAGCTTGAGGCCATTCCCTCTTGTCCTGTCCCCTGTCACTTGGGAGAAGAGGCCAGCTCTCTCCTCTCTACAACCTCCTTTCAGGTAGTTATAGAGAGCAATGAGGTCTCCCCTCAGCCTCCTCTTCTCCAGGCTAAACAACCCCAGCTCTCTCAGCCGCTCCTCATGAGGCCTGTTCTCCAGCCCCTTCACCATCTTTGTTGCTCTTCTCTGGACTCGCTCCAGAGCCTCAACATCCTTCTTGTGGTGAGGGGCCCAGAACTGAACACAGGATTCGAGGAGCGGTCTCACCAGTGCCGAGTACAGCGGGAGAATAATCTCCCTGGACCTGCTGGTCACACCGTTTCTGATACAAGCCAAGATGCCATTGGCCTTCTTGGCCACCTGGGCACACTGCTGGTTCATGTTCAGTCGCTGTCAACCAACACCCCCAGGTCCCTCTCCTCCAGGCAGCTTTCTAGACAGACTTCTCCTAAAGATGTGGCACTTGCGGGAATGGACGATGAGACGGACTCCAGATAGGTGTAAAAATGGAGACCTTTATTAGCTCCAAAGAGCATCTTTTATAATTTACAGAAGCTGGTTTATGCACACCTATTCATTATGCTATTGGTCAGTTATAACTGTCCACGCGTCTAGTTTGCTATTATGATTGGTTAAGTCTGTTGCTGCCTTGATTCAAGTCTTTATTGCGTACGTGACCATCCAGATACTGCTTGTTTTGTTCGGTTTCTGTATTCGTGCCTGGCCATTGTTCAAGGTTGATATTGCATGCTGTAAGTTTCTCTTCTCAGGCCTGCGTGGGGCATGCCAAGGACGAGCTCCCTTTATTCTATTGACGTATCCCACAGTCTACCTCCACGACCGAACCCCACAGCACTTACAGACATGGTTTAGTAGGCATGGTGAGTACCTGCCCCCCACCACCCTTCCTCGTCCGCTGTATTACTCTGTCACCACTATTGGCTCACCTGAAACAATCCATAATTGCAGTTACTGCCCTTTTGTTTATCATTTTCATAAATTTCAGTCCTGACAGGGCAGCGGAGATCAGCATTTGCGTGTCTCAGGGAGCTGATATTTCAGCCATTTACCTACTTATCCAGCAAACTCGGGTGCTTTCATAGCCTGTTTGTGCGTGGAAAGTATTTTTACAGCAGTGACTGCCCAGTACTTAGGTCCAGGTTATTATCAGGTACAAATTGCCATCACATAAAGCTGGAATAATTTATTCTGAGTGTTAATTAGCAATAAAAAAACATCCTTATAGTATGATTTCACAGACCTCAGTGTCTTCTGCAGCGAGAAAAGCAGCACAAAGGATGGTGGAAAAGAAGGGGGTGTGCCTATGTCTGAAATTTCTTGGGGAAAATGAAAGGAGGTTGTTTGAAGTATGTTTAAAAAAAGATTCGCCAGGAAAACCAAACATCTCTGGCTGACAGTGAAAACTGCACTGTCAGCGTAACGGCTTTGATGCAAGTGCTAAGTGTGTCATTCCCGCCAGCAGCTCATGGTGGTACCGTAATGAGTGTTTTAGATAAGAAATCATTAAATGTTGAGGTGTCTTGAAGCAGGAAAGGAGAAAATGAGGTTGCAAATCCCGTGGCTAGGCCTCATTAACAAGATACCTGTCTTGGCCAAGGAGTTTCTTATCTCTTTGCGATTACTCTTGTTTCACCAGAATCTGTTGAGTTGGGTTTTTCTTTTTCTTTTTTGAATAAACACGGTTGATCTGCATGTGTTTGGTGTATTTCTACTAAACTGGGGGCCCAGGACCTAATTTTCCCCTGTCACCTGAGAAGAACAGCATTTTTCTTGGAGCAGCATCTCCTGTCTCAGCAAGGAACTCTGCTGCCAATGCAGGAGACACTACTCTATCAGAACACCTCAACCCAAATCCCTGGTGTTTCTTGCTGTTCTCGTCCTACTTCAGGGAGCCTTACAAAGGCTCCTTTCTCCTGCACTATAGTTGTGGCTGCGCTAATCTCGGTGCGGCACAGTTTTGCTAGCACATGTGCCACATCCCTTGCTGTTCTGTCCTGACCTCATGCAGGTCTGGAAGTGCAAGGTTTGACCTTTAGCTGGAGTGGAGGTTTTCTGCAGGGATTTATAGCTACTTTTCACAAAAGAGGCTAATTCCTGACCCTGTCCCTCTTCTGAAGGCAGAGGAAGAAATAGGAGGAGATAGAAGTTAGACACACAGAATCACAGAATGGTTGGAGTTGGGAGGAACCTCTGGAGATCATCTAGTCCCACCTCCCAGCTAAAGCAGGTTCACCTAGAGCAGATGAATGTGTCCAGGCGGGTTCTGAATATCTCCAAAAAAGGAGACACTGCAGACTCTGAGTGCAGCCTGTTTCAGTGCTCCATCACCTTCACAGTAAAGAATTTTTTCCTCATGTTCAGGAGGAGCTTCCTATGTTCCAGCTTGCACCCATTGCATCTTGTCCTATCACTGGGCACCACTGAGAAGAGTCTGGCCCCATCCTCCTAACACCTGCCCCTTAGAAATCTATAAACACTGATAAGATCCCCTCTCAGTCCTCCCTCCTCCAGGGTTAACAGAAACAGGTCTCTCAGCCTTTCCTCATTAGAGAGATGCTCCAGTCCCTCTGATTGACTCTCTCCAGTAGTTCCTTGTCGGTCTTGAGCTGGAAAGCCCCAAAGTGGACACTATTCCAGATGCAAAGTGGACACTATTCCATAATTAGGGTAGGGTAGACAGGGAGGATAACCTCCCTCAACCTGCTGGCCACACTCTTCTTAATGCAACCCTGGATACCATTAGCCTTCTTGGTTATGAGGGCACATTGCTGGCTCATCATCAACTTGTCGTCCAGCAGGACTCCCAGGTCCTTCTCCACAGAGCTGCTTTCTAGCTGGTCAACCTCTAACCTGTACTGGTAGAGGGGGTTGTTCCTTCTGAGGTGCAGAACCCGACACTTGGACCTTCCTACATGTGATGGATGTTCCTCCGTAGATTTTCTCCCTGGAGGAATTCTGTATTTCATAAGCACCATCTCCAATGTAAAAATATAAACCAAAGCCAAACTTTGCCCTGTAAAACCTGGGTGTTGTCTTTATTGTGCTACCAATTGTGCTCCAAGTTACACTATATCTAACGCTGCAGTTAAGGAATCTTGATGTTGGGCACTGTGGGAACAGCGTCATTTTGCTGAGTGATCTCTTTTTGTCTCTGTAGTACTGACACAATGAATATCCACTAATCTGCAGCATCTGTACATACCTTTTCATACATAACCGTAAAATCTCTCAGCAGTACTGGGGCTTTTCCAAAATTTGGGAGCATGGGTCTCAGTTGTTGGATTTTTTGAAACTTCAGCTGCTGGAATCCAGGGATTGCAGAAGGGTCTTTCCATGACTCAGAGAAAATCCCAGACATTTCTCATTCTCATGATCATACAGGAAAACTGGAAGATATTATTTGAAGTTACCTGAAGGCTCATAAACTGGGACGAAAATGCAAGGAACCCTCAAATTATTTTGTTTAAGATCTCCTTTGCCCCCACATCCCCGTGGCTGTTGGGGAAAACTGGCTCAGGGGCACTGGAGGAGGTGAGCAATCATTTGCATCTAGCCTGCTTTGGCCCACCTTTGATTGACTCCAAAGGAATTATGTATCTTATTATGTACAAAGTCCTCCGTGCTCCTGCCTTTGCTTCCATCTCTGCAGGCATCTCCAGCACCCCCACTCCCACTCTCTGTTTGATCAAAGCTTCCCCTCTTTTCCTTTTATCATTTTTGCATGCTTAAGAATCTCTGCCTCCTCTGCTGCGGCGCATGCCCAGAGCCACCTTCCAGTCAAAGGAACTTAAGGTTCTCCATGCTTTTTCCATCAAGAGCCTTTAGTGACTCCGTGAGAGAGTCAGGTTCTGATGCTCATCTCCTGTGTTCAGTTTTTATTGTTTAATACAGGCAGGTGGACACATGGCTAACCCTGCTGTACCACAATTCAGGCAAGGAAATACAGGTATTTATAATATTCAATGTACAAATGTTAAATGAACATAGAACATCTGGGGAAGAAGGGGGCATGCCCATACCACATGTTTCCAGGATTTTTCTGGCCTCCAGCTGTTTCTAGCTTACAGCCCTCCTGGGCTGGATGTGCAGAGCTGTGCCTCAGTTGAGGGTGGGTCATCTCAAGAGGAATTCACAGTGGAGACTGAGAGCTGGCTGGGTTTCTTTTCATCTTCTTTTGCAAGGTTTTGAGGGGTAGAGTGGGGAGATGAGCCTTGTGGAAGCTGTAGAGCTCCTATTTTGTCACGAAAACTGCTTTAAACACCACAGATTGTGTTGGGCAATGGCAGAATTCACCAGCACTTGGGGTTTCAGTGCTTCTTGGTGGTCCATGGGCTGGTCGCTTCGGTCTGTGGAACTTTTTTGCTGCACTATAGATCATTGACAGGAAAGACACAACTGCTCTGTGACCCAGTCCCTCTGCCAAATCCCCAGGGACAGCCATGGATCAACTCCCAGATGCCTGGATGGATGGATGGATGGATGGATGGATGGATGGATGGATGGATGGATACAACCAGGCAGAGCAGTCACACCACCCTATCTTCTGACCCTGCACCCTGTCTCGCGGCTTGCCACACAGCTTGTATGCCACCCTGTAGCCCCAGATGGACTGTTGGTGGAATAACTGTAGCCCCTGCTGGCAGAACAGGTCTGATTGTCCCCAGTGCCTTCAGCTACGTAAGGAAAGAGCTGTGTTTAAGAAGCCAGAAGCAACCTAAAACTACCCCACATCACAAGGCACCCCTGACAGCTCTTTGCACTGGCACTGCATTGTTCGGGGTTCTTGTGAGTTTTAGTCCAGGATCACAGGGACCTGCATGGTAAGAGGCTGGTTTTGTCCACCCTTCCCCTCCAAAATGAAGCCAATATCACCTAAATTCCCCACAAAGGGTGCCTACCTAGCCCATTCTTAAAAACATCCAGTGATGGAGTCTCTGGTGCTTCCCAAGGCAATCTACTTGAGTAATTAACTGTCTGTTCTGTTAGAAAGCATTTCCTGATGTCTAGCATCAATCTTGCTCCTTGCAATTTAAACCCCATTACTGCTCACCCTATTCCCCAGTGGATGCAGCAGACGATTGATTTCCATCCTCATCACATTGCGGCGTGCACCCAAGAGAGAAAGTCTCGGGCCAAATTATGATATTGCGTCTGCCCATGGAGATGGCTTTTCTGAGCATGGTCACACTGGCAAAGGGAAAACCAGGAAAGCTTTTTGGGCTCAGGGGGTTGGCATAGTGCACTGCTAGAAATTACACCCTTCGGAAGCCCCTGGATTTGTGGCAGCTGCAAACTCGGAGTAGGAGAGTGGGATGGTGGGGTGGATTCGTGTGCTTCCCTGCTGTGCTGGGGGGTGACCACGGCATGCGTGGGCGCTGCGGGGCTGGAGGCTTGGGAGAGTGGCTGCAGCAGCACCAGTGGGACTTGAGATGATGGGGGGAGAGGTTCAACCTGTTGTGAGGGACCCCTCCTGGTCCAGACGTATCATCCTGGCACCATCTCCCCTACTGGTGCCTCCCCATTCCCCATCCCTGCAGCCTGGGGGGCTGCCCCATTGCGTTCTTTGCGTAAGGGGAGCAATGCCTCCCTCAGCCTCTCCAACCCCCCTGTACAGACTCATTCCTTTCAGCCTGGCTCAGAAATGACCAGGCTGATCCCTCCCACCTGCCCGCTCCCCCTGGCCTGGCCCTGACGTCAGGAGAAGGCGTGTGGATGCGTGTGTGTGTGTGTGTGTGTCACATCATAGACACATCAGATACCGCAGATCCATCAGCAGGCAGCCAGCAGGCAGCCAGCCAGCCGGAGAAACAACCCTCCCGGAGCCCAGAGCGAGCTGCAGGCGAGACCGCTGCTCCTCGCGAGGTAGCGGAGGAGCATTTGGCCCTGGAAGAGCACCAATGCTTTGCAGAGCGCAGCTCCAGGGAGCCTGTCACTGCTAAGGAGGTAAGGGGACACACAATGGCCATCCACCTTGCCTGGGCCATTGTAGCTGGAGGTTAAACTTCACCTTTTTCTTTCAAAGCTGCTTTTCCCGTTCGACAGCGGAGAGGTGCGACGGTGAAGAGTGATTTTGCTCCTCGGGTTTAGTTATTCCCCACCAGCCGCAAGAACAATAACTCCTCTGGGGGTGGTGGCAGTTGCGTGTCTGCTTTGGCTGGGGGGCAGAGAGCCGGGATTTTGCCAGGAGCTGGGATCAAGCTCTCAGACTCGGGGTGGGGGAAGGGGGATCTATAAAAGAATCTGTCTTACAAAGCAGGCTGATAACGATGGGGGTTTCAAATGGGGTTTCTTCGGGACTGGCTGCCCTATTCATTCCTGCAGATGGCAAGTTATATCCACAAAGGAGGAACGAAGGACGTGGATGAGGATGCTCGCAGCAGGTCTTTGAACAGGCACTATCCAAATTAAAAAATCTAAAAACCAAAACACGTAACAAAACAACCAAATCCCACAAACTTGGTAGTTGGGAGTGATGATTATGCATATATGCTTAAAAGGTAAATCAAGACTCCATGATGGCTTCTCCTTTTCCTTCCCCTTTGCATCTGGCAGCCTGCTTGCTCTCCTCCGTGGCCTCCCTGAGGAATGGGCAGCCCTGCACTGACTGAAGGGGCTTTTTATAATCAATCCATAAAGGTGACATTCATATTTTAGCGCTAAGCAGGCTGTATTGTAGGCGAGACTATCTCTGCAAAGATCCCTGGAGTTGTGAGTGTGATTGGCTTAGCTGGGGAGGGGATGCTGTCAGTGTGTAGTCCCCCTAAAACTGCTTGGTTATTTCTCCTGTAGTTAATTTGTCTCAGCAAAGGGGTTTTTAACATCCAGGCTAGGCAAGGAAATTGCTTTGCTTGGTATTTAACTCATACCGGCGTGATCCGGTAAGCAAAAGAAGGCTGATGGGGTGAGGGAGGCTGAGAGGCTTTCATTAGCATCGGACAGAGACAGCATTTATAAAAACCTGCCAGACGCCGAGGCTGCGAATCTCCTCTGAGGAAGGGAAGATGGAGAAATGAGCACTACAATAGCCCTGCTTGTGGTAACTCCTGCCTGGAACCATCCTGGTTCCCCAACTGGTTCCTGCCCTTTATGGCAAACCCCTGGGAGATGCCGATTCGGGGTCTCTGTTGGCCACCACATTGTTTGTGGGCCCCTCGGTGTGTAAATGTGCCAAGCGGCTGAAAAATGGGATATTTTTTTTTTTTTTTTTGGTTTCGCATCGGGCTCTGGGGACACGCTCCCGTGTCTAGAAGGGTGTATCTCTTGTCTGTTCCAGCCCATGTCTAGACACCCAGGCTGGGTCTGGGGGGCATCAGCCTCCCCAAGGATGGCAACAGGCCAGAACATTGCTTTCCCTGCTCCGTGGGGTGAGGAGATGGGGGTTGCCTTTTTGACATACGGAGTCCTTTTCACTACAGGGGTGGAAGGAGCAGGGAGGTAAATGTGACTTCTAAACTGGGGTCACATGGCAAGGGATGGAGAGAACGCGATGGTGAGCAGCTGGTGTGGGAGCTCGCTGGAAAAGGCATCAGAGGGAAAATAACCTCTGGCTCCTCGGCTGGGGCAAGGGGAGCAGTGGCACTTGGGAGACCCGAGCCTGGTGGCAGACAGCATCCGAGACAGGGATTTGCGAAGGGATGCGGCAGCGTGAAAGGAAACAGCCTGTAAAGGCAACAGTGGGCTGGGTGAAGGGTTATGTCCAAAACCAGAGCAGCTGCCCACCTGTCCATCTGCCTGTCCTTAGCAGCCCAAGGGTCCTGGTGGATGGAAAGGAGCACAAAGAAGTGCTGCTGCATGGGAGGGCTGACGTGCCGAGGGTGGTTAGGTGATTAGGCCAATTAAATATGTATTCCACCACCGGGCCAAGGGGACGCGTGAGGGGTTTTTCTTCATTGCAGCTAATGAACGGGGAGTGGCAGGCAGAGGCTGGTGCCTCTTCAAAAGGCTCCTTCCCCGCTTCTGGGGGACCTTGAAAGGATGTTTAGTTAAACAAGGTCGCAGCTAGCACCCAAGTCAATGTGTTTGGTTTTCAAGAGATGGAGGGAAAGACAGTGATTTTATTTGATAAACCGCAGACCTTTCAGGAGGTGGTGATGAATGGGGTGCTTGGATCTCGAGATAAAAGCTGATGTGTCTACTGCCTGTCTGCTTTAATTGGCCTGGGTTTTGTGCGTTTGCCTGTGAGCGCTCCCGACTGTCAGCTCCACTCACGAGCCTGCTCTCTGAAAAAATATAATAGCAAAGCTGCCTGCCACTGCCAAAGGAAACCCCATCATCAGAGGGCTCTGAGGTTTCAATCTGAGATGGTTTCCTTGGGGAGGGGGGCGGAAGATGGGCAGGGTGAGGGTATTTTTTATGAAGAGCATCCTTGCAGAGTGCTGCTTCTGAAAATCCTTGACTCAGAGGAACGTTCACCCCAGGGAACCCTAGAAGCAAAGCAGATGAGGGGAGATGGGTGGAGGTCCTGTGGTGATGGTGGCAGTGGGTTATGCTGGAAAGGTTTCCTGTGCCCCACGGCAGAGCCGGGCTGCCGCAGCCTCTGCTCGCCTCCTCAAGTGACCCGGATTTTGTCCCCGCGCTGTGTACGTGTGTGGAGTGGACACGGTGACATGGGTGGCTTCTGCCAGACCAGGAGAGCCTGGGGTGGAGAGAGATGCTCTCAGCCCCAGCAGAGGTTAGGGTGACAACTGGTGATGGAGGAAAGGAGGAAAAAGCCTCCTGTCCCCCAGGTGCCCCCTCTTTGTTGCCTGCTGAGGCCACAGCGTGGAGAAAGACAGAAGCAGGGCTGGGGAGAGGATGATGGGGTGAAGCAGAGAAGGACAGGAGAACAGCAAAGGCTTTCCCTGCTCTCCAGCTGGGCTGGGAGGGGAGGATACAGTGGCGAGGACCATCTTGAGTCTACCCTGTTCTCTCAGCCTGCTTTTGCTTTGAGTTTAATTTCTTTGGTCCCTTTGTTTGCTGCGGGGATTTAAATGAGGTGGGAGCCTCGGAGCCCCCCTGTGGTGCTTAAGCTCCCGCTCAGCCTCAGCTTCCCTGGCACTGGCAAAGCTGGGCATTCAGCCCCCAGGCCCCAAGGCTGACCCACAAATCTGGGGTGCTGGGGCCAGGCTCTGGAGCCGGGCAGAGCGCTGCTGGCCGTGGGACCAGCCTGGGCACGGGCGTGGGATGGGCAGGCATCTCTGCTCCAGCCCTTGCTCCAAGCAGAAGTTAAGTGCAATGCCTCGATTAAAGCAGGCTACTCTTGGAGGTTTCATGCCCCCAAGGATGGAGATCCCACAGCCTCGTCATGTCCTGTCCCCATACTCATCCCTGTGAGCTGCTGCCCCATGCAGCTGCTCCCCACCATGTTCTTCAAAGTGCCCGGGGGCAGTGGTGCCCAGCTCATTCTCCCAGGTGGGGCAAGCTCAGCTCAGGAGGGCAAACAGCAGCCTTTGGAGGGCACCCTCTGATATTGCCCTTCGGCCTCAGGAACAGGCTATCCGCCTCCTCTCCCCCAGTGATGTCCGTCATTCTCCTCCTCCTCTCCACAGCTCATCCCCCAAACACTGAGCCTTCCAGGGCGCCCCAATATGGGCTGGTCCCACAGGCGAAACCCACTCAGTTGCCACTTCATCTGCTCACACCATTTTGTCCCTGCAAGGCTCCCCATCTTGCACACCGTTTCTCCTCTTCGTTCTCTTTTGCCTCTGGGAAACTTCCATTTTTCCAGCCCTACACAAACCCACCGAAGAAAACTCTTTCTCCTGGTGCCAACCAACCCCCTCAGCATACTAATAGTTTGCTCTGAGCGTGGTTGCTCAGGTTAAATACCCTCCTTTGTCCCTAATCTGGTGGGGAAACCAAAAGGCCTTGTCAGCAAAAGCATGAACACAGGAGGTGCTCTACGGTGAAGCGGTTTTCATAGTGGCAGCACCATAATGCAGCAGAGAACTTGGGGTTCCCCCCAGATCATCTCGCTCATCCAGACACCTCCTGGGAAGGCACTGGATTCTGCAGTGATGTTTGGGGATCACAACACTTTTTGCTGCCCGGAACGGACAGGCTGCTTGCTGGCACAGGCAGAGCAGTCGGATGGGATGCACTGAAGAGAAGCTCGGTGGCCGCCCCAGCTTTTTGAATGTCTCACTTGGGTGCTCCCTGAGCCTCTCCAAGCTCCTTGGGTGTGGGGGAAAGGAGATGCTGAGTTTGGGTGTGGGGGAAGGAGATGTCGAGCTCAGGGACAAGGGAAGGAGATGCTGAGCCTTGTGGGCTGGGAGCTGAGCAGCCCTGGTGCAGGGTGGGCCATGGAGCAGAAGGCAGGCGTGTCCGCTCCAGTTGCTTCGTGGCAGAGAGGAGCTGCTGAAGCACATTGAAGGGTTTGGTGTGAAGGCAGATGGGAGAGATGTTTCAGAGGGGTTTGCAGCTTCGTCTGGAAGTCATCTTAGAGGGCAGGAGGAAAAGAGTGGCTTCTGCCTTGGTGAGGGACTGTAGTGTGGCCTCTGCCACCCAGACCTTGGAGCGAAGCTTTGCAGTGCTGAGAGGGGGCAGTGGTTAGAAAAACAGCTAAGATGTGGATGGGCACCAAAGTGGGCCTGGCAGCGGTCAGGGCTTGGCATTAGGCAAACCCCTTGCAGGGCAAGCAAGCAGAAGTGGGTGGGAGGAACAGGAGTTGCCTAGTCCCTCCCCAAAACTTTTGTCTGCTCTAGAAACCTTTTCCCACGTCCTTGGTGCCTGCTAATTCGGGAACCGAGGTGACCCCCTTTTGCACATCTCCTCAGGGCCTCTGCATCTCAAGGGGCCGTGGATGAGTCAGAAACCAAATTAAATATTCTCTGGGTTTCCCAGTGTGTGCAGGTGTTGTCCCAAAGGTGCTGCGTGCCCCAGGGGGGTGGGAAGGGCTGGAGGGGGTGGCAGGGAAAGGGACCATGATGCTGTTGGATGTCAGGCTCCTCAGCCTGGGGCAGTGGGGAAGCCCCCAAACCCAAGAGGGGATCGCCATGGGTAAGCCCCCACCCAGCACACCCAAAGAGTGATGCCCCAAGCAGCCACTGGTGTGGGGCACCCCGAGATGGAGGCGCCCTGGATCAAACACAGCAAGTGATGGGAGGAGAAATGGGCAAAGCAAAGGTTTTCTGTGCAAGTGGCTGCAGAGCTGATCACACACCAGAATGCCTCCCAGTTTCATGCTCAGGATGGTTCAGCGAGGGCAGCCTTGCCCACACATGCTCTAGCTCCTGCTCTTCGGGAGCGCTCAGGCTGTCAAGGTCCATCACCACGTCTTACACATCTTCTGGCAGACAAAGGTTGTGGGTTTTCTGCCCCTTGGGGCTTTAAATCCTTTCAAACCACGTGGTGCCAACCAAAAATTGGAGCCCTGATGGCTGCAGCACCAGGAGGTGCCGTTTGTGCCATGGCTCACTCGAGGTGCACAAGGGCTGCGTGTGCTGCTGGTGACCCTACAATAGCCTCCCCCTGTCCCTTCCCCATAGGGGTGGGTGCACCTGGGTGGGCAGTGAGCTGCTGCTTGGGTCTGGGGTTCTGTCCTAAATCCCACAGCGCTGAGGAAGCCTCCAGCAATGGGGAGACCTCCTTCTCCTTGCTCTTCTTCTTGTGTTTCAGTGACTTCATCTCTAATGTGTGGTATTATTCTGGAAAACGAAAAATGGAACAAAACACCAGGCTCATTCTTTCCCTTGGAACTGTTTTGCTGTAACATCCTGGATTGCTCCAAGCTGGGACAGACTTGGCAGGGTCATTCCCGGTGCTGGGTGTTGGTGCTGCTCCCACAGACATGGGGCTGGGAGCAGAGCCAGCAATTCCTGACAGCAAACTGCCCCTGACAAAAGCCACCCCCTTCTCCCCCAAGCTTTAACCATCCTCCCCTTTGCTCCTCAGGTCGCAGGCAGCAGACCCGCGCACCTGGGCTCCCTTTTCTTCCATTGTCCACCCACCCATCTCCAAAACGGAGGAGCCTGCTGGCCCCACCATGTCGTCGGACCCCAGTGCCCCGCCAACGGTGCCACCCCTGCACTCCCCCAAGTCACCAGTGTGGCCCACCTTCCCCTTCCAGAGGGAGGGAAGCCGTATCTGGGAGCGGGGCAACCTCCTGCTGCGGGATCTGCCCAGCCCCCTCCCCACCAAGAGGACCAGGACCTACTCAGCGTAAGTACCCAGCACGTGGCTAGTGGACTTGGGTCTATCTGGCTGAGCCAAGCAGGGACCTCTGTCACCAGCAACACCTGCAAAACCCTTTATGCCTGGTGCATGTTCCTCACCTCCAGCCATCGCAGTGCCTGGGGTCACTGTGCCCACCTGCCCAGGGGCTTGTGGACGAGTGCCATGTGCTGTCCTGGGGAACACCACATCTTGTAGCGGATCTCTCTCATGCCGCTGCCCCAGGCAAGCGCCACCGGTGAGATGTTTCTCTGTCCCTTTCCTCCCACAGAACAGCACGTGCCTCTGCCGGCCCCATCTTCAAGGGTGTCTGCAAGCAGTTCTCACGCTCCCAGGGCCACGGGTTCATCACCCCTGAGAATGGCACAGAGGACATTTTTGTCCACGTTTCTGAGTAAGTCTGGGGACTGCACGGTGCTGGCGAGCTGTGCTGTCAGCATGGGGCTGGAGATCTGTGGGCCAGGCAGGGGATGTCTTCATGGTGTGAGGATGGGACTCTGCCGGTCCTCTACAGAATCACTTGGTTGGAAAAGACCCACTGGATCATCGAGTCCAACCATTCCCATCAATCACTGAACCATGCCCCTCAGCACCTCATCCACCCCTCTTTTAAACACCTCCAGGGAAGGTGACTCAACCACCTCCCTGGGCAGCCTGAAATCCTCCCTCTTATCACAGCTGGGTTTTCTTTTCCAAGATGCAGGTGTTGGGTTAGGTGCCTTCCTTGGTGCTGGGTGGTCTGGGGTGGGGATCCAGCGCTTGGCCCCAGCCCCATCACCCTCTCCTTTCCTCTCCCACAGCATTGAGGGGGAGTATGTCCCAGTGGAGGGAGACGAGGTGACATACAAGATCTGCCCCATCCCTCCCAAGAACCAGAAGTTCCAGGCAGTGGAGGTTGTCCTTACCAACCTGGCGCCCCACACAAAGCACGAGACATGGTCCGGCCAGATCATCGGCTCGTAGGCGTCCAGCGGCGCGCTGCCGGCCGCCTGGCCCCGCGGCGCAAGCCTGCCCAGCCGCTCACGGGGGGCATGGGGGAAGCCCAGGTGGCGATGGGGTGTGGGCTGCCCCCAAACATGCAGGCATTTGCGTTCGGTGTCTTTTATAAGGTTACGGTTTCCTTTCTCTGTGTGTGTTTGTAACTGTCTGTCAAGGGGGACGGGGGAAGCAGAGCCTTCCCA
This sequence comes from Phaenicophaeus curvirostris, assembly GCF_032191515.1. Taxonomy (NCBI): domain Eukaryota; kingdom Metazoa; phylum Chordata; class Aves; order Cuculiformes; family Cuculidae; genus Phaenicophaeus; species Phaenicophaeus curvirostris. The sequence goes on along the minus strand of NC_091392.1, from coordinate 42,041,796 downwards.
TGCCATCCCCACCCCCAGCTCTGGGGGCAGCACAATCCCACGTCCCCTTCCTTGTCCCCAAGGCCACGGGGAGCAGGGGAACCAGTCCTACCCCCTGACACCCCCCCGGCTGCCCCGTGCTGAAGCAGATGCTGAGAGCAAGGAGGGCCAGGGGAGGCTGGGGGGATTGGCTTGTCCTTTTGAACCCGGCTCCAGCAAGACGGACACCCCACTTGTTCCTGCTGCCCACAGGAGCAGCAGGGCAATCCGTGGGGCAGGGGGGAAACGGGGCAGCGGATCACTGTGCGGGGACTGGGTGGCTGCGACCCGTCCCCATCACCGGCAGCTCATGGCATCTGCCTGAGCCACCTCCCTCCATCAAAAGATCTCAGGTCAGCAGTGCCACAAGGATTTGGGTGGCTGACAGAAAGAAAAAAAAAAAAATGTAGTTTTAAGGGGCAGGCAGCTGCTGGCAGGGATGCTCGGTGTCGTGCCCGGGGTGCTGCACCTGGGTGTTGGGCAGGGATGCGCTTGGCACCTCTGTGCTCCTCACCTCCACCAGGCCGGTAACGCACATTTCTTGGCTTGGTGATGACGTGGTTTTGGGGAGATGGTGGCCTTCTCCTCCCCCTCTCTTGTCCCCCAGTCTCCCAGGGAACCCCATTCCCGTGCGCATGTGTGTATGTGTGTGTGTGCACGTCCGTAGCTTGCTGTGGGGCGAGGTGCAGAGGGGTCTGGGTAGCCTCGGCCGTGGGGTGAGCATGGCTGCCTCCTCCCCGGCCCCTCGGTGTAGGCAGGGTCTCGTATACAAAGCACAAATTTCGTTTTTGGTCTTCTCTGCCATCCCCTGGCCAGGTGGGCTCCCGTGGCCCTGGGAGGGATGGGGCTGAAGGCAGCGGGATGGGGACGATGTACACCAGGCTGGGCCTGAGCTGAACCGCAGAGGAATGGCACCTGTGCTGATGCTCTGGGAATTATCAGCATCTTAAGGGTTTATTTCAAAGCGGGGTTGTGGACAGTGGGGAGGCAGCAATCCCCCTGAGTGGAGAGGGCTGATGGAAAGGGCACTTCCCACCTTTCTCGCTACCACCGTTGTGAGGACACGGCAAGGCTGCTGCCACAAGGGACAGATGGGGCCCTGGGCATTTGGGAGCATCACCGTGCCCTGCTCCAGCCCAGGCTGGCATGGGGACTGCCCTGGGACCCTGCAGCCCATCTCACTGCCAACCCGAAGCCTGAATCACCCAGGGGTCACAGTGACATCAGCTCAGGCCCCAGGCATCCCTGGGACACACAGTCAGCTTGGCCAAGGGAATCTTTGATTCTGTTTTTTTTCTCTTTTTTTTTTGGAAATAAACTAAAACCCTAGACTTGTTGGTGTTTCTACAACTCCGGTGTGGTTCCCACCTGTCCGACTGTATGTCAACCTTTGTAACATTGGCAATAAACCATTAAAAGTGACTTTCCCATGAGCCTTGCTTGTCCTGCTCTTTGTCTGTGTGTGCTTGCGTGTGTCACAGTGGGGATGCTGGTGGATTTCCCAGGTAAAGCCTAGGATTTATCTAGGTGGCAGAATGGACTCACCCACCGATGCACGGCGGGTCCTAGGGTGCTCCAGCCTCACTCAGTGGGAGCAGAGCCGGAGCCTGGGATGGGAGGCTGCTGCCCAGCAGGAGGGAAGACCAGGACCAGGGCTGGTTTCCAGCTGCTGCAGGGATTTCTAAGTGCAGCTCCCTGCTGTCTGTCTGCATTTCACTCCAGCAGAGCCTGGCACAAAGGACACGCTGCCTCCAACCACTGCGTGTTGTAGCTTTAATGTGATTGATTTAGTTTTATTTTTTTTAATATACATATATATGTATTTAAATATATTTCTTATTCAACAGTTGTTATCAGACAGACAGGAGCCACCCATCTTGTACTGATAGGGAGCCATATGGCAAGAGGGTCCCCGACGTGGGGCCCGCCACATCCGCTCGCTTACACGTACACAGGGAGAAACACCCACTTAGATCGTGGAGACCCACTGGGAAAGGAGCATCACGGCAAAGAGGTCTCAGGGACAGGCATGCACCATCCCCTAGGAGTAGGGCTCCCACCCCAGCACTGTGCCTCATCTCTGCTCACAAAAACACAGGGCAGGCAGCTGGGGCTGTCGGTGGCCCTGCTTCAGAAGGGGTTCGGACCAGATGACCTCCAGGTCCCTTCAACCATTCTGTGGATCTGAGACACTGGAGCTGCTCCAGCTACTTCTGATGCCCTTCTCCTCATCCCTCTGGCAGAACAGAGTCTCATGGTGCCCTCAACTAACCCAAACTTGGTATAAGACAGAGACAGGAATGCGGAAGGTTCCTGAACCTGATCCCACCCATGCATGTGCGACGCTGCTCAGCAGTGAAAGTGACGGCTGGTGACTCGAAGGTCATCCCTGCCTCCGCTGTGCTCACCCTGCAACCCTGATTAAGGGACACACAGCCACAAGGAGCAGCCTTGGACAGAGCCTGACATTCCCTTCAAATATGCAAGTCACCTCAGTCCCCACGGCCACCACAGTGCCTTGTGCCTTCAGGGTCAGGCCCTGCTCTTATACTCACCACCAAGCTTGCTAAAGATCCCACTGACTTTGAACAGACTTACAGGAAAAATAAATCCCCCAAAACCCACACGTAACCTGGTCCACAGTGAAACAGAGAAGGAGGAACCACAAAACATACGATTCCTCTGTGAAGGTTGCAGTGTAGGGCCAAAACCAGTGGCCTGCAAGAAGGGTGCCCTGCATTCAGGTTTCCCCAACAGGTCCTCTTCACCTTCTCTGGGTAGAAAGAGGAATTTGTGCATTTGTTGGGGATTCCGGGACGCCGGGCAGACTGCTGCGCTCATGCCAGTGTGACACGTTACAGACCTGACGCGTGGTAGAGTTAAGCGGTGCAGTCAGGAGGAGGAGACGGCAACCTGCCATCCCATCTGGGACTGGGATCTGCCCCTGGCAATGTGGGAGCCCTGTCCTGGGTCTAAAAGCACCAACATATCTCGCCTGAGGAACACGGTACCTTGGTCAAGCACCAGTAGCCGGCTGCAAAACATCTAAACATCCAACCATTCCTATCAAACACTAAACCATGCCCCTCAGCGCCTCGTTGAGGCGCTGAGGGGCATGGTTTAGTGTTTAATAGGAATAGTTGGACTTGATGATCCAGTGGGTCTTTCCCAACCTGGTGATTCTGTGATTTCCCTGCAGTCCAGCTACAAGGTGAAAGCAATGACACAGAAAGCAGGAATAGGACAAAAAAAGGGAGAGAAAACAGGACCAAGAGACAGAGCAGTGCCGCACCAGCAGGGACTTGGTGAGAAAGGTTTCTGGGGAGCAAGGCAGAGGCAGCTTTCAGGAACCTACAGCATCCTCCAGGTCCACTAACACCAGATAATTGTGCCCCGGGGAGCTACAAGCAAAACATTTCCCTGGAGGGGATCCTTGAGCTCCTCCTGAGCATGAAGTTGTGATGAGTGTCACCAGTGTGGTCACACAGCCCAGTGTAACTTCCAGGAACAGGGGGGCAATGTGAGGGAGATCAAGGGCCAAAGGGGAGATGTGGTTTTGCAGCCCATGAAGACCCAGGAGGAGAGAGGAGCAAGACTCATGACAGGTGCACTGGAGAACCTGCCTCCCTAAAGGTGACCACGTAAACCAAACACGTGGGATGAGATGGGGTGCAAAAGCGAGTTTGGAGAGCACTGTTGAGTAGGTACCTCCATCGGCATTAGGAACCATGTTTGGCCCATGCTGGCCCTCTCCGAAAACATCTCTGGCAGCAGAATGGAAAGCTGAGCTCTGGGAAGAAGGGGGACTTAGTCTGTTATGAATGCCCTGGGTAAGGTTCTACACTGACACATCTGTGACACCTAATGGCCAACGGAGTGGGAAGACTCTCAGGAAGCCTTCTGCCCACAAACTGCTCCAGAGGGTGCTCTGCTGGGATCCCCCAGTCACACCAGGCAAGGTCTGACTCAAGAACTTCTGCAGAACACAGAAAATAAACCACAGAAGTGGTTCTGCCCCTGTACTTGGCATTGGTGAGGCTACACCTCGAGTCCTGTGCTCAATTTTGGGTCCCTCACTACAAGAAGGACATTGAGGTCCTGGAGCGTGTCCAGAGAAGAGCAACAAAACTGGTGAAGGGGCTGGAGAACAGGCCTTATGAGGAGAGGCTGAGAGAGCTGGGGTTGTTTAGCCTAGAGGAGGCTGAGGGGAGACCTCATTGCTCTTTACAACTGCCTGAAAAGAGGTTGTGGAGAGGTGGGTGTTGGTCTCTTCTCCCAGGTGACAGGTGATAGGATGAAAGGAAATGGCCTTAACCTGCATCAGGGGAAATTTAGATTGTACATCAGGACAAATCACTGAAGGGTCATTGGGCATTGGCACGGGCTGCCCAGAGAGGTGGTGGAGTCCCCATTCCTGGAGGTACTTAAAAGGCAGGTAGATGAGGTGCTCTGGGATGTGGTTTTGTAGTGGACGGTATGGTTGATGATTTCAAAGGTCTTTTCCAACCTAATGATTCTATGATTCTATGAACTGGCACAGTACGGCACTGAGGTGAAGGATGCACTGACCCTCTCTGTGGGTCACAAAGCTGAAACAAGCTGGGGTTGTAGCTACCCTTTCCTACCACAGGCTTGGAGCGAACGGCCTTCCTGGTCCCCTCTTGCCTTGGAGCAGCTCCAAGGAGAGTGCCTGAGGCCTCAGAAGCTCCAGCCTCCCCGGGCCAAAGTGCAAGGGGGAGAGAAAGGTGAGACGTTTCCTCAAGCGTTAATAGAGCAAAAAAAGAAGAGGAGAGGGAGCAAGGGATGGATGCTCACACACTCGCGACTGGCCCTTTCAAATGCTTTCTGACCATGAAAGCATCTGCATCGCTGGCCTCCACAGCCCAAACTACCAAGAGAGAAGCTTTTTCTGTAGGTGAGGAAGTCCCACAAGCCCCAGCTGTAGATGGGGAACACTGAAGGGCTGCTCAGCGAAGGCTCCCTCCTGCACATGTACCCGTACTCACGCGTTACATCATTACCAGCTCTGGAAAGTGGCTGTTTTCAGTCTACCCTGAGCAGATTCCTCAAATGAAGGTGCTTTTCCTGGTGGGGGGGAGAGGGTGGGGCCGGGGCAGGGTTGTGGGGATCTGGCTGTCAGCACTCGTTTGCTCTCTCTGGAAAGAAGATTTCACGGCATCGCTGGACCGTGTCCTGGGGGGACTGGACGCTGTGTCCCACTGTGCGGGGATCATCATAGATTTCATAATCGTTCCCTCCCTGCAGGGGCATAGAAAATAGGGAAAGCATTAGCATGGTCTCACCAGGGCATCCTCATCCGTGAATGCCGCATCTTGCTCTGTCCTGTGAGGTGCTGGGGTGGCAGCCAGCAGTTGGGCAGCAGGGACCCGCTGGGAAGCAGCTACCAGGGCTTTGATGGCCCCGGGAAGCAGAAGAAGCTGGGCTGGGAGCCCTGCTCCCTCCCTCTTGCCTCCCCTCTTCAGTGCCAAGGGAGGAGTGTAGAAAGGATGAAGAAGGTCCAAGACCAGCAAAGCCTGTCCTGGAGCCTCAGGTTAGCCCCTGCCCTGCCTGTGGAGGGGCTCACAAGAAGGTGGGGTGGGCATATCTGGGGGGCAGAGGTCGCAATCATCTGGAAAAAGCTGAGTGGGTGGCCAAGATGGTCTACAGCAGCAAGGAAGCACCATCCTCCACCACTCTAAAGGGAAGGCGAAGCTGTTCCTGCTGTTGCAAAGCCCCCTCCAAAGTTCTAGGGGCTCATGTTTTAGGTCTTGTGGGTTGTAAGAGTTGCTGCCCTGCTACCGAGGGTGCCGGGGGAGGGAAGTGGATGCTGAGCTGGACCTGCTCCCCAGTGCAGTGAATCCCCATGAGCTAGCAGGCCTGCTGCCATCAGGAGCCCACTTCAAACACGCGCTACATGAGAGCATCTCTCCCCCCAACACTGCCAGAGGTCTGCGTTGGCCACCGGCAGGGCCCAAGCAGTGGGACCTGTGACAGAGCAGCTCCACGCAGGAGCTGTGTGTGGGGTGAGCAGGGCATACTCACAGGGGTGGTCTCATTCCCAAAGAAGTGGATGGTGTCAAATCTCTCACTGTCAAGCACATTAAGGCAGTAACGCTTGTCCCATCCCTCTGGGAAGACGTCAAAGCTGATCATGCCACCTGCCAGCAGAAACGAGGGCATCAGGCAATGTTGGTGGGAGCTGGCAGGGTGTCCCTCCACCCCAGGATGCGCAGGAGGAGGGGAGAGGGCTGGATGGGTGCAGGGAGCCCCATTCAAACAGCAGCCAGGCACCTTGCCTTGATGTCCCTCTCCTGCACGTGGCTAGGATGGTAAGAGATGCTGTTCCTACAACAACAGATTGGGGTGACATCAGCACGGCTCCCCTGGCTGCCGGCAGGCACGCAAGCAGGAACCAGCAGGCTGCATGAGGGGATGCTGGGGTGTCCTAAGAGATACAGTGAGTTTGTTGAGGAAGATTTGGGGTTACACCTTGCAGAGAGCATCAACGTATTCTGTGTCCCAATGGGAGACAACATGCTTGGAGACTGGCACCAAGCTCTCTCCTAGGCTCCTGCTGGATGACACTGGCCCTTCTAAAACCTCTGGGGTCTCCTAGCACCCTGCACACGTAAAGCAAACAGCTCAGAGGTCCCAGCTGGCCATGCAGCAGGCCCCAAGCAGGGTCTGCACGTTGACCTTGCCATGGAGGTACCACAAACATGTTGACATGCTCAGGGCCTCTCAAAGCAAGAGTAAAGTGCAGGTTGTCAACATCTGGAGCGGCACCAAGGCAGATGGAGCAAACATACAGAGGTAAAGGATCTTGCCCAGAGAGCACACATACGCACGCACATGGAAACCCACAGCTGCCAAGGGTTAACACATTTCCTAGCCCTTGCTCTGAGACCAGACAGAGTTTACTTCAGCTGCTTTTTGAGAGTGGGCAGAGGCAGCACCTTCTCCATCCTCTCAAGCAGCCCTGCTGCATGCACAGGCTGCAGAGCCAGTGACTTGTCCCAGTGCCCAAGCAGGTGACATGTTCCTCCCAAAACGAAGCCTGTGACTTACAGCACGCTTATGCTTGAGTCTTGCTCATGGCCAAGAAGAATGAGGATTTGAGCTGGGATGTGCTTCTCCCCACCAGATCAGATCTCTGCTCCCACTGGTTTCAAGGCCTCTCCACCCCTGCTTCTCCAGGCAATCTACTCATCCACCAGAAATCCTCAAGTTCCATACTTTCCTTCTCCCTACATCATAACCCTGCCTCTCTTAGGATGGGGGTGAGTAAACAGGTACCCACAGGGATGATCCCTGCTGGAGGACAGACATCGATCCCTGGGGTTGTTAAAACGTTCACTGTCCTGATGCCATGCCTCTTTCCTGGCTGGTTGAGATGATCCCTTTGGTTTGGGGCTCCTAAACCAACCCTCCTCAGAGCCTAACAAGCTGGGGATGGAGCACATGTGTCCAGCTCAGGGTATAGGATTCACTACTAGATGATACAGACAGAGACAAGTGCCCTAAAAACTCAGGGATGGGGATGCCTCCATGCTTGCAGCAGGAGCCAGCATCAGAGCAAGAAATAAACTTGGTTTCCCTCATTAAAATCCTTCCTGGTTTTATATCCAAAGCCATCTCCCTGTGAAAAACACTGCACTCCACTGCATTCTGGCCTTTGAAACAGAGCTGGGCAACAAGAAGGAGCTTCTGATGCCAGCTGATTGGAAGGATTGCCAGAGGACTGGAAATCAAAGGGAGAATGGGTGGTATGGTGGAGAGTCAGCACTGTACCTCGCCGAGGCAAGGCATGGGCCTGGGGGGCAGCAGGGAGATCTCCAGCCACCTCAGAAGCTTGTGTCCTCCATAGCCTGGGACAATGCATGCAGAGACAGCTTGGCAGAAGAACTAATTCCAAGTGTCCCTGTTTTTGGATGCCTGACCTGAGTCACCCCTTGTTTTCTTTGTAGAGGAGCGGGCGGCCCAAAGCTCCCCCCATCTTCGTGCTTTTACAAAAGAGACCCAAGCTCTTCATGGCGGCTTCCCAAAGTCAGAGGAGAAAGGCCCATTGTTCTGCTTGTCTCCCATGCCTGTGAGGAGATGCCAGCAGGGAACGTTTTGTTCTCTGTTATGACAAACAACCCTAAAACTAACACCTAACCCTAATGCTAAAGCTTACCCCAAACCTGAACACAAACTCTAACCCTGACCCTAAAACCTAACTGTAACCCATAATCCCAAACACAACCCTAACCTTAAACCCTAACCCATAATGCTTAATCTCAAACTATAACCCTGAAACCTAACCCCTAACTGTAACCACAAACATTAACGCCTAACCCTAACCGCTCAGCCTGACCCTAAACCTAATCCTAACTTTTAACTCTAAGCCTAACCCTAACACCTAACCCTAAAACCTAAATCGTAACCCCAATTCCTAACCCCAATTCCAAACCCTAATCCTAATCCTAACCCCAAACTCTAAACCTAAACCACCCTTTGCCTGCACAGCCATACAACACCTTCTTATCTCACATGTCCCCACTGTTCTGTTTCAATCTCACCACTTTCACTCCTTCACTCTCCTCCCTGTCCCAGCCAGATCCTTGGGATTTCTCAAATTCCTCCTTTGTTTCACAGAATCAGAGAATCAGAGCATGGTTTGGGTTGGAAGGGACCTTAAAGATCTGTCAGTTCCAACCCCTCTGCCATGGGCAGGGGCACCTTGCACTGGATCAAAGTCTCATCCAGCCTGGCCTTGAACACCTCCAAGGATGGGGCTTCCATGCCTTCTCTGGGCAACCTGTTGCAGTGCCTCACCACCCTCACAGTAAAAAAATTTCTTCCTAATATCTAATCTAAATCTCCCCTCTTTCATCTGAAAACCATGACCCCTCATCTTAGCCTTGCACTCCCCGATAAAGGGCCTCTCCCCAGTTTTCCTGTAGCCCCCTTTCAGTACTGGAAGGTCGCTATAACGTCTCCCTGGAGCCTTCTCTTCTCCAGGCTTAATACCCCAGCTCTCAGCCTGTCCTCATCTTCGTGGCCTCCTCTGGACTCACTCTAATGGATCCATGTCCTTCCCGTGCTCAGGTTCCTTACCTTTGGCAAGCTGGCTGTAAGAGCACACCTCCACCCCAAGAAATGTCCCTGCAAGAGCCCATGGCATGGAGCTGCAAACTCTCTGCCTCTCAACACCTCTTCCTCCAGGAAAACCAAAAAATGTTTCCCTCACAGCCAACCCTCTCAACAACACCTGAGGGCTAAGATACATATGAAGCTCCTGTCTTGCTCACCCTACAGCATTCCTAGGGAGGTCTGCATGTGCCTGGAGCTCTGCTGGCCACCCCGCTGCTGACACTTGAGCCAGAACAGACCTCTAGAGCAGGAGTAGGCTCCACAGAGCTAAATAGAATTAAGGCAGGGATTTCTTAATGGGACAGAAACCCACCTGTCTGGCTGGTTCCCAGGGAGGCAAATCTCTTTATTCTCTGCCGTTGCCCTACTGCAGATGTGAACGTGATGCCCCAGTGATGATTCTCCAAGAACAGGAGCTCCCTGTGCTCTTCCTGGGGGTCTGCAGGAGCACAGCTCCCTTTGTCACCCCACCAGGCCACCGGAGGGAACAGCCTGAATTCCCACTCCCCTTCCCAGCACTTTGTAGGAAACATGATAAGAGGCCAGGAAAAAGCCAGAGAAGCCTCCTTTGCTCACCTCGAGAGAAACGCAGGCCTTTGCCAGCAAACTCCCTCTGCAAGGCTGCCACAAACTTCTCTCGGATCCGCTCTTTCTGTGGAGAAGAAAGAAAGGGAAGGAAGGAGGGTTTGAATAATTCAGTATTGACAGTCTACCAGAATCCACCATAAGCTCTCTGCTGAGCTATTCTGGCTTATTGCTTTGCACCCTTCCCACCATCCCCGATCTCCAATGTAACAGCACTTAAGAGCTTTCAACAGTCCTGCCCGGTGCCTGTGTGAAAGACCACCAGCTCAGGACAGCTCCAGCAAGCTCCCGGGAAAAGCATATCCCATCCATTCCTTGGCAATGAAATGCAACTGCTTCAGTTTCCTAGAAGCCCAGTTCATAACTCAAAGCCTCCAGCTTTGCTTAAAAAGTCCTGCAAGGTCTTGAATCATAGAATCACAGAGTCACCAGGTTGGAAAAGACCTCTGAGATCATCGAGTCCAACCATACCTGTCTACCACTAAACCATATCCTTTAGTACCTCATCTACCTACCTTTTAAACACATCTAGGGATGGGGACTCAACCACCTCCCTGGGCAGCCTCTGCCAGCACCTGAGAACCGTTTTGGTGAAGAAATTTCTCCTAATGTACAATCTAAACTTCCCCTGATGCAGGTTAAGGCCATTTCCTTTCGTCCTATCACCTGTTACTTGGGAGAAGAGATCAGCACCCTCCTCTCCACAACCTCCTCTCAGGTAGTTGTAGAGAGCAATAAGGTCTCCCCTCAGCCTCCTCTTCTCCAGGCTAAACAACCCCAGCTCTCTCAGCCGCTCCTCATAAGGCCTGTTCTCCAGCCCCCTCACTAGCTTCGTTGCTCTTCTCTGGACTCGCTCCAGAGCCTCCACATCCTTCTTGTGGTGAGGGGCCCAGAACTGAACACAGGATTCGAGGAGCGGTCTCACCAGTGCCGAGTACAGAGGGAGAATAACCTCCCTGGACCTGCTGGTCACGCCGTTTCTGATACAAGCCAAGATGCCATTGGCCTTCTTGGCCCCCTGGGCACACTGCTGGTTCATGTTCAGTCAATGTCAACCAACACCCCCAGGTCCTTCTCTGCCAGGCAGTTTTCTAGCCACTCTTCCTCCAGCACTGCACAGAGTTATGTCCCAAGTTCAGGATCTGACATTTGGCCTTGTTAAACCTCATCCCATTGGTCTCAGTGCATTGATCCAATCTGCTCAGATCCCTCTGTAGAGCCTCCCTACGCTCAAGCAGATCAACACTTCCTCCCAGCATAGTGTCATCTGCAAACTTGGAAGGGGTACATTCAATCCTTCATCCAGGTCATTGATAAAGATATTAAGCAGGACTGGATCCAGCACTGAGCCCTGGGGACACCACTTGTGACCAGCCTCCAACTAGATTTAACTCCGTTTACAAATCTTTGGGTCTGGCCACCCACCCAGGAGAGGGTTTGCCTGTCCAGGCCAGTGCCAGCTAGTTTCCTTAGCAGAATGCTGTAAGAAACTGTGTCAAAGGCTTTACTGAAGTCCAAGTAGACTACGTCTGCAGTCTTTCCACTGTTTCAAGTCGAGAAAAGTCTCTCAACAGTAAGACTCTCCCCACCTGCCAGAAACTGCCTGGGGCATGAGCCAAGAGCTCCCAGAGACCTGCCCAGCAGATCCGCTGTGGCCCTCCCAGTCTGGAAAGCCCATTAGTTCCAGCTCTGTTGAGGCTGGGGAGTGGGAGAGAGAAGATTGCTGCTGGGCCAGCCTGGAGGGATGGCAGAAGTGTTACAGAAGTGCTGTATTTCCTAGGGCTTTCCCACAGCACAAGGAATCCTGCTGGCCACCCCATTGCATCTGTGGTCCCCAGTGGAGCAAAGTTCTTCCTTTCATCTATGTCTTTCGTTGGGTTTTCTGACCTGAAGTCCTGTTCCCACCTTGCTGCATGTGTTGGCCTGATGCACAGCTTGGAGCTGGGCTCCTTTCTCCTCAGAAAGGAGGGAAGCAAGTAAGACCTATGATCTGTGGTAGTGCAAAAACAACAAAAGGGAGGGTGAGCCCACGTCTGGCCCTTGTACCTTGTCCAGCTCGGAGAACTCGATTCGCTCCTCTGGTGTGCAGCTCCGTCCGATGGGGGAGATGTTCAGCATCCCATTGCGAAACTCAATGAAGGTTCCTCTGTGGGTGGGCAAGGGCACAAGGTTACTGGGGCAGGGGTAGAAAAACAGACCTTTCCAGGGAAACAGTTGCTCAGCGAGGCATGCAGATCTCTGCAGGGACACACGCGAGGACAGAAAGTGTGCCTACTCATAGGTACTTCACGCCAGGCAGAGACCAGGCATCAACAGATCTGCATAAGATCTCATAGTTTTATAAAATGAGACTGTAAAAGAAGAGGAATAAACAGTTTCTGTGTGCCCTTGGAACAGGCTGGAAGCAACAGGCTTATGTGAGATAACAGGAAACATTTTCTAGTGTTGTAATAATTGCAAGAGACAGTCATTTCCTAGGCTGGATAAACTACCTGACAGGACTGTGGCATCTCCACTCTGGAATGCTTTTAAGAAATGTCCTCTGAGGTGGGTTGGGTGGAGCTGGCAGTACCCTGAGGTGGTGGGATGGAACAGGTCAGTGTGACTCATTGCTGATGCCTGGAGGCAGGCTGATGAGCAATCAGGACCTCCTCTGGGACACAAATCAGCTTGGAATCGTGGGGTCTTTGTACCTCCCACTTGTTCACTGCATCTCTTATCTAAGCTTGCAGGAGCAGGACTCGCTGTCTACTTGCCACCCTCACCCTGCACTGGGATCACCACTGTGCGGCTTTTCCCATGGACTGGTTCAAAGGGCTAAGCCAGCAGAAAACTGCTCCCTTCTTTTCTCTTTGCAATAAACCCAGCCAGTTTTGTTGGCTTCTCACCTTGGAGTAGCTCACCGAGGGGTCAGACAGGTCCCAGCGATGGCAACAGCTTGGAAGCACTGGCAATTTAAATTTGAAATGAAACTCCTGTGGAAATGCAGCTGGAGCAGAGAGTTCCCCTTCCCAGTTCCGCCGAGGAACCCTGAGCTCATTAACACTCCAATGTCTACCTGAGGAGCCCTGAGCTCATTAACCCTCTGATGACACTCCCAGCCCTGTTTGCTATTTCTCTGTGGCAAAGCACTTCCCACGCTGAGCCTGGGGGAAAATCTCTCCACCTCCTGTCTCATTACGGGGAATAGACACACAAGCAGCCAGGCCTGCAGGCTGGAAGCAGCATCTCTGCAGGACAAGACTCAGGGAGATGTGGGTTAAAGTCCTTGCTTTATAAATCTCATAAGCCTAAATCCACGGAGACGCTTGGGAGTTGAAACTTCACTGGGTGTTGGGTAACCAGACAACAATGAGGCAACCAAACAGCCTTGAGTGTTCTGTGTCCCAGCCCAGGCTTCTGGGGGCTCGTTCAGCCTGCAGTCCTGTTGCAAGGAGCCACCTGTCCCCTCTCACCGGTCTTCATGTTGCCACGTGGTGACTCACATCAGGCAACTAACCTGGATTACTGTTTAGCAACTTTTTACCAGCTTAATTTCAAACAGACAGCTCACCTGCTTGTCTTCACCATGCAAACACAAGGGGAGAGTAGGAACAAACCGGCCGGAGCAAGAGGAGGGCAGAGCCACTGCTTTCGACAGCACTGGCTCACACCTGATTCAAGCGTTCGTGAAACCGTGGTCTGCAGGATGGTTTGACACTGCACGCAGAACCATTTACAGATTCACAGAATCACAGAATGACTGGGTTGGAAAAGACCCACTGGATCATCGAGTCCAACCATTCCTATCAATCACTAAACCAGCCCCTCAGCACCTCATCCACCCATCCTTTAAACACCTCCAGGGAAGGGGACTCCACCACCTCCCTGGGCAGCCTCTGCCAGGGACCAATGACCCTTTCCGTGAAATATTTTTTCCTAATGTCCAGCCTAAACCTCCCCTGGTGGAGCTTGAGGTCATTCCCTCTTGTCCTGTCCCCCGTTACTTGGGAGAAGAGGCCAGCACCCTCCTCTCCACAACCTCCTTCCAGGTAGTTGTAGAGAGCAATGAGGTCTCCCCTCAGCCTCCTCTTCTCCAGGCTAAACAACCCCAGCTCTCTCAGCCGCTCCTCGTAAGACCTGTTCTCCAGCCCCCTGTTCTCCAGCCCCCTCACCAGCTTCGTTGCTCTTCTCTGGACTCTCTCCAGAGCCTCAACATCCTTCTTGTGGTGAGGGGCCCAGAACTGAACACAGGATTCGAGGAGCGATCTCACCAGTGCCGAGTACAGAGGGAGGATAACCTCCCTGGACCTGCTGGTCACACTGTTTCTGATACAAGCCAAGATGCCACTGGCCTTCTTGGCCACCTGGGCACACTGCTGGCTCATGTTCAGTCGCTGTGAACCAACACCCCCAGGTCCTTCTCCTCCAGGCAGCTTTCCAGCCACTTTTCCCCTAGTCTGTAGCTCTGCACAGGGTTGTTGTGCCCCAAGTGCAGGACCTGGCATTTGGCCTTGTTAAACCTCATGCCATTGGTCTCAGCCCAGTGGTCCAGCCTGTTCAGATCCCTTTGCAGAGCCTCCCTACCCTCCAGCAGATCCACGCTTCCACTCAGCTTAGTGTCATCTACAAACTTGCTAAGGGTGCACTCAATGCCTTCATCCAAGTTAACCGCAGACAGTGTCTGAAAGAGGTCCTCCTGCTCTCCCCTCCCACCTTCATGCCATCTGCTGCCTCTCTCTCCTTTCTGTGGTAACAGACCGAGAGGACCCCCTTCTTTCTTGGCAGTGGCCTAGTCTTCCTCCAGAGAAGATGCACCAACCAAGCGCACTCTGTGGCCACTGCATCTCATGGAGGGAAGCAGAAAGGAACACACGATCAGGGGCAGAGCAGGACCAGCCCTTTTCCCAGTGGTGTCAAGCAACGCTGGGTGAGGAACAGCATAAAACTGCGCTCAGATGCTGGACCTCCCATCTTAAGAGCCATTGTTAGCCTGTTTGGAAACATACAACCAATGATGCCCGATGACCTTACCAGTGACAAGCTGGTACCATTGTCCTAAATGGGATGCATGCAGTGGCCACCCTGCTTCCCAGGGAAGAAAATTTGAGGGGCAAAAGAGCAGATATTATGCTAAAAAATAGTGCAGACCCTCCAGAGCAAAATTCCTCTTCCGTTATTCACCCACACTGCCCAGCTCAGCGGGACAGTGATCCTATGCAGGTCCTCTAGATGCTAAGATAAAACCTGGAGCAAGATAAGCTCAAAAGCTCACCTGCTCTTAGGAGAGCTCTGGAGCCCAGAACTCCCTAGAAATTAGTGATATGATTGCCATTACCGTTTCTTGGGCAGCTTCAGCAGCGCCATGTAGTTGAGACAGAAGTTTATTAGATCCTGCAGCAGCTCTTCTCCTAGGTGGTCCTGAATGGCCTGCAGGAGGAGAAGGGGGAGTGAGAAAGAAGGCTGACATCCCATGAAGCCCACCCAAGGACATGACTCAGAGAAGTGAAGCATTCAAATGCGGCATTTGGGGAGGGGTGGAGAGGGGGGAAGGGGAAGGGGAAGGGGAAGGGGAAGGGGAAGGGGAAGGGGAAAGGGGAAGGGGAAGGGGGAAGGGGAAGGGGGAAGGGGAAGGGGAAGGGGAAGGGGAAGGGGAAGGGGAAGGGGAAGGGGAAGGGGAAGGGGAAGGGGAAGGGGGAAGGGGGAAGGGGAAAGGGGAAGGAAATCTGCCAATCTGCCAGGACCAGTTGCTGCTCCCTATGGCACACAGGGCACAAAGGCTGCATGGGGATGGGGAAGGAGAACTGTGCCTGCAAGAAGAGTTGGACCTACCTGCTTGGAAACCAGCCGCCCGTTCCTGTATTGCACGGTGCCATTCTCCGCGAAGACGTAGTCAAACTTCTCGATGACTGAGGGTGGAGGAACAAGAGAGGAAACATGAGTAAAAGGGGCCGAAAGGACTCGGTTCAGGATCGAGCGGGCCGCTCTCCCAGCTCCTTAGCAGCGCGCTTCCCACATCTCCCACGCTCTGCAAAGGGCCACCGACCCTCCTTGCTCTCAGCAAAGCGAGTGAGGAGATTATCTTCTGCTCACAGGAGGGGAACTGACGCATGTACGCAGAGGGACACGACCTGACAGAGGTCACGGGCTGAATCGGTAGCTGGACAAAGATAAGGGCACCAAAATGTCAGTCTTTCCAACAGGCACGTGTTACTCTGCGCGCTCCCTGCTGCTCTCCCGGCTCCCAGGGCGAGGCAGTAACCGGTTATCTAACTCCAGCCCCTTCTGCAGCGCGGGCACAGGGCATGTTCTCGGCCGGGATTTTCTCGGCTTTTCTCTTTGCTCGGTTTTTCTCTTTTTCTTGGCTCGCAGGGCAGCCGAACGCCGCGGGGGGGAGGCAGCCACAGCCCCATCGCGAACCCGACGAGGAGCAGCAGGGAGGGGAAAAGAAAAAAAAAAAACCCAAACACCTTCACGGGGCTCCTGGCCGGGGTGGGAGGTTGTCAGAGCCCAGAAGGAGCTCATCCCGGTGAGGGATGCAGGAGCATCCTTGCATGGGAGGGACGGCATGGGGCCGGGGGGCACCTCGGCATCTCTTTCTCGCCTCCCTCGGCAGGTTTCTCACCTCCCTCGGCTGCTCTTTCTCACCTTCGTCGCCTTCCCCGAGCTGCTCGGCGATCTTGGCGTAGTCGGAGCCCCCCACCACGCCGATGTGCACCCTCTGGCGGAGCTCCCGCAGGAAGGCGTCCACCTCGGGCTCGATTTTCTGCCGGGGGGAAGGGGAGGGGGATACCCGCGGCTGAGGCTGCGGCTCCCCTCGCTTCTCCTCTCCCTCCCCGTCCTCCCACCCACCCTGGTACCTGCCGGGCCGCCGTCAGGGTCCCATCCACGTCGAAAAGGCAAAGCACCTTGCCCCGAGCCGCCGCCATCGCCGCGGCTGCTGCGAGCGAGGGGCGGGACCGGGATGGGGCGGGGGGGACACACACGGGGGAGGCCGCTGTGGCCTTGTCACCGCCTCTCCCAACGCCCCTCAGGAGAGATCCCGGCGGGTGGAGGCTCGGTTCCCTCCCCGCGGCCGCTTTTACCTTAAAGCCTTTGATTTGAAGCCCTAAAGAGGGACCTGGGAGATCGGGGACAAGGGGGGTGGGGGCTTCAGGGATGGATGCTCCGGCCCTGGAGGAGCTCGGGATGGGGCTTTGGGCAGCCTGATCCACTGGGAGGTCCCTGTCCCCTGGTTGAGCTTTCACAGAATCATAGAATCACTAGGTTGGTTGGAAAGGACCCACCGGATCATCGAGTCCAACCATTCCCATCAATCACTAAACCATGCCCCTCAGCACCTCATCCACCCGTCCTTTAAACACCTCCAGGGAAAGTGACTCAACCACCTCCCTGGGCAGCCTCTGCCAGGGACCAGTGACCCTTTCCGTGAAAATTTTTTTTCCTGATGTCCAGCCTAAACCTCCCCTGGTGGAGCTCGAGGCCATTCCCTCTTGTCCTGTCCCCTGTCACTTGGGAGAAGAGGCCAGCACCCTCCTCTCCACAACCTCCTTTCAGGTAGTTGTAGAGAGCAATGAGGTCTCCCCTCAGCCTCCTCTTCTCCAGGCTAAACAACCCCAGCTCTCTCAGCCGCTCCTCATAAGGCCTGTTCTCCAGCCCCCTCACCAGCTTCGTTGCTCTTCTCTGGACTCGCTCCAGAGCCTCCACATCCTTCTTGTGGTGAGGGGCCCAGAACTGAACACAGTATTCGAGGTGCGGTCTCACCAGTGCTGAGTACAGAGGGAGAATAACCTCCCTGGACCTGCTGGTCACACCGTTTCTGATACAAGCCAAGATGCCATTGGCCTTCTTGGCCCTCTGGGCACACTGCTGGCTCATGTTCAGTCGCTGTTGACCAACACCTGCAGATTGCTCATGGAAGCTGTGGCTGCCCCATCCCTGGAGGTGTTCAACGCCAGTCTGGATGGGTCTTTGGTCACCCTGATCCAGTGGGAGGTGTCCCTGCCCATGGCAGGGGGTTGGAACTGGATGATCTTTAAGGTCCTTTTCAACCCAAACCATTCTATGATTCTATGATTCTATGATTCTATGACTCTACTTGGCAAGCTCAGCTCCTTGGGGCAGGGCAATGTGTTTGTCTGTGTCCCAAGGAAAGGGACAGGAGCAGCATTTTCCTCATCAGTCTCCATGCCTCACCTTGCATTTCTAATAGGATGCTGTTCACAGCCAGCAGGTGAACATGAGCCAGCGGCGTGCGCAGGTGGCCAAGAAGGCCATTAGCATCCTGGCTTGGATCAGGAATGCTGTGGCCAGCAGCAGGACCAGGGAGGCGATTGTGCCCCTGTACTCAGCGATGGGGAGGCTGCATCTTGACTCCTGTGTTCAGCTTTGGGCCCCTCACTACGAGAATGACCTCGAGGAACTTGAGCATGTCCAGAGGACAGCAATGAAGCTAGTGAAGGGTCTGGAGCACAAGTCTTATGAGAGGTGGCTGAGGGAACTGGGGTTGTTTAGCCTTGAGAAGAGGACACTAGGAGGAGACCTTATTGCTCTCTACAACTGCCTGAAAGGAGGCTGTACAAGGTGGGTGCTGGTCTCTTCTCCAAGTTACAAGAGACAGGATGAGAGGAAATGGCCTCAAATTTTGCCAGAGCTTCAGAGTAGATATCAGGAAGAACCTGTTCACTGAAAGGCTTCTCAAGCACTGGCACGGGCTGCCCAGGGAGGTGGTTGAGTCCCCATTCCTGGTGGTGTTTAAAAGCTGGGTAGATCAGGTGCTAAGGCTTAGCAGTAGACAGGTACAGTTGGACTTGATGATCTCTTTTCCAACCAGTTGGTTCTATGATTCACTGGAGAAATGCAGTTTGCATCCTCCACCCATCTGCATGACGCTAAATCTATTTATTACACTAACTTTTGCATTGACCTGCTTAGCAGTTACCTCACGAGTCATTTAGGGTTTAATCAGGCCATCTGGTCAGATCATAATCAAACAGCTCCATATTATATTGCCTTGATGTGTAACGGTGGACAGCCTTCCTGGCTCCTTTCTCCCACAATAATTCCTGAATAATTTTCTGATGACAAAAACAACCTATGTGGAACATGCAATGATTTTTGCTCAGCAGTTAGCTTGGCTTCTCTGCCTGGATGCTGCTCAGTGTGCTGAGATCGGCTGGAGCTTGAAGGAGGGATTTTATGGTCTGATTGGTTTTTCTCAGTATTATTTGTTTCCAGGATATTCTGCAACCTGTTTTCCTAGTTTTCTGCCAGATTCCTCTCAAAGTGAAGCATTCAAGTGTCTTTACAGATTCTGGTTCATTGCTTCATTGTTTTAATCTTCCTGCTCCCACTTAATGAGAGGGGAATGTACAGAAACAACGTTAATAATTTACCTTTGCGCCATTGCCTTGGACAAGGTTTAGCAAAACATCCTGAGCTACTTGCTAGGAAGGCATTTATTGCATTCACTAGTTAATATCACCAGGAAAGTCATTTCCACACTGTTTCCATGAGTTGCCTCCCTAACACAGTGAGTCAGGCAGTCTAGATGGGTATTACAAGTGGTATTTGTCCTAGCATTGATGTTAATGAAAGCTCACAGCCTCTGGGGCCTCCAGGATCAGACCCTTGGTTATAAGCTCCCACCTCTGTAAAGCTGGACTCTTGTCTTGGATGTGTGGAACCTCTCAGAACAGTTTCTCAGCACCTGGCTGCTTAGAACGCAATTGGGCACTGAATATTTAATTCAGTTCAAGGTAATGCTTGCTTGTCTGGATGTGTTTACATGTATCCCTCGTCAGGTAACGTGTGGACTCTTACTCAAAATATACGTACTTCAAAGCGTGTCTGCCTTGGCATGCTGAAGAGTGAATAGAGATGCTTTCATGGATTTGGGTTTCTTGACGATCAGAGGGCTGGAGCACCTCCATACAGGTTGTTCAGCCTGGAGAAGGCTCTGGGGAGACTTTATAGCAGCCTTCCAGTACCTGAAGGGGCTACAGGGAAGCTGAGGAGGGGCTATTTATCAGGGAATGCAGGGAAAAGATGAGGGGTAAGGGTTTTAAGCTGAAAGAGGGAAGATTTAGATGAGCTATTGGGAAGAAATTTTTTCTTGTGAGGGTGGCGAGGCATTGGCCCAGGTTGCCCAGGGAAGTTGTGGCTGCCCCATCCCTGGAGGTGTTCAAGGCCAAGTTGGATGAAGCTTTGAGGTGGGAGGTGTCCCTCTAGATGATCTTTACGGTCCTTTCCAACCCAAACCACTCCGTGAATCTGATTTTATGACTACTAGAAGCCAAATTGATGCTCTCCCCTGCAGCAGAGCCATGAGCTAATGCCCAGGACTCCCAAAAGACAGCCACAGGAGCGGTTACATGGTGAACTCCAGGTGGGTCAGAAATGCAAGCTTTTATTTTGCATAAGCTATGACAGTACGAGAACAAGACTTCCCACATCTGTGTGGAAGAGGTGCGGTATTAGGAAAAGCTTGCTCACTCTTGTAACAGCCGGTTCACTGTACTGGCACTCAGCTCTCAGCACAGCCCATGCTGGCCAATGGTCTTGTCTCCTGGCTGCTCCTGCCTGCCGCTTCCTTGGCTGGCAGAGACTCTCCTCCGTGCCTCTTACACCGACCTGACTCTTGGGGACACCCCAAAAGCAGAGGCTGCTCTCCCCAGGCTCAGTTGAGTCCCTGCGCTGCGAGGCAGCAGTGCCACCTTGGGGCCCTTCCCAGAATTGGAAAACCTGCTAAATTATGGGTCAGTTTTCACATTTCTGCACTCCTACAAACAGTGCTGTCGGATTGATGCTACCAGGAGAGCCTTCCAAACCTTGAACTACCTGCTGTGCTTTCTCCAGCTTATTCCTTTCATGGTGCTTTAGAAAATTTTTTTCAAGTCTACAGGGTGCTAAGTCACTTCTCCCAGCTGCTATTTGGCATCCACTGGTGAGGACCTGTGCTACCGTGTTTTCCCCAAGCATGTTAAGTCTGTCTTTCAGTGAAATGCACGGCAGCGTACAGCTGTACTTGTTCCTCCAGCAGAGTTAGCTCTGAGGACAGGGTCGCTGCAGCAGTTTCAGTTATTTAATACTCTGCACTTAAACCATCCTTGATTTGTTCCCTTGATTGCTGCTCGGACAGGCAGCAGCTGTTGTCACGAATAAAATCTGTTGCTAGCAGTGGCAAATACTTTGTTTGAAGTTTAGAAGTTAAGTGGTAGTGAGCACTGGCTCACACTCTGTTTTTCTCACACACGTCCCCAGGTATTTCATGTGGGGCTAGAACTGGTCCTTGTTAGCAAACCAGCACCACATCTGAATAACACAGCCCAAAATAACCACAATCATGAATCTGTTTTAAAGCCCCCTTCTGTTAGAAGCCCTTTTCTGTACTGCACTGATACAGACTTGTACAAACAGCAACTGTGTGGTTTACCATTTGGATGCCATCACTAAACATTCAAAAGGATGAACCAAGCAAAATACATTCCTTCCCCAGAACTATCTATTTTCCCTTAGCTACATAATCCTCACAACTACCCCCTCAGCAGCTCTAGAGGAACCCAGGCATGAAGTCTACTTGTTAGCGCTGTTTTTTTTAACTTTTCAAAGCAGTAGCATCAAGACACTCAAGAAAAGCTTAGAGCCTTTCCTATGTTTAAGCTGTGTTGGGCCTTTCCTTCGACAGCACACACTAGACATTTCATTCTCACGTACTTCAACGAGCAAGGCCCTTACAAAATCTATGCTGACAGAACATCAACTGCTGAGCTCTCATTCACCTCATCCAAGCTGTGCTAAGCCTCAGAAGAGTCGTCTTGAGAAGATACTATGGTACTTACAGAGGAAGGTTTCCCCAAACATAAACAGGAGCATTGCCTGTGATCCATTCTACTAAAAGACAGTAGCCACCTCTACTTCCAGAGGTGACACACAGTGCAAGTTGCTGGGACAGTTTCGCCTCTTACACTTTCCATCTCAGACCAGAGTGAAGATGACGACTTCTGGGCAGCTGTGTTGACACATACATTCAAACAGGAAAACGTGCTGTATTTTTTATTGTAATAGAAAAAAAAAACAACCCAACAACAAAACATCACTTTCTGCCTAAAGATATTATTAACTTCTTTGAAATGGCACGGGGGAACCCCAGCAATACAAGATAGGATAATAAGTGTAGGCAAAAGGGCTCCAATCGCTTTCAGGAGTTCAGATTCCCCAGCCCTTTGTCAATCAGCTGGCTAAAGTCCATCACCTCTATACACTTACATACACCTCTCAGTCTAGTTTAGATCCCTACGAGTAAATACAGCTGGGTGGAACGCTGGGGGCACAGTCCTGCAGTTTACACATAACCATCTTTGGAGAAATGGGTTTCCTAAGAGGCCTACAGGGTACAGGGGTCACGTTACCCAGTAAGACCAAGCAAACAGGACTCCCTCCTACAGTTCTTTTGCCACAAAAAACCAGCCTAAGTCCAAAGCCCAGGAGACCCAATACCTCCTTGGTTACTGCAAACAGTATATGCCTGAGTGGAATTTTACCTGCTGATCTTTAAGCAGCAGTGTTATCTCTGCAAAGGGGCTGCCCAGGAAGGGGAAAAGGCAGATTGCAAAATGCATGGGGTGAACCTCCTCATTTTCTTTTCCATCTCCTGAAAGGATGTAAAAAGTCCTGAAATAGGCAGCCAAGTAGAAACCAGTCTCGAGACCTTTATAAAGTGGTGGACATACACGGGTTATCCTCACCGTGCAAGAGTGTGGGGCAGAAACTGTGGCACTAGTGCTCACACTGCAGGCAGCTGTGCCTGAAGCGTAAGTTGCTGAAAGCCATGCTGCTTGCGAGTATCAAACTACCATGCCTAGGTTTATATCAGCTTGGGTATATCTGTTCAGCTGTGGAAGCTCCGAGATCCCTAACGCGCTACAGCATTTTGTGGCACAGTCATGTGTGTATCAAAATGAGAAACAGGTTACTCTTCACAGAATAGGTATGGGAAAAGACTGGAGGGGATATACATACTAAACAGGAAAACTAAACTATGGCTTAGCAGAAAACAAACACTTACCAATCCTTCCTCTAGGAGCACCAAAGAGAATGCATAAATGTTTTATTATAGAATGCTTTCTGCAAACAGGACATTTTCATAGGCAAAGACTGAAAGCTTTTGTGTAAGCTGATCTGTACTAACTGCTACAGCTGTCTCCAAGTCCAGACTGTCAAATGAAATGCTTACGGAGATGATGGCACAAGCAGAGAATGACAAGGGAAAAAAAAATATCTGGGCTGCAAGGGCCACTGCTGTGCACTGAGAGCAGGTACACACAAAACTGCAAAACAGACCGAGAGTACCCTATTTCCTCTTGTGCAGTGACAGAGTATTTGACAGCGACTAGACTGCAGATTTCCTCCATTCCATCCCCTCAAAAATATGAGCCATTATTGTCCACACTAAGTATCTGCATGAGAAACTTATGAAATGGTACGATTCTGGGAGAAAGAGCCCAGCAGAGGAAAGACATCTCCTTTAGATACGCAGGAGATTTTAAGTGCAGGAAGTTTGAGATGTAGGACCGAACTTGCAGTAATACTTTTCACAACAAAGCACTGGACAAAGGGCTATACATTTGCATAGATGCTTTTTCAGCAGCATCTGGGACATGCAGTCCCCATTTACGGAGCATCAGTGATGTTTCAGGGGTTGTCCGATGACTTTCCTGTCTTCCTTCCTAAATGCAGCTGCTATAAAATTGTTCAGGAAGATAGTGTATATTCATGCATGAAAAGAAATCAATATGCCTATTCTTTCACTCCCCTGATCTTTTTCCACTGCAAATAATTGCAAAGCTATAAGAATCTTAAATTAGAAGATGCAGTATTGATACAATCTAATGTCAATCTAAGGACAGGACTGCTTCTGTCTGTATCCCAATAAAATCAATTGTTCCACTGAAAAGCTTGATTTCGCTCTTCCTCATCTTCTTTACATTTGGGGAGACCTACCACCTATTTCTCTTACACTTAAGCAGCGCCCTCTCTGTGATGGGCTTGACTGCTTTGGAAGAGACAACAATCCCAAAGAAAGCTGGACCTCCTACCGTGCCTGCAACTAGATATTGAAGGCAGAGTCAGTCCACCTCATATTATTGTGCAGTTGCCATGCTATCCCTGCCTTACTGTACTGTAACTCTGGCTTGGTAAGAAAAAAAAAACCACCCTAGCTCTTACGCAAAGGTAAACATTTTACAAGGTTCTGTCTGTCTGCTGATAAGCTTACATGCGAGAACAGGAAACATTTGACTTCTTTTTACTTTCACCTGAAATTTCTTTCCACCATTTCTGCTCATCAGATTCTGTTCTTTCAGCTGGTTCTTTCTCATAACTCTTGGATCTAGTATTGTGAGGCTCTTGGTAACCCTTTGGTTCCAGCTTCCCTCCCAGCTAATCTCACTGGAAGCTCCAACTTTTGAGTGTGACACTGACACTCAGTGCAAATTGATCGCCTTTCCCACACACCTGTCCACTGCAAATATTCTAAATCAGATGAGTTCACCTTTTTCCCCGAGCAAATAACAATGTCAATGAAATCTGCAGAACACTAATCCTGGGACACCTTCACTTCCTAGGCTACCAACAGTTCCTTTGCCTTTTTGCTACAGACTTCAAATAAGCCCATAATATAGGCAGTGACAGGAGAAAGAGATGCAAGCTTGCAAGGGATGGTTAGGACATTGCCTTATTTACTCCAAGTTGCATAATTGGCCCTTGAATGTTCATGGAATGAATTCCCACTTACCAACAGAGGAGTTACTTAGAAAGTGTCAGCCTACTCGGACAAGACAGCCTTTATAAATTAGTATAATACTATTAGAAATTATAGCAATCTTTTTGGTAGCATTGTCTTACATGCATCCTGATAAATCCTCTCCCCAAGAAATTTTAAAACATGTCTTGTAACTTCTGTAGAGTTAATTCTGATGGGAAATTATAAAATAGAAATCTGGTAGATTCATGTTTAAAAAGGAAGAGGCCTGGTGAGGCTGGGCACACTGGGTCATTCCTGTTAGCTCTGTCCATTATGACTGCTGAAGGTGTTTCCTCCGGGTGGCTGGATCTGGATGGAGTCCAGGAGGGGCCTTAAAGCTTGTCCAAAGGGTCTGAGAAGGTAAAGAAATAAACATCTCAAATAGCTTTCTTGATGAACAGCTTCTCCAAATCACTACTGAAGTACACTCACTTCCTAGGGGGCAATCAGACCAACATTGTAGAAGCAAATTTGAAGAACAGACTTCCACTACCAACTAAAGCAAACTAATTTAACTTATTAAAGAGAGTTTACTGTTTAATAACTAAGAATCTTAAACATAATTTTATATAAGCTGGTTCTGAGTCCTAACATGCCCAGACTGCTAATGTGGTAATACTGTGTCTGAAACTGGCTTTTAGTAATTCATTCTACTTAAGTGTGCAAACTAAATCCCTGTTATGCAACTGCAGTGCTTCATTAAGCACCACATCAATATTAAAGACTGCTAGAACAATAGCCTCTAGCTCCCTTATAGACAGTCGTTCAACACTCACAGAATAATTTCTGTTGCAACCTGTAGCACCTGGTTCATCTTTCAATCTGACTCATTCTGTTATTGACTTTGTCTGATTTTGAGACATCTGAAGTGATTACAATCCAGGTTAGAAGATGTGTTCCCCATATAAAGTGGTATACCGTTGTTACAAGAAAAAAGATCTAAATGATGGAGCTCAAATCATCCCACTGGGATTGCCACTGAGAGTAGAAAAAAAAAAGTTGCACCGAATTACCAGGCAGGAATTCTTAATTTCCTTTTTCATATCTTCCTTTTCCATCGAGTCCTGGCTTTAAAACTGCAGCGTTAATTTAAAAATTACTTCTCCCTTGCCTCTTCACAAGCAAAGCTGACACCTCCACGGCAATTACAGTACTTAGAATAAAATAAGTGACCTTTAGCAGATATTGGTTTCTTAAGACAAAAAAATAGCAACTTGAACCATTTTCTGAAACTTTCTATGCTTCTCTGGTCACATATAAAAGACCACCACAAAATAACTAGTTTAAGTTAAGGGCAGAACAGCCTTCTGTCTTCTTAGTAATGCCAGTGCCCGTCAGCACTTGTCATACAGCGTTTTAAGAGTTGAAGTAAAGTAAATAGCATCCTCTCCTTAATCGTATGCTGGTTCTCCAAGAAAGCTGGTGTGGCTGGCTCTGTCAAATGTTTAAGCTTTAGCAAGCAGCTATTCATTACAAAAAGGAGCAGGATGCATACTCACGTGGAAAGAACTTCAGCTGGAAGGTCAGTGATGTAGGAAGGGATTTTTCTTCCTGTCAGGAACTGTGCCACTTCATTACTGAAGGTGTTGCAGTTATGTTCAAAGAGGTTATAAGACTCTCCTCTGTGCAACACAAAAGGAATTGAAACATAAAAAGAAAGACTCGGCAATAAATCTAACAAGCAGAAAAACTTACACTCCTAATGAGGAATATCTCCATACATTGGCACTTTTGTCCCCACAGAAAATTCTAAGGCAAATAGGTAAACCAGATGTCAATTCACCTTTAAACTCATTGAATCAAGGTGGAAAGCAACACCTCTCTACATTACTGACTTCATACAATGTTTTTTTGGAGGATAAGTGAAGTCAGGCTTCTTCAATTAAAGCCACAGAAGGAATAATAGGGGCAATAGGTATAAACTGGAGAGGGGCAGATTTAGACTAGATATAAGGAGGAATTTCTTCACTATGAGGGTGTTGAGGCACTGGCCCAGGTTGCCCAGGGAAGCTGTGGCTGCCCCATCCCTGGAGGTGTTCAAGGCCAGGTTGGATGGGCCTTGGGCAGCCTGGTCTGGTGGGAGGTGTCCCTGCCCATGGCAGGGGGGCATGGAACTGGATGATCTTTAAGGTCACTTCCAATCCAAATTATTCTATGATTCTATGAATAACAGGAAATCACAGGAATTAGGGACACTGAAATATAGCCAAACCACTAAATGATACTGTTGTCTGTTCTTGCAAGAAGTACACTAGATTTTTTAACAGTCAAGACCTTACTTTTACTCATGTGAAAGTTGGCAGCTTTACTACGATGCTTTCTCTATGGGTCATGGGGCAAAGCTCTATTTACTGAAATATTTCATATAGTGTCTTCATCTTCCCTGGTGATTCTCTCAAAGGCATTTTGGGCATTACTCCATTTTACAAAAAACAGTGTGAAAGACTTCCTGGCAGAATGCTTTCCCAGCCTAGCTCAAGGCTGGCACACCAGAGGGTTGCCTTGCTGGTAGCTCCTTATGTATCAGTGCATCAGTTCCAGTCTCATATTTAGAGAGTACCAGATAATACACTAAGCAGACAAAGCTTGTGAGCAGGATTGGTTTCATAATACCTTTTCCTCCATTCTCCACCCCTTCCCCTAAAGGCTTTTTGTATTACACAGATTTTATAGAACAAGCTGTTACTTACCGGAACATAGATTCCCCCAAGGAGGAAAGGTATTCCAGAAAAATTTCTTCCGTAACTTCAGTGTTTCCCAGGTCTACAACTGAGTCTGGGGGTCCAAGAAGAGTCCCTCCCTGTTAAAATTACCACCCAGAAGACAATGTTAAATGGACAGACTGAATTCTTTTGAAGGACTCTGCTGAATGGAACTATTATGGTTTGTCCAGGCACAAAATGAGGAACTTCAGATATGTTTGTCAAACAAAAAGCCCTACTGCCCTCCCCTGTTCTGCACTGCGATAATGAGCAATAACATGCAATTTAAATTTCAGCTTGTATACTTGGCTTTTTGTGCTGCAAGTTCCAAGCTATGGCAAAATTCCGCTTCAGAAGAACGTCCCATCAGCTTTACCTTCCCAAGAAAAGAAAGGTCTGATAAAGCACACTGAATCTTTTTTTTTATCTTAACAAGGACACCTTGAGTTGCCAAGTCTGCATGTAAAACCTATTGATACAGAATTAGACGAGGTGTCACTCTGGCAATGCAGCTGCAGAAGGTATCTTGGATAGGTAAGACTCAACCAGCAGAAGCAATCCTCAACCTGTATTTAGTTGGGCTAAATACTGTCCATGCTTCCTTTTCTTCAGATGCCTCCGGCAACAATGCCAAACAGTCACATCTGCTTGAATTCAGAAGCCTCTTGCTGCTCTTCTAACAGCCAGTGACTCAAGCAATTATGATGAGGTTAACTTACTGCAAAATTATCTTACCAGAAAAGTAAGTTTAACTTACAGGTGCACAGCTGGAGATTCCTCCACTGCCATAGAAGAACTCATCCTTATGGACGATTATGGAGGTGTGCCTGCCGCAGAGAAGAAAAAACAGGTGGAACAAAGGAAATATTTAACCCAGCACATAAATCACTGGTAAATTTCTGTGCTCAAAGACATTGAGAAGTGAATAACTGAAAGAAAAGGCCAATGTGTTTCTGTGAGTAGGAACAGGCTCTGTTGGGACACGAATGGATATGGAAGCAATGATTATCAAACCTACTGTAACCCTGTAAGTGGCTGGGAAAGAATAGGCTTAGCCAGATGCCCAGACATGAAGGAACATACGAGGAGAGGGACTTCCACGCCAGCACGTGACCTCCAGCAGCCTCTTTCAGCTAAAGAGTTGAGGGTGAAGTCACAGACACAGAGTGAGCCCTGCTACCACACTGACAGCAGCGCCTGTGATCAGACTCTCACTGGAGATGAAAATGGATAGACAAGGGTTTGGAGGTTTTTTCCTTGAAAAAAACCACCAAACCACAACTCTTGATATGAATTACAGCAAATTGCAAAGGCGGAGGGGACGTGTTCAGTAACTGAACATAGCCACTGCTCTTATGTGCCAGAAACCTTGATTCTGTGATAACTTATTCCCTCCTACTCTTTTACTCTCATGTTTAATCATGCCCACAATTAGAAGACAAAGTGCTTAGGACAAGGACAACTGTCTACTCTTGGAAAAGTGTAGAAGTGCACTAAAACACAATTACTACTATCAAAATTTTTGTGAGGAGGATCCACAGAGCTTTGAATGGAGAGGTTTAACCAGCACCTGACTGTGCATCATCTCACTGTCAGTCTGTATTCAGGAACAAGAAATGCCTTGGTTTCTCTTCAGCACCAAAACGTTCTTAAGATGTGAAGCATATATAATCTTGTACTGAAAATACTACTTACATCACACAGTTTAACATACATTATGCAATTTAAATCTAGTCACTTACCAGATGCCATCCAGCTGTTTCCCTGTATGCAGAGAAAAGAAGAGTTATTAGCAACGCATATTCCAGATTTCAGCCTACTTTCTGTCAGTAGCTTAGGAACTATGCTTATTATTTCACCATGACAGTAATACCAAAGATTTCATCACAGAGTTACTTCTAAAGAAACAGAATGTCTATCTTTCAACTGAACTAGTATGCCCACACTACTGATGTACTTTTCTGTTCCTGCATGCAGAGGAGGCAATGCCATCCTATCCTGCCAGTGCTTCCCTTCCTTGGGCTTTTGTCTACAGATAAAGAAAAGAAACTTTTACCTAAAATTAGAGGCTTCAGTCAGGACTGGAAGAGTTGGATTTTAAACTGATTTCATAATTGCAGGCAGTTAGCCAGCACAGAATATCCAGTTTTCTTTTTCAATAACTGATGAGAGATCTAATTTGAACACGTGATCTGTGGTGATAGTTTCTATAATCTATTCCATGGCTTCCTCTTTTCCCTCCTTCCACCTGCCCTTAAAAATTAACAGTTTTAAGTGGGAGTTGTGGGGTGGGAAGGAGAAGTTCAGGGTTGAAATTTATGCAAGTTATAAAGTTGTGTGTTCTGTAGAACACAGCAGCAAAGACTTGGTTCAGGCACAATTAAACTGATAATATCATTGTGTCTTAGAGAAAAAAAAAACACCTTCTGAAATACTTTTCCAGTTCCCTAGAAGTAGGAATCCTAAACCTCTCTATCTATCTATCATGCCAGGATCTCAAGATCAAACCTCTCTTCAAAGCATCACTAACAGATACTGCTCAAGGCCAAATTATTTCATCAGTTGTAACCTAAAGCTTGGTCCTTGGTACTGTACCTCTTCCTAAATTCTAGGCAGCAACAGCTTGCTGTGACAGACGTGCTATGACTTTATTTTGCCAAACAAGTTGCACAACACCCAAAAGAGGGGATTTAGGACAGGAAAACTATGGGCATACCAACATTTATTTTTCTCCTGAGTGCTCCTCTGCCATCGTCTCTACTTAGTTGCAGCAGGATCCTGATCCTTTCAGTCAGCCTCCATGTAAAAGCCCTCTCCCCCAATAGACCATTTTCCATACCACTAGACTTTTATCTCCAAGCAGAACCTCTTCCAAGATGTTTTGCTGTTATTATTTAACTTCTAGATACCAGAATGGGATATGATGAACTGCTAAAGTCATTTGCAGGTTTCCTAGAGCTAGACAGAAAACATTTTAGACATGATAAAAAAAGGCCACCTGAACATGAGAGGCACTGTGCTCTAGAGACATTGTGCTTTGTTCACAAAACACTGATGGGTTAACAGGCTTTGCTCTGGTTTGGATACTATCTGTTTGCATCACATCAGCCACAGACCTCCTAAAGCTGGCCCCAAAGCTAGCCACAGACCTTCCTGAAGTCTGGGACATTATGTTTAGATATTATCCTCCTCCTTTAAATGCAGCCTTAGAGCTGTACTTTTTTTTAATGCTTTATTCAAATGCTTGTGATATTCAGGCTTTTCTTAGCTAACTTGAGGGCCACTGCCTTCGCTGACCTTAGCTCAGGATTTGGCTGCATCTCTCATCACACTGTCAAGCTTTGCTTTTCCCTAGCAACTATTCCAATAGCCACTCTGCTTGCATTCCCACAGCATATGATGCTGAAAGTGCACTGCGACTACTTTTCGAAAGCTGGAATCAGATGCTCCAAATAACAACAAATTTTTCCACTATTAAAAAAAAAAAAAAAATTGGTAAAAATGAAGCTCAGCTCAGTTGCATTGCCCTGTTCTCTGTTGATTCCCAAACAGGAGGCAGAACATTACAAACCTGGTCCCAGTTATTGTTACGAGGGGCCTAATGCTAAATGCTAGTTTGACAAAGCAGTATTTCATCCCTCAGCCTCCAGGATGTTGGCTTCATTGCTGAAATTTTAGGGGTCACTCTTCTTCTGTTAGTGTCCACCTTCTTCTGAGATACTTGGTGTGGCATCAGTGATGGGGTACATGGTCCCAGTTCCACCGGTCCTGTGGAAAGACATTCTCCAATTGCCCTTACGTAGATCGGTGCCATGGCATCAATGGCCTACAGGGAGCCTGAGGCATTGCCTTTCCCTTTGTATATGCAGAGGGTCTTATCCCCTCTGGGTTATTTATCTCCTCCTAGTCCTCTGTCAGGGCTGCTCTGGCCAGTAAGTGCCAGGAAAGAATATGCTACTTCAAAACAGCAGTAGCTCTTCATGAGTTCTTGGGCAAAACCAGCTCTTCATCATCATCATCAGGACTGGGTGAAAAAGAGGAACAAAACTGATGAGGATAATCCTTCAAGAGTTCTGAGAATATGATGCTTATGCATCCAAATTAGGAATGAACAATCACTATCACATTTTTTCCTCTGAAGTCTGAGGCAAAACAGGCACCGAGATAGATACCTGCTTCAGATGAGGGTCGTGCAAGAGCGGAGGCAGGGAAAAGGCTGTTGTGACAATACAGACATCAGTCAAAGCGAGCATACAGCTTTGAAGTAGGTGGACTGATCTGTCGCTACCGTGGATCCCAGCCAGGCAGCAAGCATATTCACCATCAACCCATCACACAGAAACGTAGGCATGGAGTAGGATGGAGGCCAAAAGATAGTAGCAATGATGAGAGCAGCAGAGCAGCGTGTTACAAAATCTCAGGAG
The DNA here is from genome assembly GCF_032191515.1 of Phaenicophaeus curvirostris. NCBI lineage: Eukaryota > Metazoa > Chordata > Aves > Cuculiformes > Cuculidae > Phaenicophaeus > Phaenicophaeus curvirostris. The sequence goes on along the minus strand of NC_091392.1, from coordinate 42,010,150 downwards.
CTCCATTTAGCCTTTCCCACGCTGTCACACTCCTCCATCCTCTAGCCCTTGGTTCCACACCTTCAACATTAGAGCTTTTGCCTTGTGCTCTACAGCTGCCAGAAACCGGTGACAGGGCAAGCTCACCAGCAACATATGAAGCAGTTGGCCTACGACAGCCTGTGCTGCTTGGCTTTGCATAGTTAGTGTTCTGCATACCTGTTAATAAATTATTACACATCTGTTCTCAATAAATTACTGTGTTCCACTAGAAACTGAACTTTATCCTTCAGGGCAGAAAAACAAACTATTCTGAAGGCAGCACAAGCTAGAATTGTACCTGCCCTTTTGGCTGTTAAATGGAAAAAGAACATCTTAATATTTACTTTCACACACGTGTACACATACTTTCCCAGCAAACAATGATGAAAGGCTTTCCACAAAGTGGCCACTTTGCTCCTAGATTCTGTGTGCAGATGAAAAGAGTTATAGCAGATGCTGACAATGTCACAGGTGCTGCTGGGAACCTGCCAACACCTACTTGGAAAGATCATTACAGCAAAGGCTACCACACACTGGGCTGCTCTATCACAATTGCAACCAACAGATTAAAGGAGGTGACTTTTTCCCCCTGTTTGACACTTGTGAGACTGCATCTGGAGTGCCGCGTCTGCTTTTGGATCCTTCCCAGTGTAGAAGGAACTGATACGCCGGGCTGAAGTATTTGCTGTACTGAATTACAGAATCATTAATGTTGGAAGAGACCTCATCCAGTCCAACCATCAGCCCAACACCACTGTGCCTACTAAACCATGTCCCAAAGTGTCATGTTTACACATTTTTTGAATACTGCCAGGGAAGGAGATTCCACCAGTTCCCTGGGCAGCCTATTCCAATGCTTCACCACTCTTTCAGTAAAGAAAGTCTTTCTAACATCCAATCTAAACCTGCCCAGTGCAACTTGAGGCCGTTGAAGAGCACCTGAGAGAGCTGGTCTGTTCAGCCTCAAGAAGATAAGGCCAAAAGTCCCTGTTGCTATCTACAACTACATAAGAGGTATGGAGACTAACCTGATCGCCTTCTATGACAAAGTGACTCGGCTGCTGGATGAGGGAAAGGCTGTGGATGTGGTCTTCCTGGACTTCAGCAAAGCCTTTGACACAGTTTCTCACAGCATTCTGCTTGAGAAGCTGTCAGCCTCTGGCCTGGACAGGCGCACACTCTCCTGGGTGGAAAACTGGTTGGATGGCCGGGCCCAGAGAGTGGTGGGAAATGGTGTGAAATCCAGCTGGAGGCCATTGACAAGTGGGGTTCCCCAGGGCTCAGTGCTGGGTCCAGCCCTGTTCAATGTCTTCATCAATGATCTCGATGAAGGCATCGAGTGCACCCTTAGCAAGTTTGCGGACGACACTAAGCTGGGTGGAAGTGTCGATCTGCTGGAGCGTAGAGAAGCTCTGCAAAGGGATCTGAACAGGCTGGACCGCTGGGCTGAGTCCAATGGCATGAGGTTTAACAAGGCCAAATGCTGGGTCCTGCACTTGGGGCACAACAACCCTATGCAGTGCTACAGACTAGGAGAAGTCTGGCTAGAAAGCTGCCTGGAGGAGAGGGACCTGGGGGTGTTGGTTGACAACCGACTGAATATGAGCCAGCAGTGTGCCCAGGTGGCCAAGAAGGCCAATGGCATCTTGGCTTGTATCAGAAACGGCGTGACCAGCAGGTCCAGGGAGGTTATTCTCCCTCTGTACTCGGCACTGGTGAGACCGCTCCTCGAATCCTGTGTTCAGTTCTGGGCCCCTCACCATAAGAAGGATGTTGAGGCTCTGGAGAGAGTCCAGAGAAGAGCAACAAAGCTGGTGAAAGGGCTGGAGAACAGGCCTTATGAGGAACGGCTGAGAGAGCTGGGGTTGTTTAGCCTGGGGAAGAGGAGGCTGAGGGGAGACCTCATTGCTCTCTACAACTACCTGAAAGGAGGTTGTGGAGAGGAGGGAGCTGGCCTCTTCTCCCAAGTGACAGGGGACAGGACAAGAGGGAATGGCCTCAAGCTCCGCCAGGGGAGGTTTAGGCTAGACGTTAGGAAAAAATTCTTTACAGAAAGGGTCATTGGGCACTGGAACATGCTGCCCAGGGAGGTGGTTGAGTCACCTTCCCTGGAGGTGTTTAAGGCACGGGTGGATGAGGTGCTGAGGGATATGGTTTAGTGTTTGATGGGAACGGTTGGACTCGATGATCCGGTGGGTCTCTTCCAACCTGGTTGTTCTGTGATTCTGTGATTCTGAGGAAAGGAAGCTTTGTTCTGCTCAAAGGTGTACAGTAAAAAGCAATAGGAGCTAGCTGGAAAATGGGAAGTTCCCAACTCTGCAAGAGGAGAAAAATATCACCATGAAGCTGGTCAAACACTGGGGCAGGGGTCCAGAAAGCATGTGGAATTTCCACCCTTGGAGATACTCAGAACTCAGCTGTCCAGGGCCCTGAAGAATTTACTCTTGATAGATCCACCTTGAGCAGGACCTCCAGAGGTCCCTTTCCACCAAGACAATTCTCTGATCGTATGAACAAAACCCAAACAGAACTCAGGAAAGGGACTTTGCATCAAACTGCACTCCAGCCCTGGGGGCTCCTCTCTGGCTGCTACACGTGAAGTCTGTCGCCAACAAAAGGCAGCAACTGTCAGGGCAATAACAGAACAGCTCTTGGCAAGTGAAGCTGCCCATCTTCACGAGGCCGGTTTGTCCCAGGCTGCTCGGAAAGGTCAGTTTCTGCCAAGCACTGGTTTGATGATCTTAATCGAGCTACCAACCTCCTATTTTTGCTTGGCTCCAGTAAGACACAAACGAGGCTGGCACTGTGGAAAACGCATACCAGATCTGCACCACTGATGACAATAAGGCATCTACAGTAGCTCTCTAGCTTGCTGCAGACAAAATGCAATCCCTTTCTGCCACAGGTGGATGGTGCTTGGTCAGAGGCAGCACACACCTCTCCAATGACAACACCACTGGGGAATCCCATGTCTAAGAAACCTGCCTTTATCGGCCACATACACATCACCCAGAGACACCCAAGACCAAGTACTTCTGCTACGCTGCTGCAGTTTCTCATGCTGCACAGCTGGTTGTTGTCATCTCAACTCCAAACTGACTGGCAGAGGAATAAATCAATGGTCACCAGCTTCTGAGGAACTCGGGCAGCTCCCCTTCCTGCTGCTCAAAAAGAATATCAATGTTGCTTGTTGCATCATGTAAGAAGTTCTGTACAGACCTTCATGGCACCATCATGTTCCTTCTGAAGTTCTGCTCCTATTGGTGATCCTCCACTATGACTCTTTCCCTTCTCTCAAGCCCAGATGTTGCACAGGACAGGTGACAGCTCACAATCACATGTCCTCCTGACAAGCTCACATAAAGCAATTGGGGTAGCCTACACTAAGGAATTATGTCTTTCCTTCTGCTGAACATTGGGTTTATGTGGTGTATCAACACATGCTCCTTGCAGCTTGATACATGTACCAGCCCTGACAGCACAGCCCAGCAACGATCGGCTCTTCTCTGTCTCCAGAGCCAGTGACCCAAGTGAGAGCATATGTACAGTACTCAGAATAATAAAATGGTCTGGGTTGAAAGGGACCTTAAAGATCACCCGATTCCAACCTCCCTGCCACAGACAGGGACACCTTCCACTGGATCAGGTTGCTCAAAGCTTCATCCAACCTGGCTTGAACACCTTCAGGGATGGGGCTTCCACAACTTCCCTGGGCAACCTGTGCTAGTGCCTCACCACCCTCACACTCAGAAATTTATTCCTAATAGCTGATCTAAATCTCCCCTCGTTCAGCTTAAAACCATTATCCCTCATCCTATCCCTGCACTCCCTGATTAAAGAGCCCCTCCCCAGCTTTCCTGCAGCCCGCTTTCAGTACTGGAAGGCTGCTATAAGGTCTCTCTGAAGCCTTCTCTTCTCCAGGCTGAACAACCCCAACTCTCTCAGTACTGCTGCAGCAGTGCTAAGGCACAAGTTGTGTCCAGACCTTGCAGCAACACTTCTCAATAAAGCTGCTTCTTTCTGGCAGCACTGTCCAGCTTAAAAAAAAAGAGAAGGTCAAGCTTGCCAGGGAGCCTCCCCAAACAATCCTACAGAGCTACAGAGTTTATGCCCTGTAATGAATTCAGCAGCCTATTGCAAACATCATCTGGGATACTAGCAGACATCATCGCGTTTCATGCTCTTCCGCTTCTTGCCACAATACCACAAATTCCCGTGGCACGCTGCAATGTGAGCAGAACTATACACTGGTACCCAAACTGGTACCACTGGTACACCACCAAACCCAACAGGTCTACTCATAATCTGAGGCTGTCTAGAGGGAGAAGTCTGATTTCCCAGGAACTTCTGTTCGATCTGCAAAATCCTTTAAATTGCAGGGCATTACCCTCCACTCAGTACCTACAGCAAAGCTAATCCAAATGATGCACGTGCATACAACGCAGAACAGGAATGTCTCACTGGCATGACACTCTTTTAGGTATCTACTCTTCATCCAGGTAAAACAGGGAAACAGCACATGCCTAAAGGGTTTAAATACTTCAAGGGACAGAGGGCGGTTGAGCAGGAAAAGGCGTTGCAAATTTAGATATACACAATAGTACAACAATTAGTGCACATGGTCAAGTTGCAGGGTATCAGGTGTCCCACAGCGATTGCCTGTGTGCAAGCTCAGCCTGGAGTAAACGTGAAGTGATTCAGCTTCATTTGATCTGCACCCATTAGGAGCTAATGCAAGACAAGCTAACTAGTGTTTGTCAGAGACCAGGAACGCAGACATGAAAGTTACTGCATTACATCTGCAAGCACTTAGGGTGACAGCTTGTCAGTCTTGGAAAGGTGAGCACACACTTGATCTTCTAAACATTTTTTCTCTTTACTTGCTCAGCTGCCTCTATGGCTCTTCTCTGAAAACACTCACTATAACTCAGCAGGGGATGCCAATTCAGCATAGATCCGTGTGCTTAAACATCTCAAAGATTTCAGTTGTTTGAATGAGGCAGAGTATCATCTGGCAGGTAAACAAGGATTTTTTTTTTATTTGCTGTTATTTTTCTTTATAACATTCATAGCTCAAATACTTTCATAAGCCAGAAACCTATGAGGAAAATACAACATTCAAATGCATTAAACAATTCCTGGACCCTCAGCTTAGTCACAGGAATGTGGAGAATGAAGCAGTGAGATTTGTTTGTTGCACAACTGGTTCAGGAGACTGTCATTGTTCAGATGCAAAGGTATTTTCAAAGAAGCAAGCAAGCCTGCATAATTTTAGAACATAATCAAACAGGATTAATTCCATGCTTGGATTTATCTGGTAGGCCAAGCAGAAGGGAGATTAGATGCTCACCAATCTATTTTACTGGCACAGTTAATTTGTTGATCTTGAGAGACACATGATGTTGTTTATTCTTGTGCCTTTTAAATACCAGATGAAAGTGGTGTTTGTATATTAATCCAAATTCTTAGACTGAAGGGCAGAAGTGTTCCAAGATATGAAAGAATTACACAATTAGATGGGCACTTAGTTTACACCAACCAGAGCTTAAGGCCATCCATCCCTCAGCCTAAGAACAACTCCTGTTCCTGAGCTGTAAACTAAAGGAATAATAGGAAGCTCGGTATTTTTAACAACATCTCCATGCTCTGCAACAGATATGCAAGCCCCAGAAGACCCTACAAGACCCCCACAAAGTAGTGAACTGGAAGCAATATAATTTGGTCAACCAGCATGGGTATTTCTAATAGTGTATTGCTTTGCGTATTGTTGCAAATTCCTTAGGCCAACCTATTAATACTCCTGCCCTTTTTGAATTGAAAATTATCCTAATTAGTCAAACGCTTTCTCCTATTTGCTACCTAGGGTGCTCAACTGAAGTAAAATTAAAAATGGAGAGGGAGGAGCCTGCTTCAGTTTGCTTCTCGTTGAGGTGCCTAGAGAGACCAAGAAGCAGGCTAGATTCGGGGAGGGCAATGCATTAGATTTTCATTAAATCCCTGGCAAATGCTCAGGAGCAAAGCTAAGGGATTCTCACGCTGCAGCAATCCAAAACTCTTCAGAGCAGGTGGAGGAGAGGCAAGTTATTGCGCTGAGTCTGGAACAAAAAGAACAAAGCAGAAGGTACCTCCTTTTGGCAGTTTCCTTTTGCTCCAATTCCTTCTGGGCTGTTAAGTCCCTAGAGCTGAATAGATCACTTAAAAATTTCACGCACAGAATAGAATCACAGAATCGTTTGGGTCAGAAGGGACCTTAAAGATTGCCCAGTTCCAACTACCCTGCCACGGGCAAGGACACCTCCCAATGGTTGCTCAAAGCCTCAGTTACAGGGCAGGAGAACTTTGAAAGCTGCAAGACATTTTTCTTTAAGCCCATAATCCAAAATGATATTAATCTTCCTAAAACATTTCTCTGTCTTTGGACATCTACTTAAAAATCAGCCCTGCAAGCTGAACTATTAAGTTTACCTCTCCAAAGAATAAGGTAGATTGTGTTTTCTGTCTTGAAAACAGGAATCTTGTTGCAGTCAGGTTAACATTTATTATTAGATCATGTAGTCGGACAGATAAATGCAGTCTCACAGACTGAGAATAGAGGATAAAGTCGGAATGGTACCTGTAGAGAAAATGCTTACAGAGCAACAATAATTAAATAAGCTGTTTATGGTATCAAAGGCAACTGAACTACAGTATTTGTTCATGTGTACTTTAGAATAGAAATATTCACTGAAAAATTACACGAAACTCACACAAAAGTAAGAAGAACAAAAGTAATCTGGGTGGGATAAGATTAAACCTGTCAAGAGAAGTGAAGACGTGCCCAAGGGGCACAACTAAGTCACTCTAAAGCCCCCTATGAACAGTGCTGTGTAGCTCTGCCTTCCAGGCTCAGCATTCAACCACAACAGAGAGAACTAATGCTGAAAAAGTTAGGATAACTCTTAGTAATGAGAGCTGATCCTTGAATGCTGTGCTGACATAATCCATAATACCTCTGGATCCTATTAGCACTACTGAAGACACCATGTGACAATGTTCTCACAGTGGTCAACCCCATAAGGGTTTCATCCTCTTCTGGCAAGGGGATCCGAGCTTCTGTTTTCAAGCATGCTAGGAATTGATTTTAGCACAATCTATTACCACATTTGTTTCTTCTCTCTAAAACACATGTATTTCAACATAGGCAAGGTTACTGAATTATTACTCAAAGCAAAAGCGTCATTTCAATCAAACTTGGCATCTATGGAAAGATTATCAGAAGCAGAGATGACAAATGGAGATGACAAACGCTTAGCACTAAATCATCTAAGAAATCCTTTCCTCTTCAGTTTCCACAACTTTGCGTAATGATCTATGGTAGGTAAACCTCATCAAACTGGAAAAATAGCTCTTGACCATTTGAAAGTCGACATACAGAGAAGTAGAATCATGGAATCATTTGGCTGGAAAAGACCTTTAAGAGCATCAAGTCCAACCGTACCTGTCCACTACTAAACAGCATCCCTGAGCACCTATACTCTACAGTCTTTTTAAATACCTCCAGGGACAGTGACTCAACCACCTCCCTGGCCAGCCTGAGCCAGCGCCTGAGAACCCTTACAGTGAAGAATTTTTTTCTAATATACAATCTAAACTTGCCTGGTGCAACTCAAGGCCGTTTCCTCTCATCCTGTCACTCGTTACTTGGGAGAAGAGACCAGCACCCACCTCCCTACAATCTTCTTTCAGGCAACTGTAGAGGGCAGTAAGGTCTCCCCTCAGCCTCCCTTTCTCTAGGTTAAGGGGCTGGGGGACACACACACCAAATAGCAGTTTACTGCTTCCTCACAAGGGAAAGAGGAGGAGCAGCCAATAACCTCTGTTGACCAATGACAGGACCTGAGGGAATGGCAGGAAGATGGGCCAGGGGAAGTTTAGGTTGGATATTGGGAAAAGATTCTTCACACAGAGGGTTGTGGAGCACTGGAACATCTCTCCAGGGAAACAGTCACAGCACCAAGAAGCATTTGGACAATGCACTTGAACACACAGTGTGAATTCTGGAGCTGTCCTGTGCAGGGATAAGAGTTGGATTCAATGATTCTTGTGGGTCCCTTCCAACTCAGGTCATTCTGCAATTCTATAAACAACCCCTGTACAGAAGTAGCAACAGTTTTTGCTGTTCTTCAAGGAAATTAAAGGTGTGTACATGAGGCAAGGGAAGCATTCTCTCCATCACTTTGCTCTTGCAACGTTTCTAAAATACTGTGGAGGTATCACAGGGCTGAGTGTAGATGCACAGAAGATACATAACTTGAAGGGGAAAAAAAGGAACAAACAATGATTTGTTTTACAGACAATTCAGTCACTGGATCCACATAAACCCAACTGTTGTGCAGTTTGCATTGTCACTGTGGCCACACAGGCCTAGTTGGCCCTGTTCCATGAACACGTCTGAGCTCAGCTGGTTACCAGGCAGGGCTAGCGAGCAATGCTTCCTGCACTGCTGAGACACGCATCCAGGTTTAGGAATTTAGCATCAAGCCGTATGGCAAGCATAAAGTTTGTAAGTTGTTGTTTAGATAGCATAAAAAGCACCAAAATGAAGTAATGCACCAAGAGCTTTGATCAGAAAGCTACAAGATCCCAAGATTGACTTTGTTGGTAAGAAGAGTGCTAACAAGCCTTTGCTTGATCTGTGTGAAGACTGGTGTGGAGAACATAGTGAGAATCTATTTCTGCTTAAGTGTTTGCTTGGATCAACACTTTGAAATAAGACTGGTTAAAATCTGCTCACCTCAGGCAAGTGAATCATGCACACACGTAACCTGTAACTTGAGATCTGTAATTGTTAGCACACGATAAAACACGGCTATTATGAACTAACAGGTGAAAATCTTCCCCCTCCGAGGGCTACAACAGAAGCGACTCTGACCACACAAAAGGTTTTGAGGTTATCCAGTGCAGGAAACACCCATCTCCCAAAATCGTTATTGCTGTCCAGCTAACAGAGCACATCACATTTGATCTCTGTAACATTTTTTCTCAACTTAGCAAGCCTATTGTTGACGTGCATGAAACCTCATGCTAAGAATTACTTGGACTTTCAGATTAAGCTTGCAGGCAAGCACAGAATCTCCTTGTAGAATGGCTGAGGGAAGGGAATGCCAACAAACTGTACGACAAGATTACACGAAGCCATCTGTTCAGACACTGAGCCTGCTGGGAAGTCTCATCTCACACAGACTGCTGGTCTGACACGGGCCACAGTCTACACTTAACAGGTATAAACCACTCTCTTGTTGCATTCCTAATTCATGCTTCCAAAATTTGTAGGATCACAGAATTCTTAAGGTTAAAAAAGATCTCCAAGTCCAACAATCAGCCCAACACCGCTGTGCCTGCTAAACCATGTCCCGAAGTGCCACATCTAGATGCTTTTTTAACACTGCCAGAGGAGACTCCACCACATCCCTGGGCAGCCTGTGCTAGTGCTTCACCAGTCAGTAAAGAAAGTTGTCCTAATATCTGAGCTAAACCTCCCCTGGTGCAACTTGAGGCCACTTCCTATCGTCTTATGACCTCTTTCTTGGGAGAAGAGACCAACAGCCACCTCGCTACAACCTCCTCTAAACGCCAGTTTTAGAGAGTGATAAGGTCCCCATTAGCCTCCTTTCCTCCAGACTAAACAACCCTAGTTTCCCCTCGTAAGGCTTGTTCTCCAGTCCCTTCACCGGCTTCGTTGACCTCCTCTGGACACACTCCAGCAGCTCAGGCAAAACCTAAGTTTCCTTCGCATCCCCAGGCCAAAGCTCAGCTGGAAAGACATGCATTCTTGATAAGACACCCAAGAAACTTTAACCAGCTCTCTGGAAGGAGAAGGTGGGTAGGGGCACATCAGACACTGTGTGGGGCGCGGCGCACGCCGTGTGGGCCACATCGCACGCCATGCAGAGCCCAGCCCAGCCCAGCCTCACCGCAACATGGAGCCAGTTCAACTCAACCACCTTGAGAACGGCAGAAGGCTGTCCTCCAAGTCAGCCCAGATGTCAGAGTAGATGAAATGTGGAGAAGAGAGCTTTCCCTCGCTTCATAGAACCATAGAATCACTAGGTTGGAAAGGACCCACTGGATCATCAAGTCCAACCATTCCCATCAATCACTAAACCAGCCCCTCAGCACCTCGTCCACCCATCTAAGCCGAATCACAGAACGTTTGGGTTGGAAGGGACTATTTCAGGGCATCTGGTCCAACCCCTTGGAGGAGCAGGGATGTCTTTAACTCTACCAGGTTGCTCAGAGCCCCATCCAACTTGACCTTGAATGGGGCACCCACCACCTCTCTGGGCAACCTGTATTTTTAAATTACCCTTGAGTTACCAACGCCAAAACCGAGCCCGGGAGGGGGAAGCCTTTTCTCGACGGGTGAGCGAAAGCCACCCCCGGGGGCGGATTTCGGAGCCGCTTCCCGGGGGAAGGCGAGTCCCGGGAGGCGGTGGGAGGGCCGATACCGGTGCCGGCGGGGGTGTCCCCGCCGTGCTTACCCAGCATGAGCGGGCTGAGGCGCCGGGCCATGCCCTTGGACAGGTCGTACACGTAGAGCTTCACGGGGTGCAGCGCCAGCGGCTCCTCCATGAGGGCGCGGCCGCCGGGAGGCAACGGCACCCGGTGCCGGGCGCCCGCCCGGGAAGCGGAGGGGAAAAAGGGAAAAAGGCGCAGCCTCGGGGATGCCGGCCCCGGCCGTGAGGTGACAGAACGGAGCGGAGCGGAAACGGCGCCGCCTCTGCGCCTGCGCGGCTGCCGCCAACCGGGCGCACCGCCCCGGGACTGCGCCGGGATAGGGCGCTGCCGTGGAGCTGGGGCGGGGGTGGTGGGGGGGGGGGGGGGGGGGGCCGCGGGGCCCTGCTATTGGCTGAGAGGAGAGAGAGGCGGGGCTTGGGGAGGAGAGGGCTCTGCCATTGGCTGAGGAGAGGGGGCCTGCCGTTGGCTGAGGGGAGAGGAGGCGGGGCTTTGGGAGGAGGAGGGCCTGCCGTTGGCTGAGGGGAGAGGGGGCGGGGCTTGCGGAGGAGGGAGACCTGCCATTGGCTGAGTAGAGAGAAGTGGCGGAGCTTGGGGAGGAGAGGGCCCTGCCATTAACTGAGGGGAGAGGGTGGCGTGGCTTGGCGAGGAGTGGCCCTGCCATTGGCTGAGGAGAAAGGGGGCGGGGCTTGGGAAGGAGGAGGCCTCGCCATTGGCTAAGGAGAGAGAAGGGGCGGGGATTGAAAATGATCCCTGCCTTTGGCTGAGGCGCGCGAGGTGGGGGCGGGGCTAGCGGAGGACAAGGCCAATGGGCGCTCAGAGGAGGCGGGTCTTCCCGCGCTGATTGGCCCAGGGGGCGGTGATTGGCTGAGCGCGGGCGGGGCTGGCGGGGCCGGTGGCCATGTCGGAGTGGGGCTCGTTCTACCGGGGCGAGGGGCCCGAGGAGCCGGAGGGGGATGGCGAGGACGAGCAGCAGGAGGGGGAGGCGGTCGGTAAGGGACCAACACCCCCTCCCAGAGCGCCGCGAGGGCCCTCGGGGCGCCGCCTGCTAAGCCTTCTCCCCCTTTTCCGTAGCGACTTCCCGGTTCTCGGGGCGGGACAGCCTGGTTTTCTTGGTCGATGCCTCCAAGGCCATGTTCGAGTCCGAGGGGGATGGCGAGACGCCCTTCGAGATGACCCTGCAGGTGAGGCTGCCCTCCCGGTCCCGGTGTCACCGCCCGGGGTGGCTCTGGGTTCGTGGAATCAGAGAATCGCCAGGGTGGAAAAGAGCTCTGAGATTTTCGAGTCCAGCCATTCCTGTCTGCCACCAAACCGTGTCCCTAAGCACCTCATCTCCCTGTCTTACATACCTCTAGGGCTGGGGCTTCCCTGGGCAACCTGTGCCAGTGCCTCACCACCCCCATTGTGAAGAAATTCTTCCTTATATCTAGTCTAAAACTTCCCCTCTCTAGTTTATACCATTGCCTCTCGTCCTATCACTACAAGCCTTTGTAAACAGTCTCTCCCCAGTTTTCTCGTAGCCCTTTCAGGTACTGGAGGGTGAGGCTCTCGAACAGGTTGCCCAGGGAAGTTGTAGATGCCCCATCCCTGGAGGTGTTCAAGGCCAGATTGGATGAGGCTTTGAGCAACCTGATCCAGTGGGAATATTTAGACTAGACATAAGGAGGAATTTTTTCACCATGAGGGTGGTGAGGCAGTGGCACAGGTTGCCCAGGGAAGCTGTGGCTGCCCCATGCCTGGAGGTGTTCAAGATCAGGTTGGATGGAGCCTTGGGCAGCCTGGTCTGGTGGGAGGTGTCCCTGCCCATGGCAGGGGGGTTGGAACTAGATGATCTTTAAGATCTCTTCCAACCCAAACCATTCTATGATTCTATGGGCCATTTCCAGTGTTGGTTAGGGAGATGTTGGTAGAATGAACCATCAATCAATGTTCATGCTGATGTATTTATGAGATGTCTTTGTTTCAGTTATCTTGCTTGTAAAAGAGGAATAGTGATGAAAAATACATACGGCTGTGTGCTGAGAAAAAAGCCTCTTGAAAAACAAGATCCTAAATCCCTTCTCCCATTGAAATTTACCTTAAAGCATTTGTTATGGCTCTTTAGTTTGCTAGAGTCTTGTATAAACTGCTGATTACCAAAGACAAAACTCCCATATCATTACTGCAGTTGATGTTCCTCATATTTTGATCTGTGTGTTTTTTTTCCAGTGCATCCGGAATGTGTATACCAGCAAAATTATTAGCAGTGACAGGGACCTGTTAGGTGTCGTGTTCTATGGTACAGAGAACAACAAGAATGTGGCAGATTTCAAGCACATCTATGTTCTTCAGGAGCTGGAAAATCCAGGTAAAGGCAATAAAGTGATATGAAGGTTGTGTAGAAAGAGTAAGGCTGTCTGTTTAGCAGCATTGTCAGTAACTGGTCTTGCTGAAAATAGGGAGCAGTCAGCAAAAAAACCCCAAAAACCTGTTACCAAGACGTAGGGGGGAAGTAGATGTAGAAATTGATTGAAAGTGTAGAAACTTAGTGGGAGCTTAGCTTTTTATGTTGTAGTTGGTGCAGTTGCCTTTCTTGTGTTGTTCTGTCTTAATGTGGTGGTTCATTTGCTATCTACTAAACCTAAATGGATTTTAACAGCACTATTGAAAGCCTGTCATGTGTCTGCTGCACTCCAGAAAAGTGGGTGTACGTGCTGAGGCTCCACAGATTCCAGCTGGTGGAGAATACCACAGCATGGCAGAGGTCCGATGGGAATTCTGGAGGTCGTCTTGTCTAACTTTCCTGCTCAAGCAGGGCCAGCTATAGCAGGTTGTCCAGTGTTACCTGTTTAGGGTGGTTCTGTCTCTTCTTTTAATAATAAGCTTTGCAATTCTTGAATTTAGCTCTTCTATTTTCTTAGAATTACCTAGTGTATGCTTGATAACGAGTGTCAGTAGTAGTAGGAGGGCAAAGAATGCATGCTAGCGGTGACAGATTCTTTGGCAGCGGGGAGTCCCGTGGTGGTATTTTGTCTACTAGGTTTTAATAGCAGCCTATACCTCTGAGGAGGTTTCATTGTATTATCTTAACTAAGGTACAGGTTAGTGTTCTTGCTGTCTTGCTTTGATAGTGCATGGGATTCTCCTGTGAGAACTATGCCTTGTTCTAGTTTCAGAATTAATTACTATGGGGACCTGACAAAACTTTCTTCTCCCTTTTCTGGCAGCAGGTGCCTTAGTCTTCTCATTCATCCTTCCTCCTTCCCTGCTTGCGTTTTTCCCTGTGTTAGAGGCAGTAGCTTTGCCATCCTTATAAAGGCAGTGCAGGTGAAAGGTGGGTGTTGTTAAAAAGCAAGAGATTTGTATATTTGCTGCCCCTGGAGAGCAGCATGTTCTGGACAAGGAAGAAATATGATAGTTAGTTGTTATGTAGTACATAATTAGGAACGCTTATGCTATTAATTGTCAGCTGAGGACATAGAAATAAAACAGTAAATGGCAGGAGGGAATGATATTTTCAGATGAGATTTCAAGGATGCTATAGAATTTGAGTGAAGGACAAAGGAACAACCTCTGCAGAATGCAGTAGGTGAAAAATGAAACCTTTTATCCCTTTGAGGAGTTATGGGAGAAAACAGAGAACCTGCTGTTTTTCAGGTGCGAAAAGGAGTTGGGCTGAAGTAGACCAGAGAGCTTTAAAAAGTCCCTGGTACCTACCCTGAATGTTGCTGTGCTCCACGTGGTGAGCTATAGGCTGCATCTGACCTCTAGGTTGTTTCTATCTGGCATGTGAGGCAAAGGAGCAGGAGGAACTCTCCACCTTCCCAACACGACTTGTCCTTTCAGTGCCGAGGGTTTGTGATACTTTGATCCCTCCCACAACAGGAAGAGCCTCGCATTGGTGCCAGGACAACTCTTGGCCCCAGTTGGTGCTTTCAAGTAGTAGCTGTCTTGCAATATTGCAAAGATTAGGCTTTGCTGAGCAATTTTCTCAGCCAGGCATTGGAAGGGCACCACCACAGAGGTACTCTAGGATGTTACCCCACAGAAGCAGTCATGGTGCCGAGCCTGATAAGGTTTAAGAAGCATTTGTACAACACCCTCGGACACGTGGTGTGAATGTTGGGTTTGTTCTGTGTAGGGACAGAGGCTGGACCTGATGATTCTTGTGGGTCCCTTCCAACTCAGGATGTTCTATGAATCCACATAGTCATCAGCTGCAAGTGGCTCACGGTGCATGTTTAAAAGTGTATGTGGTAGGTCTTTGAGTATTTCTAATGCATGCAAATGCTATTATTGCTGTCCCTAGGTGCAAAGCGTGTTCTAGAGCTGGACCAATACAGGGGAGATGAAGGACGAGTGCTTTTCCGCGAGACCTTTGGCCACAATGCTGACTATTCGCTGGGTGAAGCGCTCTGGGCCTGCTCCAATCTCTTCAGTGATGTCCGAGTCAGACTGAGTCACAAAAGAATCATGCTCTTCACCAACGAAGATAACCCTCATGCCAATGACAGTGCTAAAGCCAAGCTGGCCAGGACCAGAGCCAGTGATCTGAGAGACACAGGTCATTATTTTCCTCCTTTAATTTCAGACAGAATGGAAGTAACCTATCCCTGCAGCAGATGTTAACTGCATTGCAAGTTCTTGATGTAGAGACAATGTAAAATCATCAGAACTGAGGAATCTTTCTGAAGCTTTCTAAATTAGAAATTTGGTATTTAATTCAATTAGAAAAGCTGTTATCCAATCTAGTATTCAACAACTAGTGCTTATTTTCTAGGATCTCTTTTTCTGCTCTGATAGCATAAATTGACTTGAGAGGGCAGTGGAAAGCAAACTCATATTTTATTTTTCCAGTATTTCCAGGAAGGGAATAGCAGTCCTATACTGACACAAAAGGAAAATTACTTGAATGGTTCCATTTTGAATTAGCTGAAGAACAGCAGCCTGATCTCAGAGACTGGAGGCCAAATGCTTCATTAGTTCAGCTGTGGGTTTTGGGGAGTTCAAGCAGATGTGCTGGATCTAGAAGCTGTGAAGCTTCCTTAATCCATTAGCCCTTGTAACGGGGGAAGGGGAATTTCTGAACTTATTACTTGCCTCTGTGCCTGAGGTAAGGTTATGCTTTGTAGGGGCTGGTCAGAGCTGTTTTATACACAGTGTTGTCCAGATTCTTAATTAGGAAGGGAACATTTTCTGTGTTGTGTTGTGCTGACTGAAGTTGAAGAATGTCTTCTGCCTCTTTCCCTAGAAACCTTCACATCTGGTGTAGACAACAATTTGGACCTTATTAATTTTTGGATTCTTTGCTTACATAGAGAAATCCGGGAGTGCTGAGGAACGTGCTGATGTAGGAAGAAAGCAGTTTCTCTGGTCTTCCTCCTAACTCTTACTTTGTTTCTAGGTATCATCCTGGACCTGATGCATTTGAAGAAACCTGGAGGGTTCGATATCTTATTGTTCTACAGGGACATCATAAATGTAGCAGAGGATGAGGACCTTGGGATCCAACCTGAGGAATCAGAAAAACTGGAACATCTCATGAAGAAAGTACGAGCAAAGGAGACAAGGAAACGGACTTTAGTCAGGTTTGTGCCAAGTTATATTACATTCAGTGGAGGCACCTGATGTTTAGACTGCTTTTCACCTGCCTTTTCTGCAGTGATTGGTTTACAAAACCATCAGTGCTTACAATCCTTAATCTTAATTTCTCAGACCAAGATTGGTGTTTCTTCCATAGCTTCCAAGGATATTTGTCTTTGGTGGATGAGAAGAATGGAGACTGAAGCTAGGCCTTCTTTTTTCTTCTGCACCATCTCCTGTATTGACATTGGCCAGAAATGATAATTTTTTAATAAACAACATCATTGCCAAGTAAAATACTTAACAAAAAATCTACAACATGTAAAATTATTAGTTTATAGTGAAAACTAATTGAAATGAGGCTTTTCTTACTGATAATAACTTAGAAAAAATTAATCTCAATGTGACTGGTATTTTGGCCTATTAGTAAATCAATACATGTGTCCAGTCTGCGTAGACACTCGATGTGGGTTCACACAGCGTTGGTATTTCTGATGTTCTACTGAAAGATAAGAGATACTTACAGAGAGATTAAAGGGATCTTGACAAAGCAGATAGAAACTATTTTTGGAACCATGTACTCCACAACAGTTGGGGTTTTTGAATGAGTGATTCCAGAGGAGAACGATGTGGAAACACAGTAAGGGAATGAACTTCACAGCCTGGTGGGTTTTGTATACATCTTTTTAACAAAAATAATCCCAACCTGAGCTGCTGACACTAGTATTCTTGCTCCTGCTTGCTGCTTTATTTTCCTCTTCTGGAATATTGCTGAAGTTTTCTAATAATTGAGGAGGAAGAATCCCATACCAGTGATACTTTTAACAGGAGAGGAAGTAACTTTGATAGTCATTCACTGTTCTGCTCTCAGAACTCGTAGATTACCTCCAATTTAAAACTTTTACATCTGAATTTTTCATAGAATCATAGAATAGTTAGGGTTGGAAGAGACTTTAAAGATCATCCAGTTCTAACCCCGCTGCCCTGGGCAGGGATACCTCCCACCAGCCCAGGCTGCTCAAGGCCCCATCCAGCCTGGCCTGGAACACCTCCAGGGATGGGGCAGCCACAGCTTCCCTGGGCAACCTGTGCCAGTGCCTCACCGCCCTCATTGTGAAGAAATTCCTCCTATTTTGCTCTAACTTCTGATTGATTATTTTGTTTTTTCTTAAATCATGGTATTGTTTGTCTTGATGGGGTTCTTTGGGGGAATTTTGCCTTCTGCTGACATCCTGTTGTATTAAGCCCAGATGTGAGCTTGTCCTGTGCTCTGCATGAGCATAGCTGCCCTTCAGAGTGAGAAAAAGATGGAGGAAGTGTGGTAAATTTTTTGTGTTTAAATCATTTTTATGAACAGAAGTGACAGCACTGCAAGAATGTTTTTGTAAAAGTGAAATTACTACTCAAGTAATAGTGTGTTTTCAGAATACATATGATTTTAGGGGAGGAGAATAGGAGGACATTAGAGAAAGTAAGTTATCTGAGGAGGTGATTTTCTTTTGCAAAAGCCATCTTTTGGAAATCTCAAGTCTGTGTCTGCTTTTTTATACAGATTAAATCTGTACCTAAGCAAAGATCTGTCACTTGCTGTTGGTGTTTACAACCTTCTTCAAAAAGCTTATAAGCCCTACCCAGTGAAGCTTTATCGGGAAACTAACGAGCCAGTTAAAACAAAACCAAGGACGTTTAATGGGAAAACAGGCAGCCTGCTCCTGCCCAGTGACACAAAAAGAGCTCAGGTAACGCATTGATTTTGTGCCTGCATTTTTTGTCTCTGTGATGTCGGGGGGTGCATGCTGATTCTCTTGTTGCTTCTGTTTCTATTTTGCTTTCAAGATCAGATGCAGAAATACTTGCCTCTGTCTGCCTCTGGTGATAGCCTGGTCACTTTGTAAGCTATGCATAGTGAGAGTGGGTTGTTTTGCTGGTGTGATTGTCAAGGAAAAGAATAGTTGCTGGTGGAATTGTGCTCAGGAGAACAGGTTGCTTCTTTCTTTAAGGCAGAACCGGCTTGTCAGAGCCTGAGCTTATCTGGTCTTGTGCTGTCACTGCTGGCGTTATCTTTTGATTCATTAGGAATAGATTTTATCCATTTTATTAAGCATACAAATGTGAATCACAGGGGTGGCTTGAAGCTCTTTTCCAAACCAATTAAAAAAGGTGTATTACCTTTGTCTTTTTTATTTTGTTACTTGCTTTGCCTCCCTGCTTGATAGTTTGGCTGATGGAGATATAATGTTGTGTTCTGTTGAGGCACAGCCTCGTATCAAAGCAGGATATGCAGTTGCTAGGTATATTACAAGTGCACTTGGTGTGTCTTTCCATGCTAAAGGCTCTTAAAGCTGTTATCTGGAGATTAAATATTTAAAATTTATTTATCCTAGACATGAGTTTCTTGAAATACAGTACTGGAGATGAATAGAGAGTTGAGCATTAAGCTTTGGTGCTTAACTTTGGCAGCTGGACTATGATATGGTTTTGTGACTTAGGAGTGATGGTTCAAAGACGTTGTTTCTTGGTCACTGTTTCTGCCAGGAGCAGCAACTGCTGAGGCAAGTGTAGAATCAGACAGGGTCTCTGAAAATATCTGATCCAACCCAGCCCAGAACAAGACTCACAAAACCAGATCAGGTTGCTTAGGGTTTGTTTGCAACAGGTCTGAAGAACTCCAAGGATGAGATGTGACAGCCTCTCCGCTCAAAGACTTAAGAGCTGCCTTGTAAAAGTGCCTAAGGCTAATGTCCCGGTGGAATTTCCCTTGGGACAACGGTCACAGACTGTGACTTGCCATTTCAGTGTGCACTAATGAGTAGAGTTTGCTCTGTCTTGTCTATAACCTTCTTTTCATTAATGGCAAACGGCACTTGCATCCTCTTCCCTTCCCCCCTCCAATTTTTTTTTTAATGCTAACAGCACCACTATCTTCTCTTCCCTCATTTAGACATATGGGAACCGCCAGATTGTGCTGGAGAAAGAGGAAACAGAAGAATTAAAACGGTTTGATTCTCCAGGCTTGTTCCTGATTGGCTTCAAACCACTTTCAATGCTAAAACAGCACCACCATATCAAGCCCTCCCAGTTCCTTTATCCTGAGGAGTCCTTAGTAAGTGGTAAGCAAAGACGGCAAGAGAAGATTCATTGCCTTGCATATTAGGGTAACCAACTGATTCATAGTCTGTTGAAGTGGGGATCATCCAGTGTGGAATCTTTGTCTTTATCTTAATAAATTGCTAATATTAAAAAGTATCAAATTAACTATTACTACTGCTCCTCTCTAGCTGCAGTTAATTCTTATTTTCTTCCGTGGCAGAGGAGCTGATTTGACTTCATATTTCATCCGTCATGACAAGCAGCTCATCGAACTGTGCGGATGTAATCTCAAAATATTTGATTTTGTCATTTATGAAAGTGAAGGATCCTAATACCAGACAAGTGTTTTTACCTTAAAGTATCTTTAAGGTCCCTTCCAACCCAAACCTAATACCAGACAAGAAGGCAAAGGTGGTGGAAAAAAAAACCAAATAAAAGACCAAGCCCCAGAACAATGAAGATAATTGCTGTTAAGTCCATATCAGCTAGGAGTGGAAACACAGTACTTGGGAAGTATGGTTGAATTAACAGCATTTCATAGGCTTGTAAAGAGAGGAGGAAAGCATGATTCAGACTGCCTTTTTTTCACTTTTTATGTGTCTATGTAGGTCTGCTTATGTAGAAATATAGAATTAATCCATCCCAAGTTGCAAAAGTGAAGCAAGAACTCCAGCTCCCTACTATTGGATAAAGAGGGCTAAGTTCTGATCAGATGCTTTGCAGTGTCTGACTGAAGAAGAGCCTTTACACTAGCTTGTCCAGGTTAGCACTTTCCTGAATCAAACACCTTACTTACATGTTAGTCTTTTCTTGACCATCACATCTGGTAAAATACAAAGCAAACACATGCCTGGAAAGAGGAATATTGCAATCTGAATTCTTAGTGTGTTACTTCTGCAGAAGGTCCTATGATGTGCTGCTACTGTGATGTCCCACCAGACCAGAAGGAGGCTTTGTACATACCCATTTCCCATTTTCAAATGTATTTAATTGCTCAGGTGCTAGTGCTTCCATTTCTTTCACCAGAACTCTCACTGCTCAGGCCAGGAGAGACACTAACATCATTTACAAGGGTTCTGCTTTCTAAAAGTTGCTTTTTACCTCTGAAACATTGCAAGCATCTCAAATAAGTCACAAGTATTGGAACTGTCGTATCTAAGGTCATGTTCTAGAACAAAGGAGCAAAGCTGTCAATCTGACCAATGCAGTCTTTACTTTGCAGGGAGTACAACGCTATTTAATGCTTTATTGATTAAATGCTTGGAGAAGGAGGTGATGGCACTGTGCAGATACACCGCCCGCCGGAACACCCCCCCTCGCTTCGTGGCCCTGGTTCCCCAGGAGGAAGAGGTGGATGAGCAGAAAGTGCAGGTGGCCCCTCCAGGTATTAGAAGAGATGCTGCTTTTCCCTGCATGATTGGATGCAGTCAGCACAACAGCCTGCTGCATTGTGTAAAAATATCCCTGGCGCCGCTCACCTTAAAACCGGGGAGAGTGCTTTCCAACGTCCCTTTTGGAAATCAGTTTCTTCCTTTCAGGAGGTTGTAGAGGTGGATGTTGGTCTCTTCTCCCAAGTGGCAGGTGATAGGACAAGATGGAATGGCTTCAGGCTGCGCAAGGGGAAGCTTAGATTGGACATTGGGGAAAAATTTCTTCACAGGAAGGGTTCTCAAGCACTGGCACGGGCTGCCCAGGGAGGTGGTTGAGTCCCCATCCCTGGAAGTGTTTAAAAACAGGTAGATGAGTTGCCTGGGGACGTGATTTAGGTACAGTTAGAGTCGATGATCTCTAAGTTTTTTTCCAATACAATGATTCTATGATATTGGATCTATTTTTAAGAGTCCAGTTGCATCAGTACTTGCTCAGGTGTAACATGGCTACAGTATTTTCCTGCTTACTATCTTTTTATAAGTAGATTTAAGTAACTTAACTTACAAGTTAAAAGCCTTTTTTTCCTGTTTGCTGACCAGACAGAATGTCTTTCTCTGAATTTTATGGTGTCCTTGGATGCATTTTAAAGCCTTAAATAAATAATGTCACATACTGAGCCTCACACTAGCAGCTGAGTGGGGAATGATCACGAAGCAAAGGCAGATTCTTGCTCTTTTCTATTTTCTGACCTATTTAACTGGAAAATCCTCTTCTGGGAAGGAGGTAAAGTAAGGAAATAACACTGCTTGTGTACAGTCTAAAGAACTTGAGAAATAAATTGTGGGCATTAACTTAATTTTCAAACAAGCCTTTTTCAGGTTGATACCAAGTGAGAGATAGGAAAGGTGCATGGCTTGATCTGTATTAGAAGGTGACAAGTTTCCAGCTCTTAGCTATGCATTTAGTTTGAATCTCTTTCAAAAGGCCATTAGTGATGTTGGTAATATACACTGAGGTTGGTGTTGGTAATACACATTTAGAGTGTCATGCTGTAAGTACCAGGAGGTATTTGCTGTTGTTTACAGCAAAAAAGTAGCTAGTTTGGCGAGTTGTCAGACCTAGCTAATGAGCATCTTGGTCAGCACAGACAGGGCATGGATCTGTTCAAGTGATTCCAGAGGAGGCCACGAAGGTGATCAGAGGGCTGAAGCACCTCCCATACGAGGACAGACTGAGAGAATTGTGGTTGTTCAGCCTGGAGAAGAGAAGGCTCTGAGGAGACCTTGTAGCTACCTTCCAGTACTTGAAGGGGGCCAACAGGAAAGCTGGGGAGGGGCTGTTTATCAGGGAGCGCAGCAATGGGACAAGGGGTGACGGTTTTAAGCTGAAAGAGGGGAGATTTAGATTAGCTATTAGGAAGAAAATTTTTATTGTGAGGGCGGTGAGGCACTGGCACAGGTTGCCCAGGGAAGCTGTGGCTGCCCCATCCCTGGAGGTGTTCAAGGCCAGGTTGGGGCCTTGGGCAGCCTGGTCTGGTGGGAGGTGTCCCTGCCCATGGCAGGGGGGCTGGAACTGGATGATCTTTAAGGTCCCTTCCAACCCAAACCATTTTATGATTCTGTGTTAACTGTTCCCTGCTCTCTCTCTTTTGTGTAGGTTTCCACATCATTTTCCTACCATATGCAGATGACAAACGGAATGTTGATTTTACAGAAAAGGTGCCAGCCAGTCAAGAGCAGGTGGACAAAATGAAAGAAATAATTCAAAAACTCCGATTCAAATACAGGTACATAGAGATAAATTGTGTACGGGGCGTGTGTGTGTGGGTGAGGAAGAAAACACAGCGCTGTTGCTTACCTTGTTGCATATGTTGTTCAGCTGTGGCGTCCACAAGATGAGATTTTGATGCAAATTGCTTCCCTTTGCAGTAGCTTTGTCCAAACTTTATTCTTAATTATTCTGAATACCCAGGCACCGCATGCAGAATGTAGCATGTTCTGGAGTTCTTCACAGAATTGCTCTTGTTCTCTGGGCTGTTGTCATTTGTTGCAGAGGTATCACATTTTATTGTGATTCTGGCAATCCGTTGCAGATCAGACCTGGATCGTTTAAATTAGAGCGCCTTAGAGAGAGCAGTTAGGCTTTTGTCATTATAGAGAGAATAATCTTTAAGTGCTTTTATAGGAGATTTTTTTTTTCTGGATATGTGGAAAGTAGCATAACTGGTAATAAGTTGAGTACCACCGTCTCCGTTTGCCTTGCATAGCTTTCTAAGTCTCACACAGCATTCTAATGTGTGATGCATGACAGGGTAATGATTCAGCAGGTAAACTGAAAAGAGGAAGAGCAGTTCTTATGATGAGATTAATTGTTACATGGGGAAGAGGGAAGTTTTACTTTGAAATCGATTTTGCGTGTCTTGTTTGTTTTCTTGGCAGCATGCATTGACATTTTTGGGAACTCTTGACAGGACTGACAGCTTTGAGAACCCAGTTTTGCAGCAGCACTTCAGGAATCTGGAGGCTTTGGCGCTGGATATGATGGAACCAGAACAAGCTGAAGATCTTACAAGTAAGAATTATTGATGGGGTGAAGGGAGGTGAGGTAGAGGGCTCTTGACTTTGTTCCAGGTCAGAGATGTGCTACTACAAAGCAAAATGTCTTTTAAAAAATATTTCTGTTGCGTGCAGTTCTAAGATGTAGAATTCTGGATGTGTCCATTCTGAAATATTGAAACCTTACAGTCTAACACTGTCACTTTTAAGATTAAAAAAATTTGTTCGCTTTCCCTCCAAAATTAAAATTTAATCACATTTGTTCTATGGTGACAAATGTTCTGTCTGAATTCCTCATTTCAGGAGTCTAGTCAATATTCATTTCAGTCTGATAAAGGGACAGAATTACTTAAGAAATTGTGCTGCTAGGAGGCAATGATGCCACCTTGTGACTGTGAGAGTTTCTATGTAAGAACATACTGTTGAAGAACAGAAAACTAATCCTGAAGGGGAAGTTCCTTTTTTAAACTATGCTGTGCTCTACAGATAGCGTGAGAGTAACTATTTCTCTCTTCTGAAGTGACACCTAACAAATAATCTAGGTCCCTGTGCTTGCTGTCATTCAAATACATCACAGAAACAAGCTATTCTGCCTCAAACTGCTCACAACTTTAGATAGTAACCTATTGTATTTTAAATATCTGAGAATAGACCTGGGTAACAGCGCAGCCAGGTAGGAGATCTTCTGCATCACCTCAACCATATCAGTTTTATTCTGTGCATATATTTTCTTTTCAGGGGTGTGTGGGAGTCCATTAAATATGTATTACACAAACTCTTGGTACTACCAAGAGCTGTAACTTTCTCATTGATGAATATCCCAGCATAGGGCTTTGTGGTTTGCATGCTTGCTGGACACTTGCTAGTAATTACAGAATCACAATTGTATCTGGTGACGGCATCATTTGGACTTCCCGGTGATCACTCTGGTTTTGAGAGGGCAAATCTTTCTCTTTTGCCAGTGCCAAAGGCTGAAGAGATGAACCGCAGGCTGGGCAACCTGGTGGAGGAGTTTAAGGAGCTAGTTTATCCCCCTGACTACAATCCTGATGGGAAGGCTGTAAAGCGAAAACAAGGTAAGTAGTGACAGCGCAGATGTGCAACACGATGCCTGTGTTCTTTTTTTAGGGGCTTCTGCATTTTCAGTTTGTCTGGCAGCTTTAAGAAGCTGCTTGTGCGATAGCTCTTTACTCATCTCCACAACAAAGAGGACTTAAAGCCAGCGGTGAGTCTTAGAAAGTGGAGGATATAGCGGTATCCAGCTAAAGAACTGCTGGAATGAGAAACGGGGTAGTGAAAAAATAGAGAAGTATAGGATGAAACGTGGGTAAATTAATGCCAAATATGTATTTTTTTTTATTATTGTTTTGTCATTATTAACAACCTTGGCTCTTTTAGAATCATAGAATAGTTTGGGTTGGAAGGGACCTTAAAGATCATCCAGTTCCAGCCCCTCTGCCATGGGCAGGGACACCTCCCACTAGACTAAGCTGCTCAGGGTCCCATCCAACCTGGCCTTGAACACCTCCAGGGATGGAGGTACAACAGAGTAGTAAACTTGTTCATGCTTTCAGTTTGTGTTTGTGGGGGGGAAATAGATTTTTATGCATGGGCTGTTTAGCAAGTCCAAAATAGGCATCTTTAGGGCTTAATATCTAAGTAACGCTGAAGTTACATGCGTTGCTTGGCAGTCCATGAAGTTCTGCATAAAGTGGGAGTGTCAGTCAGCTGAACTCGCTGGGGAATAGTTGCATTCTCCTGTCTGGATGAGAGTATCTTAAAAGTTTCATTTGAGGGTGCTTCCCATCAGAACACAAAAGTTTCATACTTGAGTTTTGAGTCATTCACATGACTTGCGTAGCGAGTGACAACTACTTCAATAAAACAAAATATGGGAACTAGGTCTGTGAGCGTGTAGGTAGCTGTTGAAGTACCGCCTGCTAACAGCCATTAACCGTGATGTGTATAAGAAACATTAATGTCCTTCTTACTAAGAAGCTAATTTAAAATCTTGATGATCTAAAATTTGTCTTTCCAGCTTCTGATGGTCCGACTGAGAAGAAGCCCAAGGTAGAAATCTCAAAAGATGAGCTGCGGAGCCATGTGCAGAAGGGCACGCTGGGGAAGCTCACGGTGCCTGTTCTGAAGGAGGCATGCAGGATTTGTGGGCTGAAGGGTGGGGGGAAGAAACAGGAGCTCATGGACACGCTAACCGAATACTTCAGTGAGCACTGATCAGGAGCAGAAGGCCCTGGTTGACTTCTGTCTGCTTATTTTGGTTGTTTTAAGCACATGCTGCGTCTGTTTAATCTTGTAGGAGAAGGTGACCAAATGTTGGTGCATCTAACAGCGGAGAAACTTTTTACCCTTAGTTGTGAAACATCTGTGCAAGTCACAGTAGCCAAAGGCAGAAATAAATTCCCTGCTCCCTTAGGTCACCCACTGCGAGTAAATACAGTTGTGCCTTCCTCGTTTCTTAATAAAGTTATTTTGGACTTCTTACTTGGCGACACTGGCTGTGCCATCTTTGCATCATAAAGACGGTGAAACTCACAGACTACTGTGCAGGCTTCACTACTCCAATCTGTGCTTTAAATATAAAAAATATCAAGTTGCAGAGAGTAGCTCTTGTTACATCCACTATTTATTTTTCTTTAATCGCACTTGTGAAGGGTGCAGCTGGGGCTTTGGTTTGGTTTTTAAACTTCCACGCCTGGCATGCCCCACTTGGCTTGTAGTGCAAGATGATTAAACCCTGTAACCAGTACCCTTGCTCAAGAAAACAGTCCAAATTGTTTGGCTTAACTGTAGGTTCCTGTGGGGTGCAAAGATGGGATACATGATGTATCCATTCTTGTTGAGTGGTGTTTTCAGGGACTCCTGTGTTTGGCACACAAACTATTGGGCAACTGATTGAACAATTAAGTTTTATATGAATGTCGTGACTGTGCTGTAGTGTGGCACGCGCACCAGAGCCAGCTGGGAATGCTCTCTGGGCACTGTGACCACAGCTCTCCTCCAAAGAGCAGGTGGCCCACGTTAAGCTGTGCAGTGCTGAATCGTTAAGGTTGGAGAAGACCTCTAAGATACCTCTCTTTTGAGACCTCACCTGGAGCACTGTGTCCAGTTCTGGAATCCTCAACGTAAGAAGTAAATGGAGCTGTTGGAACAGGTTCAGAGGAGGCTACAAGGATGATCCAAGGGCTGGAGCACCTCCCATATGAGGACAGGCTGAGAGAGTTGGGGGTTGTTCAGCCTGGAGAAGAGAAGGTTGTCAGGAGACCTTATAGTGACCTTCCAGTATCTGAAGGGGCTGCAGGAAAGCTGGAGAGGGACTTTTTACAAAGGCAGGGAGTGATAGAACTACGGGCAATGGCTTTGAACTGGAGAGGCGAGAATTTCTTTACCATGAGGGTACAGGTTGCCCAGGGAAGCTGTGGCTGCCCCATCCCTGGAGGTGTTCAAGGCCAGGCTGGATGGGGTTTAAGTAGCCTGATCTGGTGGGAGGTGTCCCTGCCCACGGCAGGGGGGGTTGGAGCTGGATGATCTTTAAGGTCCCTTCCAACCCAAACCGTTCTGTGACGCTATGACTCTTAAGATCAGCCAGTCCACCTGTCAGCCTAACACCACCCTGTCTACTAAACCATGTCATGAAGCACCACAGATACATGTTTCTGAACACCTCCAGAGAAGGAGACGCCACCACTTCTCTGGGCAGCCCATGCCAGTGCTTCACCGCTCTGTCAGTAAAGAAATGTTTCCTAAAATCCAACCTAAACCTCCCCTGGCACAACTTGAGGTCATTTCCTCTCATCCTATCGCTTGTTCCTTGGGAGAAGAGACCAACACCCACCTCTCCACAACCTCCTTTCAGGCAGTTGTAGAGAGCCATAAGGTCTCCCCTCAGCCTCCTCCAGACTAAGCAGTCCCAGTTCCCTCAGCTGCTCCCAAGACTTGGTCTCCAGCCCCTTCACCAGCCTCACTGCCCTTCTCTGGATACGCTCCAGCAGTTCAGTGTCAAGCCACACAGTCTGTTAATAGAGATTTGCCTAAGTAATCAACTTATTTTTGCCCTTTGGCAGAGAAGTTACTGTAAATACTTGTCTTAGCAAGACTTGAAAACAATAAAATAGCAAGGCTGTCCTGTCCTTATTTGGTGAATTTTCACTCCCCCAACACCCATATTAACTTTTCTCCTGGTTTGCTAACCCCCAGGCTCACTGTTCCAGGCTTTGCACGACTGCAGCATGATTCTTATAGGTTATTACATCTTCCTCCTGGTTTGCTTGATTTTTTTTTTCTCAAAGCAGATCATTGCATGAAGCAGAAGTTCAGCAGGGATGCTTACAGCAGGCTTCAGAGCAGACAAATCAAGACAGTTTCGCTTGCTTAAGAATCCTTTATTTCTGCTCCTTATGTGCTTTGCCTTACAACAGCTGTCCCGGCATGGTACAATAGGGCAAAGCTGTGGTTTTAAACACCACTGGCTCCATTGTCAGCGTTGGCAGAAGGGAACAGGAGCGTTTCTAAACCCCATACAAATGAAAGGACTCTAATCTTTAGCTCACCTCAGCAAGGGTATTAGTTACCAGCCATTTACAAAAACAGACAGACATTATTTGTCTTCAGTCTTTCATGAGCTGATTTTGTCTGCCTGGGAGTTACTGAAGGTAGGAAGTTAGCGCCTCCATGGAAACATTACAGAACATTTATTTTCCCTTCTGCTGTTGCAGCTAATTGTCTTTCCACGTTAGCTTTGCTTTGGCATCCTGCAATAGAAAACAGATTTGATACGACTAGCTCCCACACAAAGGTTTATACTCTTCTGCTCGAAGCAGTAAATGAATTTATCATACAATAAGCATTTAACTAAAGCTAGCTCCATAAAACCACCCCTAATCCAGAATGTTGGTGGTGCTTCAAACTTTCGCAGAACATCGGAATTATCTAGCATTCTCTTCTTGAGACACAAGTTGTTTTATCAGAAAAATATTGTGCTTTTCGTTGCCTTGGCTGTGACTTCAACGGTTTCTCTTCTAGGCAGGTGATTAGACCAGCTTCCCTAGAAGCACGGGATATGTAGGGTACTTGTCAGCGACAGCAGGCTGCTCTCTGCTGCGTATTTGTACTTAAATACCCTAGGAGGCCCAAGCTTATCGATAACTGTCCACACAAAGAAAACAGGAGTATTAACTACCACACTGCAATAGCTTTAAGGTGACCTCAGAGCAGATTATTTTATAAGTAGGAACACTCTAGTTGTTGCAAATGCTTCCCTGAGGGAACGACAATGAGATTCAGCTTTGTCAGCAATTTTATTTTTCTTAAAAAGTCAATATTTAAAAATAAGCGAGATAAGAGATCTCCCCTTGTGCACTGCTGCAAGATTTCTGCTCCCCATACAGCTCTCACAGAAGTCTCATGTGGTTTCGAGAAGAAAAAGGGTTGTGCTGTGTGCACTGAACCTGACTCTGTCCACTGCGGCCACTGCTGCTTTATGCACTGTCTGTGTGTATAAAGCTTTATACGGACTCCATCACTTACAGCAACAACTCCGGCCGTGCGGGGAACCGACCTGCCCTACCAAACCATTCAGGAACACAGTTAATCACGCCTGTTAGAGGCTGAAGCTTAAAAGAAATACTGCAACGCAGAGGAAGCTCCTGGGTGGGTTAAAAAAGCCCTGAGCAGGCAAACATGGGAGATCAAGGGGTGACATTTTTTTCTTTCTTTTAAACATCAAACAGGAAATACAGTTGTACAATCACTTTTCCAGAAGTAACACCATGAGAATGAATGCATTGGAGTGGAAGAGGGGAGAGCAGGGGCAGAAACACCAGGAATTAAGCCACTGTTAAACAAAAAAAAAAAATGTGGTGTTTTGAAATGAAACACTGATATCAAAACTATAATCTCAAATGAAGCTAAACATTAATTCCCTCTGACCTCAACTTTCCTGTTCCACACACACAAACTCAGGGGCATTTAGACCAACAGTCTTTCTATAGCTTGCTGGACAGACTGGATCTGAGGCTTTAGCTGTGATCCCTCCTTGATGGTGATGGAGCAGGCGATGACAGGCCGGGAAACGCCACACGCCCGGCCCAGGGCTTGCTTGGAGCGCACAAACACATAAGGGACGTTCTTGTCCTCGCAGAGAAGAGGGAGGTGCAGGATGATCTCCAAGGGCTCTGCATCTGCTGCCATCACAATGAATTCCGCTATCCCTCGGTTCAGTGTTTTGGTGGCTGTAAAAGAAACTGGAGAGTAAGTCTAGGTCCTTCTGGAAAGCACACATCGTGAAAAAAAACACTAGGAATTGGTGCAGGCAAGAAGATGTGGTAGCCAAAGGAAAATGGAAGCTGTAGGGCTAGGGAGCGGGTTACCCTCAGGGATGCCACCTGGGATGTCATGCCCAGTGCTGCCCTCAAACTCAGCTGATTCGCCAAGGGAGTGAGGCCAGCCCAGAGCTGGGGAGCACCATGGATGAGGGGAGACTGAGGGAGCTGGATTTCTTTAGCTCAGAGAGAGGCGGGAGTCAGGGGATGCAGCTGCTGTCTTCCACTGCTTCAAGGGGACTGCAGAGAAGATGGAGCCAGGCTGTGCTCATGAGCACATTGGAAAAATGCTAAGTTGCAGACTTGAGACTTTTGCTACAGGTTGATTCTGGGAACGTGCTGTAAGTTAACATTCCCCTCAGCTCGTGAGAAGGGTTTAAGCCATGTGTCATGGATCCTGAGAGACTGGAGATTCTATCCCTTGGGATTGTTTTTTTTAAAGTCTAACTAGGCAAAGCCCCAAGTAACCAGATCAAATTGTGAAGAGAGATGCTCTTTGAGCAGGTTGCTCTGGAGACCGCCAGAGATCCACTCCAACCCAAATCTTTTAATGATTCCAAACTGGCTGGGTGTCTCGTAATCCCAGCTGGACACCACTAAAGCACGCACGATCGCAGGACAGGCACCAGGAACGCAGTCTGGGCACCTGCCAGAACTGTATATAAGTGTTGAACGGATTACAGCTTAGTTCTGTCCCTGAACATTGCTTAAGCATGCCAGCAGGAGGAAGGAAGAGAGGGACACCTGCAATATGGACAACATGATTGAAAGCAGCCCTGCAGACAAGGACTTGGGGGTGATGATTGATGAGAAGCTCGACATGAGCCAGCAATATGCACTCGCAGCCCAGAAGGCCAAACCGTATCCTGGGCTACATCAAAAGACGCATGTCCAGCAGGTTGAGGGAAGTGATTCTGCCCCTCTGTTCGTCTCTTGTGAGACCTCACCTGGAGTATTGTGTCTAGTTCTGGCATCCTCAACATGAGAAGGACATGGAGCTGTTGGAACGGGTCCAGAGGAGGGCTACAAGGACGAACAGAGGGCTGGAGCACCTCCCATAGAAGGGCAGGCTGAGAGAGTTGGGGTTGTTCAGTCTGAAGAGAAAGCTCTGAGAAGACCTTATAGCAACCTTTCAGTACCTGAAAGGGGCCTACAAGAAAGCTAGGGAGGAACTGTTCACAAAGGCTTGTGATGATAGGACAAGGGGGAACAGGTATAAACTGGAGAGGGGCAGATTTAGACTAGGCATAAAGAAGAATTTCTTCATCATGAGAGTGGTGAAGCACTGGCACAGGTTGTCCAGGGAAGCTGTGGCTGCCCCATCCCTGAAGGTGTTCAAGGCCAGGCTGGATGGGGCTTTGAGCAGCCTAGTCTGGTGGGAGGTGTCCCTGCCCATGGCAGGGGGGTTGGAACTGGTTGATTTTTAAGGTCCCTTCCAACCCAAATCACTCTATGATTCTATGAATTTTGATATCCACATAACATCAGTGGCGTACTGCTAGAGAGAAGAGACAATCCCCAGCCACAGCTTCTCACAAGATCCTTGCTATATTGCAGACTTCGCAACAGACAAGTCTTACCTTCATTGGCTCCCTTGCGTAGCTGCTTATAGTTGCAGGATTGCTGCACAAGATCCAGTAGTGTTTTGGTAAGCTGCGCATCAGCCAGTGGGTAAGCTTTGGGATTCACTTCTGCCTCCGTCTAGGAAAAGAAAAACATGAAGAGTATTACAACAGGAGCAGAGGGGGCTTTGTTCTGAACAACAGCACACAGGCATCGTGTCCACCACATATATTGGACATGCAATATATGTGGCCCTGCAGGTACACTAAAATCCCTACTACATTTTATTTATAAAAAGGGAAAAGTCCTTCTTCTCATATTCAAAACAGAGAGTATCTCTGCCCACCAGACAGACAATTTATATCCCACAAACTAGCAGTAGTGAACTTACAGGACAGTGTTCAGGCATTTCCTCCCCCAGACACTACATAAAATGAACCTTTTCAGTGCACAAGGAGCAAGCTCCAGCCAGCAGCAAATTAACAAGCCCAAACGTGAATTTTAAAAAAGTCCCAAGAACATACATAGAATCATAGAATGGTTTGGGTTGGAAGAGACCTTAAAGATCCTCCAGTTCCAAACCCCCTGCCACGGGTGGGACACCTCCCACCAAACCAAGTCACTCAAAGCCCCATCCAACCTGGCCTTGAACACCTCCAGGGATGGGGCAGCCACAGCTTCCCTGGACAACCTGTGCCAGTGCCTCACCACCCTCACAGGAAAGAATTTCTTCCTAATATCTCATCTAAACCTCCCCTCCTTCAGCTTAAAACCGCTACATCTCGTCCTCTCCCTGCACTCCCTGATAAACGGCCGAACCCCAGCTTTCCTGTAGCCTCCCTTTAACTACTGGGAGGCCTCAGTAAGATTAACTTCTGCTAATTACAAGTAGCGCCTAAACGTTAAGGCCAAGGGCGCAGCCAGCGAAGCTACTAGCGGCATTATCGCCCCCACGTGCCGACTGTCCGCGCCTCCCCCCCGGTTCCCCCGTCCCCCAGTGCCGCCGGGCGCTGCCCTCGCCCCGTTGGTCCCCACGTGCCGCTCACCATGGCCGCGGCCTGGGCGGGGCGGAGCGGGGCGGCCCGGTCGCTGCTCTCTCCGCCCGATCGCGCCGAAGGAGAAGGAAGCGGAAGCGGAAGCGCTACTGGTGCGCGCGCGACGCGTCGCCGCCGGAAGTGAGGCGACCGCGCGCGCCGGGGCCAATGGGCGAGGCGATGGGGAGGGGGCGGGGCTTAGGTTAAGGGGGCGGGGCTAATAGACGAGGGGCGGGGCCAAGCCCCCCCCGGTCTTATAGAATCAGCAGGTTGGAAAAGACTCACTGGATCATTGAGTCCAACCATTCCAATCTCCTTTCAGGAGAAGAGGAGGCTGAGGGGAGACCTCATTGCTCTCTACAATTACCTGAAAGGAGGTTGTGGAGAGGAGGGAGCTGGTCTCTTCTCCCAAGTGACAGGGGACAGGACAAGGGGGAATCATAGAATCATAGAATAACCAGGTTGGAAGAGACCCACCGGATCATCGAGTCCAACCATTCCTATCAAACACTAAACCATGTCCCTTAGCACCTCGTCCACCCGTGCCTTAAACACCTCCAGGGAAGGTGACTCAACCACCTCCCTGGGCAGCCTCTGCCAGGGACCAATGACCCTTTCTGTGAAATGTTTTTTCCTAAAGTCCAACCTAAATCTCCCCTGGCGGAGCTTGAGGCCATTCCCTCTTGTCCTGTCCCCTGTCACTTGGCAGAAGAGGCCAGCTCCCTCTTCTCCACAACCTCCTTTCAGGTAGTTGTAGAGAGCAATGAGGTCTCCCCTCAGCCTCCTCTTCTCCAGGCTAAACAACCCCAGCTCTCTCAGCCGTTCCTCATAAGGCCTGTTCTCCAGCCCCCTCACCAGCATTTTTGCTCTTCTCTGGACTCTCTCCAGAGCCTCAACATCCTTCTTGTGGTGAAGGGCCCAGAACTGAACACGGGATTCGAGCAGCGGTCTCACCAGTGCTGAGTACAGAGGGAGAATAACCTCCCTGGACCTGCTGGTCACGCCGTTTCTGATCCAAGCCAAGATGCCATTGGTCTTCTTGGCCACCTGGGCACACTGCTGGCTCATGTTCAGTCGCTGTCAACCAACACCCCCAGGTCCCTCTCCTCCAGGCAGCTTTCTAGACAGACTTCTCCTAGTCTGTAGCACTGCATAGGGTTGTTGTGCCGGCTTCAAGCTCCACCAGGGGAGGTTCAGGCTGGACATCAGGAAAAAATATTTCACAGAAAGGGTCATTGGGCACTGGCAGAGGCTGCCCAGGGAGGTGGTTGTGTCACCTTCCCTGGAGGTGTTTAAGGGACGGGTGGATGAGGTGCTGAGGGGCTGGATTAGTGATTGATGGGAATGGTTGGACTCGATGATCCACTGGGTCCTTTCCAACCTAGTGCTCCTGTGACTCCGAGTGCCACCTCACCCTCCCCCGTCTCTACAACCTACCCACCCCCCCTCCACCCCCACTCGGCCGGGGCTGCTCCAGGCCACGCCCCTTTCCTCTAACCCCGCCCCGTTCTCGCGGCCGCGCCCCCCGGGGGCAGCGCGTGCCGGGGCGATGGCGGGTCCTTGCGCCCTTCACGGGGGGCGGGGGGCGCTGTCTCTGCGGCCGCCGCTCTGCCTGCCCTGCGCCCTGCGCACCCTGGGCGACGGCGGCGCCTCGGTGGGGGCAGCTCCTTCCCCTTCCCCCTTCCCCTTTCTCCTTTCCCCTTTCTCCTTTCCCCTTTTCCTTTCCCCTTCCCCCTCCCACTCCCCCTTTCCCCTCCCCTTTCCCCTCCCCATTTCCCCTCCCCCTTTCCCCTCCCCCTTTCCCCTTTCCCCTCCCCCTTTCCCCTCCCCCTTTCCCCTTCCCCTCCCCCCTTCACCTTCCCTTTCCCCCTTCCCCTTTCCCTTTTCCCTTTCCCCTCCCCCTTCCCCTCCCCTTCCCCTCCCCCTTTCCCCTTTCCCCTCCCCCTTTCCCCTCCCCCTTTCCCCTTCCCCTCCCCCCTTCCCCTTCCCTTTCCCCCTTCCCCTTTTCCCTTTCCCCTTCCCCTTCCCCTCCCCTTCCCCTCCCCCTTTCCCCTTCCCCTTTCCCCTTCCCCTTTCCCCTTCCCCTTTCCCCTTCCCCTTTCCCCTTCCCCTTTCCCTTTCCCCTTTCCCTTTCCCCTTCCTCTTCCCCTCCCCTCCCCCTTTCCCCTTCCCCTTTCCCCTTTCCCCTTTCCCCTTTCCCCTTTCCCTTCCCCCTCCTCCTCTTCTTCCTCCTTTTCCTCCTCGGCCCCTGCATCCCGGGGCGAGCCTCTCCCGGGCCCTGCCGGGGGTTCTTCCCGCTGGGAGTGAAGTGTGGGGGGCGGGGGGCTTGTGAGAATGAGTCACTAAGTTTTGCTAGAGCTGATTTATGTGTTTAATCATCTCGTCTTATAACTCTTGGAAGATGTAGCTGTTGCAGGTTAAGAGACAACCTGTCTTAGGGCTGTGAGAATTTGTTAATGTGTTTAGTTGTCTTGTGTGAGAAACATTCACTGCTAAAATAAAAGGACAAAGTCTTTGAAGCAAAGACAATATTTTTATTTTACAATTCAGCGCTGAATTGCATGCCCTTCTAATAAAAGGCATAACATCTTACAAAAGCATTGGGTGTATAGACTAGTATTAGACAAAGAACCATATAACTGTTAAAAGAAGATTTTTTTTTTATTTTTGGATCATTATTTTTGGATCATTATTTTTTTGGATCATCCAACCACGTCCACAGACTCCCTTCAGGTTATCTCCTACAACAGCTGCATCTTAACAAGAAAACTAAGCATGTTAATAAATTCTCACAGCCCTAAGAGAGGTTGTCTCTTAACCTGCAACAGCTGCCTCTTATGAGACAGATTTATATGATGAGATAATTAAATGTACAAACCAGCTGCAGCAAAACTTATCAATTAATTCTCACACTTGTAAGATGTAGCTGTTGTAGGTTAAGAGACAACCTGTCTTGGGGCTGTGAGAATTTATTAATATACTTAGTTGTCTTGTGAGGTGCAGCTGTTGTGGTTCTTTGTCTAAAAGTAGTGTGTATACCCACTGCTTTTTTAAGAAGTTGTGCCTTTTTTTCAGAAGGGCATCTGATTCGGCGCTGAATTGTAAAATCAAAATTTTACTGTCTTTGCTTCGAAGACTTTGTGCTTTTCACTATTTTAACAGTGAAGAAGTGTTTCTTAGGGGCTGATGGGTTGTTGTCTCTGATCCGTAGCTGGTTCGCAAGAGGCACGTGCTCGCCCGCCTGCGTGACGCCCTGGCCTGGCAGGCGATGCCCGTGGCCCAGCTGCTGGCATCGGATGAGAGGGGCTGCCGCCATTTGATAGGAACCCTCCTTGGTAAGAGTTCCTCTGTGTCCCAGGGAAAAGGCACTGAGTGAACCTAACCTGTTGGGATGCACAGTGTGAATGTTGGTGTTGTCCTGTGCAGGGACAGAGGTTGGTCTTGATGATCCTCAGTGGCCTTAAGTTGTGCCAGGGGAGGTTCGGACTAGATATTATGAGAAATTTCTTCACCGAAGCGGTTCTTGGTCACTGGCACAGGCTGCCCAGGGAGGTGGTGGAGTCTCCATCCCTGGAGGTGTTTAAAAGATGGGTAGATGAGGCGCTCAGGGATGCAGTTTAGTAGAGGACAGGTATGGTTGGACTCAATCTCAAAGGTCTTTTCCAGCCAAATTGTTCTATGAGCCTTTTGAGTCCCTTCCAACTCAGGACATTCTGTGATTCTAAGTGAAGGTTCTCCACGTCTGTAGGAAAATAAATGTCAGAAGGATCTTGAGGTACCCAATTCCATACTTGCTCCACTTTATATTAGGTGCATCCCTGGGGAAAGCTGCCTGTTATTTGATTTAGAATAGGTTAATTAATGTCTTTATTCTCCAAGGAGCAGGATTGGTATGTTCATAAAGCACCTGCAGTTTTTCAAACTGTCTGGACGTATCATAGGATCATAGAATGGTTTGAGCTGGAAGAGACCTCACAGATTATCTAGTTCCAAGCCCTCTGCCACAGGCAGGGAGACTTTCCACTAGACCAGGTTGCTCACAATCTTTGAAGTATCTTTAAAGTCTTTCTGGACAACAGGAATATGGGGTTAGAGTCTGGAGCACAAGTCTTATGAGGAGTGGCTGAGGGAACTGGGATTGTTCAGCCTGGAGGAAAGGAGGCTGAGAGGAGACCTGAAAGGAAGTTGTAGCGAGGTGGATGTTGGGTCTCTTCTCTCAAGTAACAAGTCTTAGGATGAGAGGAAATGGCCTCAAGTTGTGCCAGGGAAGGTTTAGATTGGATATCAGGAAAAATTTCATTACTGAAAGAGCGGTGAAGCATTGGCAAAGGCTGCCCAGGGAAGTGGTGGAGTCTCCTTCCTTGTAGGTGTTCAAAAAAATGTGTAGGTGTGGCACTTTGGGACATGGTTTAGTAGACACGGTGGTGGTGGGTTGATGGTTGGACTTGATCTTGGAGGTCTCTCTTAAACTTAATGATTCTATGATTCTTCCCTGAGTACCCTCCTTTCTCATCTCACGCCTTAGAGCTTTCTTATCTTGTTAAACTGTAGAATTTCATAGAGAAATGGAAGTGTGAGCTTAAAAAATGGAAGTGTTGCCAGATTTTATATCAAATACGGAAAATAAAAATCCATTTAGTGTTTTTTTTCACACCATCACTTTAAATGTGTAGAAGTCCCTGTAGCCATAGTACTGTATTGCTGGCTTGCTTTCTGGTGGGGCAGCATCACAGCAGAATACAGTGTTTGGTGGGTTGTCGGAAATCATGTCTGTGACCTTCAGCATCCTTTACTAGTTTGTGGTTCTGTAGCAGTGCTGTGGGAAAGGTCTGTGAAACGTTGTCTAAAACCTTCATGGAGAACAAATGATGAAGGAACAGTAAGTTAGGAAGAGAAAGGTGGAAAACATGAATGCGAGTGCCTTCAAAAAGCAAATAGACTGGATTCCTTTAATTCCATGATCTCATTTGCACATCACATAATTCTTGTTCTTTGGGGGAAAGTGACTTATGAGCCCCTTCCCCTGCCTTGTCATGCTGAATAATTCAGTGATTTCCCAGTTTATTTCCCAGCACAAACTGTTATACATGTTTAGGGAGCAGCTTTGTTAGAACTGTGTGCAGGTTTAGTTCTCTCCAACGCGCAAATTTGAATTGATTGCTGTCTGTGTGCAGTCGTATATGGATGTGGAGGGAGCTGTTCTTATGGCCAATTCAATCCTCCACTCTACAACCCTGACATGAAATACCCCAGAAGACAGGGGAGCTGTGCTTGCATTTCAATCCTTTTGTCTGTTTTGAAGTAATAATTCTCTTTAATTGGGTGGTTTAGAAACAGCTTTGGGAATTTACTGTGCTTGGTGTGACTTCTAGAGCGACTGGAATCCCTGTCTGCATTTGAGGGTGCAAATATCAATGTGTATGTTTTGGATAGAGCTTGAATGAAGCAAGAATCACTTGGAGCCAGACTGTAAGAGGGACTTCCCAAGGTCTGAGGAGGTATTAACGGTGAATTCAGGAAAGTTTGGTTTTGGAGAGAGACTACTGGGATAAGCATAAGCAGAAGAAAAGGCGTTGAAGAGAGCAGAGCTGCAGCGTGGAGTGTTACGTACGAGGAGATGATGAATTTCAGGAGGCCCTGAATTTCATGCAGCTAAAATTGCGATGCAAATCTTTGGAAATGAATTTACTGAGCATTTGGCAGATGAGGCAGGAAGGGAGGGATTTCTTCACCTGCAGTGCTGTAACTTTGCTTTAGTTGGTCAAATTTCTGAGAGGTCATGGGGTCTCCAGAGGGGAGGTGGTTTGATCAGGTACGTTGAAACAAGTGGTTTGGTGTGGCAGAAGTGGGGGCCTGAACCAGGTGCCTGATGTTGTAGATACCTGAATTTGGAAGGAGCTGGGAAGTAAGAGTTTCTCTTCTGTTGTGCTGTAGTAGAGACTTAGTGGCTTATTTTCACGTATCCAATCTTACGCTTTACTTGTGCAGATGACTTGTGAAGTGATGCCTTCAGGTTCAACTTAATATTGTGATAGTTCCCATATGGTTTTAAACCTGGTGTTTAAATTTAGTCTTGGGATTTTCAGTACTGTGGAGGGACGGTTCACGGTAACTAGTATGAATGGTAGATAGGACAGTTAGCTGGGCTCTAGCTTCTGTCATTCTGGAGGGTTATAATTCAGGTGTGTAATACGGGGGATGTGCAGAGAGATGTGGCGATGGTAGCAGTTACATATTTACGTGCATAGGTGGAGCCATAGACTTCAGCTACAAAGTGCATAAAAAAATTTGCAGGAGAACCGAATGCCATCATCTCCCTGTGTCGTGCTTATGGAACTCATGTAGGTCTCCCTGAGTGTCCACCTCCCTCTGACAAAGCAGGCTGGTCCCAAATGAAGTGGGGAAAACAAAACAGGTTTGGAAAAAACCGTATAGCTGTTGTTATGAGAAAGCATCGAAACACTGGTGATCACAAGCAGGAATGAGTTCCATGACTGATGGTGGTTTATGTTTTAGGGCTGTTGCATACAGTGGAAGACAGCAGTGCCCTGGACCTGTTTGTTGAAGGTGAGAGGCAGATGTTTCTCAGTTACTGACCGCTTGTGAAGGGGGGATCTGTCTTGTCTGATAACTGTATTAAGATGCTCAGCTTCTACATAGCTTGAATTGGGAAAAGCATCTATTTTCTATCAGTTCAACAGTGATGAGCCAGCCGCCTCAATGTTTAGAGGTAGAGGAATGCAAACAGATTCAAGTATTCAGCATTTCACTCTGTGTATGCCATGAATTTAGCATCAGACTGCTAACAGTGGTAAACAAAGCCTGACTGAAGTCTCAAAGCAAGTGGAAATCTTCCTGTTGACTTCAGTGAGCTTTGAGATCTACTGCTTTCTCCTCGGGACAGAGAGTATTTGGGATTTAGCTTTACAGGCTGCAGATTTCTCTTTGTGAGCAGCCTTTCATTTGAAACCTGAAGGAGATGCCTGCAGGGCT
This sequence comes from Phaenicophaeus curvirostris, assembly GCF_032191515.1. Classification (NCBI taxonomy): domain Eukaryota; kingdom Metazoa; phylum Chordata; class Aves; order Cuculiformes; family Cuculidae; genus Phaenicophaeus; species Phaenicophaeus curvirostris. The sequence continues at coordinate 41,971,129 of NC_091392.1, read as the reverse complement.
GACAAAGGAATCTGCAGTCCAGTTAACCTTAAGCATCTCTGCTGAACCTGGTGATATTAGCAATGCAAGGATTTCCTCCTGTCCAGCCGTGAAAGATGAAAGATGGTGTGACCAGCTTCTTTCAGAGAGGCTTCAGTTTTCAGGTGCTGGCTTAACATGGTGTTGAAAAGCTGAGAAGTCTTTCTGTCACATTACCAGTCTGTTAAGAGATGGACACTCTCAAACGTAGGAATTTTAACATAGTGTTACCTAACTTGAAATTTTTAGAGATTCTGAGAGCTCAGGGCAAGAAAGGGCTGCTAAACCACCTATATCACCCATCTCAAGATATGCCTTTGCTGAGATGTGTAACTCTTCAGCTAAAGTGGGTCTCCCAGGTAAACCTCCAGTATTGTTCTTGGATATAACAAGAGATGGTGAAACTACAAGTCTTCTTCCTTTTTAATGATGTTTTTCTAGAATACAAATCAAGAGGGTATTTTTCAGAGGAGTCCTGTCATGACAGCAAGATACATCCAAGACAGCCTTACCAAATCCTGCAGAACAGTGTTCTCTGTAAAGGGGCTATTGGCAAGACTTTATCTTCTGAACATCCAGCTGCCCACGTTCCAAAAATATCAGAAGAGGGACTTTGGTTCCTGAAACCAGCCACTGCTACGTGTGTGGAGTCAGGGGCAGCCTGCCAGCATAGAATCATGTAATAGTTTGGGTTGGAAGGGACCTTAAAGATCATCCAGTTCCAGCCCCCTGCAATGGTGGGGTTTATGCTTATGTTGAGCATCAGGTAAATTCCCTTATGATTTTGTTAGGGAAACCCCAGGTGAAATGCAGCCACTGCTGAGTAAACATAGTTTCTTGTTTATTCCTTTTACTAGGACAGAGCAGATAAAATTTACTTATAGTTGCAGTGAACCAAGAATAACAGCCTTTACTTGGGGCTGAGGAGGTGAACAGTGCCACAGAGGTGACAGGGGCCTTGCTTTCTGGCAAGGTGTGTGGGATAACTGCAGTGGGGAGGAATAGCTGACAAACTGCACTGCTACCTCCGGGACAGAAGCACCTAGAGGAGCAGCTCTCAATCTGCATCTAAGGGTTCAGGTCTGATATCTTCCCTGGGAAGATATGTTTGTAAAGGCCAAGCTTCGTACTGTACGAAATCTGCTCTACTCGATTACCTGAAATTTTTATGCTTTTAAGCTAGGGCTTTTCCTTCCCTCCCTTCCTGGTTTCTTACATTTACTTGGTGCCATGATGCTCAGTTTGTTGCTTGTAGCAGCTGGAACAGGACTGCTGTAATGTTGCTGCAGAGAGCTCAGGCTCAGCTATCAGAAATAATAGCGCTGGGAATGCTGATGCTCCTCTGCTCTTCCAGCACCTCCATGCTCATTTAATTTCTAAGCTTTTTGCTCACTGGTCTGCTAAAGCCTTGTTGTAGATGGATTGTGAATGCTCTTGGGTGTGAATTACTGATCCTGTTTCATCCGTCTAGTTCTGGTGCGGCTTGTAGTGGAGCTGAAGTCAGAACAGTACTTACGCTGCATTTTGGATGAAAGCCAGAAAGAGGTCAGTGAAGATGAATTCCTTGCCTTTCCTTTCAGTCCTTCAGAGGCTGAGGAGATGGGGACGAGTGGCACTGCAAGACTGCAGCTACTGTGCTGGGATGCAGCCTCTGCTGCAGCTGGGATGTCCTAGTGCCACCTTCCTTACTGTGATTTTGGCAGTGTTGGAATCTGCCCTGGAGTTTTCCCTTTGTTCCCATGGTGCCTTGCAGCCATGTGGTTTCATGACGCTCTCATGAAGCTGCGTGGCTTCCTCAGATTTTTCTTTTCCTTCCTTACTGTTTCAGTGATATGAGGATCTTTCCCAACCTGTATCCTGGGCTCTTACTTTCTTCATTCCTAACTTTGTGGTGGTCCCATGGGGAACAAAAAGTTGGGAAGTAGTGAAAGTGGGGAGAAGTTGACGTGGTTCATCCACTCATGTGAGAGCTAGACTGGAGAGAGAGAGAGAGAGGAAAAGGAGCAGCAAGCAAGAGATTTCTTGGATTTATTAAAAGACATTTTGGAAACCTAGTGGTGTGTTCGGGGTTTTCCTGTGATTTATCTTAAGTGGCGAGTAGGACCCAGCTCAGGAAAAGGTCCTGTTCTGGGCCATTATGCATCACGGGGATCTTGCTGTTTTGTTTGCATTTCTGCCTTTGGACTGCCTTCTCACCAGTGAAACTTTTTCTTAATCTCCTCTACAGCTCTGCAAAATGACTACCATGAGAGGCAGCCTGCCCACATTCACTCTCTTAGGCAAGCTGGCAGATGCCATCCCAGGCTTTCCCGATGTCGTGGTGGCAGAGCATAGTGAGTAACGCGTAACGTGTAGAAGGGTAGTATTCACAGCCCTAGTACTCATGCTTGTGCACTCCTCCACTCCCCATGTGGATTTGTGAAGGTCACACGAGAAGGCTGTCCAGAAGTCACATGCAGTGACATCCAGGCCTCCTGGGTTACAGATCTTAGGTGGAGTCTCGTCATCATGTTCAAAAACATGGCAAAACCAGCCTCTGTGAACTGGGGTTTGTGGGTCTGCATCACAGGCAATGTACATTTAGTTTTCCTTTCCTTCGTCCAGTCCCTGGGGGTCTGGTGAGCAAGCTTAGCTAGTTTTGGAGGTAGCTGGAAAGATGGACTTCAAAATGGTGGACAATGAACTCCTCCTGCCATTTATTACTGCACTTCTGCTCAGAGGTGGTGAGAACATCGCCTAATCATGGCATTCCTTAATCTGCATCCTCCAATCAGTCTGTCCTCTGTGAATTTTCAAGGGAAATAGGTTGATGCTTTTAAAAGATTGGTTCATTGGTGTGAACGTTTGCTGTTTCTGTTCCTCACACTAGGTAATTTAGTGGATCATCTACTGATGGGCTTGATGTACCCAAATGAAGGAATAAAGGCTGCTGTCTGCTACTTGTATGGCAAGCTGTACTCCTCTCCTTTTGCCACAGAAAGGCTCTCAGCACACTTTGAAGAAAGGCTATGTGGTCTCTTCTTGAATACTTTGGGACGTGCACAGGCAAAGGAGCTGCAGATTAATTGTTTGGGTAAGGCATTGCTGAGAGAAACTGCAGGGTGCAAGGGAGGGCTTGGAATGAGGAAGAAATCCTTGGCTTGTTTAGATGTTGTCACGTGGGTTGTTCCCTAGAGGAGCTTTTTGCTGCTTGTCTGAAGCTGTCAATCCTTCTGTTACTCATAGAATCGCAGAACAGTTTGGGTTGGAAGGGACCTTAAAGATCATCCAGTTCCAACCTCCCTGCCATGGGCAGGGACACCTCTCACTAGATCAGGCTGCTCAAGGCACCATCCAGCCTGGCCTGGAACACCTCCAGGGGTGGGGCAGCCACAGCTTCCCTGGGCAACCTGTGCCAGTGCCTCACCACTCTCATGGTGAAGAAATTCCTCCTTATGTCTAGTCTAACTCTTCCTCTCTTCAGCTTATACCCATTCCCCCTCGTCCTATCACCACAAGCCTTTATGAAAATCTCTCCAGCTTTCTTGTAGCCCCTTTCAGGTACTGGAAGCTTGCTCTGAGATCTCCTTGGAGCCTTCTCTTCTCCAGACTCAACAACCCCAACTTTCTCCGCTTGTCGTCATATGGGAGGTGCTCCAGCTCTCTGATCATCTTTGTAGCCCTTCTCTGGACCCATTCCAACAGCTCCATATCCTTATCTTGAGGGTATTCAGAACTAGACACAGCACTCCAGATGAGGTGTCAGAAGGGAGGAATAGAGGGGCAGAATCACTTCCATCAGCCTGCTGGCCACGCTTCTTTTGATGCAGCCCACGATACGGTTTGGCCTTCTGGGCTGTGAGTGCACATTGCCAGCTCATGTCGATCCTCTCATCAACCAGCATCCTCAAGTCCTTCTCTGCAGGGCTGCTCTCAATCACGTCATCCCCTATCATGTATTGAAAACAGAGATTGCCCCGACCCAGGTGTAGGAGCTTGCAAATGGCCTTGTTGAACCTCATGAGGTTCTCACAGCCCCACTTCTCCAGCCCGTCATTCTGGTGTGACAACTGCACCACTTAGCTTGGTGTCATCTACAAACTTGCTGAGGGTGCACTTGATCTCGCTGTCAATGTAATTGATGAAGATATTAAACAGCACCAGTCCCAGTACGGACCCCTGAGAGACACCACTTACCACAGATCTCCATCTGGACTTTGGGCCATTGACCACTACTCTTTGAATATGATCATCCAACCAGTTACTTATCCACTGTATCGTCCACCCATTGTACCCATATCTCTCCAATTTAGAGAGAAAGATGTTATGGGGGACTGTGTCAAAGGCTCCACAGCAATCAAATCACCCAGACCTGTTGCTGAGTTCCCCAGTCTTCCGTTGTCCCTCAGTCCCCATGTTTGCCAAGCGCTCACTAATCTTCAGACTCTCTTCGGAGCTTGCACTGGGTCTTGTCCTGTCTCAGTGTGATGTTTTCATCCTAGGAACAGACCATCCTCCAAAGCACCCAAATGCAAACTTTATGCATGGACAGGTGGATTTTGTTGAGCAGTAGGATGGAGTCTAATAAATCTGATATTCTGATGGGAGGCTTAATTTTATTTAAGTGAGAAAGCTGATGTAGAAATGGCGCTTTCTTGCATTTATGCTTCCAACTGCACTTATTAGCTGTTGTTGGGAAGTGGAATTTCAGCCTTTCTGATACTGCTGGTTTGTGAACTATCCAGGGAATTCCTTTTTGTTGTGGGAGGTAAGTAGGAATTGTATTACTCCTCAGATCATCTACTCGGCTACCAGAAATGGATAATGATTCCTTTGAAAGTTGAATTCTATAGCTCAGGCGATACCCCTTGTGAATTTGTACTGACATGTTCTGATGATTTGCATCAGTTCCTGTAGCAGTGCTCTATACTTTTTTTATTGAGGGTTGTTTTTTTTTTGTGTGTGTATATCCTTTAGCTAAACAGCTGTTTCAGTAAGAACCTGTGAATGTAGAAGTGGAAGATAAATGCCAATTCTCTAGGAAATTTTCCAAGGAACATGTCTAATTATTGTTGGGTCGCTGATGGTAGCTTAGAAAAAAAAAAAGCAAGTTGAGAGCTCTTCCAAGAAACAGTTTAAAGGGAGGGTACTGGAGCGCAGAGCGCTCCTGAAATCATTTACCAGTGCACGTGGAGCAGATCAGACCCAGCAAAAAGCATCAGCAGCAAGGGATTGCGAGATGTGGGGCTCATGGCTCTGGGGACACAGGGAGAAGCAGCTTCCTAAACTGGGGGTGAGAGCCTTTGTTAGGCGTGTAGGAAAGGAGAGGAAGTTGGCAGCAAGTTTTAGGCTGTAAATACTCCTGTGTTAATATAATCCTTGCTATGCCCAGTATTGTGCTCACTCTTGCTCCCCCTTTTGCAGGTCTGCTGAAGGAGCTGCTGAAATCTGACCATTTTGTATCCATCCTTATGAATAATTCAAATAAAGAGGAGGAGTCTGAAACACGGGACTTTTTAGAAGGAGAAAATCCACTGCCACTTGTTCTCAAAAAGGTGACAGCCGAAGCAATAGTGGATTGTCGGTAGATGGAAAGAATTTGCTGGCCTTTATTTAGTCTTGAGCACCTGAGCGTGCTCTTGGCAACACCAGCAACAGAGGCTGCAGGGTGAGATGGAAACACCTCTGCAGAGCCCCTCATTGTTCGTTCCTGCATCCTGGAAGGGGGGAATTTTCCTCCTGGCCTCAGGTGATTTGACTCACACTTGAGGTCTGATACAGTGCTCGGAGTGCTAGCATGACTATGCAAGGGAGCAGAGCTATTGTTGCTTATGGTCATCTCTGTGGTTCTAATTTTGTGGTGTTTTTTGGGTGTATTTAGTCCATTTGCCTTAGCAAATTGTATCTGTGAAATACATGCCGAAAGAAAGATCTTAATTTTTGTTTTAAATTTTAAAATGTAGAAGAAATTGCTTCCTACTCATATGTGCACGGTTAACTTCCTCTCTCCTTTTGACTTCTGTTTCCCAACAGCTTTTGTTGACCAGAGATGAGATGTTGCAGGCAGCAAGTTCTCACTGCGTGGCTGCAGTGCTGGTTCACTCTCCAAGCAGATACGCTCCTGCTTTTATCCACGCAGATATCCCAGGTGAAGAAGTGCAGTAACATCTTATTGTTCATCTTCCAAGATTAAAGCGCTCCCTGTGTTTGTTTTATCAGTCAGTCTGGCTCCATGAAATCCACTGATGGCAGAATCTGTGTGGTGACCATTTTGTACCAGTAAAAATGTCCCATGTGATTTTAGGAATAAGAGAGGAGAATAAGTTTTCAACTGTAAATACAGAAGCAGCTGCGTACAGGCAAATTCCATAGCAAGAATTTGGACAAGTCCTTGAGGTCAAGGTGCCTCTTGCAGCCTAGGTTCAAAGCCTAAACAGATTGAGATTCCTTCTTATCCCACTAAATATTGTATATTTGCACAGAATTTGGTCTACAATTTAGTGTTAGAAGCTGGCTGTGGAAGATGGCTCATTATTTCTCTGCAGTCCCAGAAGAAATGCTTTCATTTTACAGATTCTCTGCGAAATGTAAAAGTTCTGAGAAAAGATCAGTGCATCTGTGATTAAGCTTGCTGCGTGGTTTTTCGTTTGTGCCAAAGGCTAGAACCACAATTTTGCTCCTGCCTTCTGCCTTTGTGCTGGGAAGCTGCCTGCCTATGGGACCCTGCTCTCCAGTCACCTTGTTTTGAAGACTAGCTTACCCCCAAGCATCCACTCCGTTCTCCGTTCCTGCCATTTCATAACACAACTCTTCTCCCTGTGGCTGTTGCTGTGCTTCCTCATTTCCTCGTCCTTCCCCTGCCATGTTCTAGGAGCAGCTGTGTCATGCTGTGAGCAGGCTGCCTTTTCCCAGGGTGACCTTATTTGTTTTGTGTGTGTATTTGCAGAATTCCTGTTTGAGTGTCTCTCATCCAACAGTGAAATTCTCATCTGGTCAGTGTACTGCTGCCTGCTCCTCCTCACTGAAGAGCGTCTTTTCTTCTCCAAGTGTCACACAGTCTATGGTGAGTCATCAACCTCTCTGACAGAGTGACTGCAGCGATACCGTGGGCATTTGTTGTGCCTCTAGCTGAATTTCAATGCTTTACGCACAATCACAATTTCCAGTCAGGATGGATAAAGGACTGAAAACGAGTACCTATCAGACATGTTTGTGGTGTCCAACGTAGCTTGAATTTATGGTCTTATTGTCCTAATGGGTTCCTGACGAGCACATGTTCATTATAATAACCAGCTATTACGACTGACACTATCTAAGTTACTATTAGATGTTTCTGTGGACATGCCAAGAGTGGATTTAGTAAGAAAGGCTGAATTCCTTCTATTCCTGTGGACTTTTACCTCCAGCAGTGGAGGCTGGGGCCTGTTGTGAGGGAGCTGAGTGAACGCTCAGCAGTTTTGGGCATTTTTTTATTTCAGAGGCTCAGCAGGATGGTTGTTCAAATCTTCCTTCCATTTGAAAATTGATTTTGCTTTCATCCTGGGATTTGGGATGTTAAAAGCCCTCTCTGTGACTTCTCTTGAACATGTGCAGGCATTGAAACTCTGGTGAGGAGTCTCCGAGATGTCCTGAGGCTGAACAATGTGGAGTTGCACAAACAAGGGCTCCTGCTCTTCACTGAAATACTGAAAAGGTAAGGGAAGTGCCCTCACTAGGCTTACGCAGGCAGAGATTGTGGTCCCTTTCTGAGGTTTTTGTCTAACACCAAGTATCTTGTGATTCTATGATTGTGTGATCTACACCCCCAGAACCTTTGTGTTTGAAAGATGTTGCGGAACAAATTCATGTCACTTATTCTTGTGAAGAAGGGCCTGATGGTTGTTTCCAAACCTCCCAGCTTGTCCTCTTTGTGCATGCATCCACCAGTATATCTGCTTCCAGGGGAGGTTTAGGCTGAACATTAGGAAAAAATTTTTCACAGAAAGGGTCATTGGGCACTGGCAGAGGCTGCCCAGGGAGGTGGTTGAGTCACCTTCCCTGGAGGTGTTTAAGGCATGAATGGATGAGGCGCTGAAGGACATGGTTTAGTGATTGATAGGAATGGTTGGACTCGATGATCCGGTGGGTCTCTTCCAACCTGGTTATTCTATGATTCTATGATTCCCCCTTGTCCTGTCCCCTGTCACTTGGGAGAAGAGGCCAGCTCCCTTCTCTCCACAACCTCCTTTCAGGTAGTTGTAGAGAGCAATAAGGTCTCCCCTCAGCCTCCTCTTCTCCTGAAAGGAGATTGGAATGGTTGGACTCAATGATCCAGTGAGTCTTTTCCAACCTGGTGATTCTGTGATTCTATGATTCTTCCTGCTTCCTTGCCAGTCTGGAAAGTGAAATCTCCTTTCAACAGAAAGGAAGGCTAGGGAGGTCGAGGTCTATGTGAGCAGGCCAGCTCCCCTAAGTGCACCTCTGTGACAAACAGAGCATGCAAATTCCGTGGCTTCTAGTCTTTTATCATCACCTGAGCTAAATTCAAACAGCAAAACCAAATTCTAGGCTGAAATATTAATGTCTTCTCTCATTTTTTTCAGTCTTGTTTTCTTCTGAGAAATAATGTAGCCTGGCTTGTTTTTCTTCTGTGCTTCCTGTTCTTGCTTCTATGATCTTGTTCCCATCCTGTCATGCTAGTGACAGAGTCTTGTTTTTGCCACTTAGTTCCCCCAAGAGAGCCCTTGAGCTGAGTTTTGGAAGTGTCATAATCAGCTTTGTAGCAAGTGGCAGGGTAAAAAGGGGAAAGAAAAGCAGCAGCGCTAGAACAGTGTGATGATGCCAGTGTGGGATCTGTCAAAAAGAGAAACCAGGATGTGGGAAACACTAATTACAGCGTTTATGCTTGTAAAACAAAGAGAACACTCTGTGCAATTACTCTTTTTCTATCACGCCCGTTATGTTTCTCTGAGCTTTGCCTTAGAAATGATATTTTATTTAAAGCTATCTCATAGTGGGGGAAGAGAACCTGTCCTTTTGATCCTTCCGTGCAGCTGGATTCTCTTGTGCAAGTGCTCCCCACACCCCAGTGTTCTCCAAACAGGACGCACTGCTCTGCTTGGCAGTAGGTCAGGAGTGGTGGGTCGCTGTCCCTGGAGTGTCCCTTGTCTCTGCCAGCACAACCAGAGCAGCAGCACCATTTGGGGTCCAAAGTTGAGAGGCTGCAGGAAGCTATGGGAGTGCCATCCTTCACACTTCTCTCCCAAGCCCCGAAGACATAGTGCACCATATTGCAAGTGGGTTTGTGCCTCTTGGATGAGTCAGCACTACTCCTCCATCCCTTCCTCCCTGCATGAGTCAGTGAAGACTTTTTGTTTTCCCTTATGTGTTTTACTTCAGAAGGTCAGTGATTAAAGGAAGGAAACACAGAGGATTAATGGAATTACTGTATAAGTAGAAACAACTTAGAAGTTGAGCATATCACTTACGGCTTGGGCCAGAGGTTGACCCTGGTGCCTGAGTTCCGAGTCCTGGCGTGCCACATCTACTAATTTTTTTAACACCTCCAGGGATTGTGACTCCACGACTTCCCTGGGCAGCCTGTGCCAGTGCTTCATCACTCTTTTTGTAAATATTTTTTTTCTAGTATTCAATCTAAACCTCCCCTCGTGCAACTTGAGGCCATTTCCTCTCTTCCTATCGCTTGTTACTTGGGAGAAGAGACCAATATCCACCTCACTACAGCCTCCTTTCAGGCAGTTGTAGATGGCAATGAGGTTTCCCCTCGGCCTCCTCCTGTCCAGACTAAACAACCTCAGTTCCTTCAGCTGCTCTTTGTAAGACTTGTGCTCCAGTTTCGTTATACGCAGGATTTACTCCATGTTTGTTCCAAATATGATAGAGACTCAAGGAAGATTTCTTAAAAATAACCCCTGAAAAACACAGCCACCTTCCATGGAGTTTTTGTTCTCTGAAGAATTGCAGAACAGCCTCAACAGGCCACAATGGTGGTTGCTTGTTTACTCAGAAATGTGAATTGCCAGATGAACCTGCAAATGCCAGAGCAGATGGCTTCACTATAAAATCCTAGGCGGAGAGATCACTGCATTTTGCAAAGCCTGTTTTTCCTGTGCTTTTCATGTCAATGGTTGACGGTGGAGTCACGCAGTTATCCAGGCTGTGGGTTTTTTTCATCATAGTAGGGTTCCTGACCTGCTGAAGTTCACTTTTTGTAGCAAATCCTCCAGTGGCTCGAGTTTGAAACCGCGTCCTTGAAAGCAGCTGGCTCTGAGTACTGAAAAGCATGGCCAGAACCACATGGCTCAGCTGTCCATTTGGTGAAATCATAGAACCATAGAATCACTAGGTTGGAAAGGACCCACTGGATCATCAAGTCTAACCATTCCTATCAATCACTAAACCATGCCCCTCAGCACCTCATCCACCTGTCTTTTAAACACCTCCAGGGAAGGTGACTCAACCACCTCCCTGGGCAGCCTGTTCCAGTGCCCAATGACCCTTTCCGTGAAATATTTTTTCCTGATGTCAAGCCTGAACCTCCCCTGGCGGAGCTTGAGGCCATTCCCTCTTGTCCTGTCCCCTGTCGCTTGGGAGAAGAGGCCAGCACCCTGCTTTCCTTTCAGGTAGTTGTAGAGAGCAATAAGGTGAAGCAATGAGGAGAAGGCCCTACAGTTACTTAACTCCGACGATAATCTCCTTGCTTGCTCTGTTTCCACTTTGCAGGCAGCCAGTGGAAATCAAATTATTCACAAACCGAGGTGTATGTATAGAAGCCATTGGTGTTTTGATGGAGACAGTGAACTGCCCAGTGCTGGAGGTGGTAATGGAAGCTGTGAGAGCTGTGGCAGCTTTCCTGAGGTAGGCAGGAAAATATTTGCAAGCTTTTCTTCAAACAGATCTGTTAATACCGTGTTGGTCTCTGCGGCTCCCCTGTGGCATGTGGGTGAGCGTGCTCTGCAGTGGGACTTCTGGCTGAGACAGGTGTGTGTATGGTAGAGCCTGCTTCCCACCCACCTCCAAAGGCAGCCAGGGCAATGAAGATGTGGTTCGCAGCGAGTTGCTGCAGCAGGGACCAAGCACCCAGGTGGGCTTGTACTGCGGCTGCTGTGGCTTTGTCTTTGCCCCATCTGGATGGATAAGAGCAAGCATGGGACTCTATAGAGTCATATACTTCCTGACTGCAGTGAGAGCGGACGGCTGATGCAGCAATGAGTGTGTTTGGGTGCACGTGTGGGTGAAGGCACTGTTCAGATGTTGTGACCTTAGTATGTGGTGCTGGAGAGAAGTGGCAGTGGCACATTGCTGTTAGAAGAGCCGTTATTTCTGCTGGTGTTGCCTTACTGGGAAGAACGTTCCCAACAGGGAATGTGCATGCTGTCTTTCTCTCTTCTTGTTCAGGAAGGACCATCTGAGCTCCCCTCCAGTCCCATATGAAGAACTGCAGAAGCTGCTGGAGGCAGTGCTGAAGCGATGTTCTGACCTTTCTCCGCTGCAGAGTAGCAACAGGCACGCAGTAAGTCAAAAGCTGCTGTTGCTTGTTGGTAGGACCAAGAGTACAACGGCGATCCTCATAGCACGCTATGTGGGTGTTGTTTATATGTTCTGTCCCCTTACCCTATGGCTGTTGGGATCTCTGGTGTTCCTTTTGCTCTTCATTCCTTGAGATGGTACCAGTCTTTATCTTTGTAGCTGATGATGGATGCTGGTGAATGTTGTCTTTCTAAATCAATGAAGATTTGTGGGGCACCACTTAAGCACACTGCTCTCTTTTCATGTCCAGTATTCCAAGATATTTGAACTTCCCTTTCTTCTGGACCCCACCTTGTAGGCCGCATTGGTTTTGGAACCAAGATCTCTTGCTATGCCTTTAGACAAAGAGCATCACCGTATATGCACTCTGATGCCTCAGCAAGGGAGTTGTTAGCCACTCTTTGAGCTGAAAATCCTTTCCTGTTCCTGGAATATGCAGTCAGTGTGATGTGGTCCTGGGACATACCCACCTCTGAGAAGTCCCCATTACAGCTGGCTAGTGAAAAGGCAAGGGCTGAGCATTCCTGCTGTAGGCTCAGGGCCAGGTAGGTTTAGATTACATGTCTGTAATGGCAAGAGCATCTTGCTCAGGAGCCCCAGAGCCCCAGATACCTGCTGAACTATCTTTAGGCATAAGTTCTGTGGTACCAGCTGTCTGTCTTGTTTGCCTGGAGAAAGCAGAGCTGATTTCTGCCACACAGGCAGGTGTTGGTTGGTCTGTCTGTGTGCACACAACGCTTGGTGTCCCGTTCACAATAAGGAGCTTTACAGAAAGGAAATTGGGCAGATAGGAAGGACATTGTTAATAGGAGAAAAGGGGACATGATTGTATCTGTTTGAAGGTGTCTTAGCATCAAATGAAGAAGGAGGAGTTCTGAGCTGCCAGGCACTGATATGTCACTGTATCCTCCTCTGTTAGTATTTGGAGAAGATCACACAGCACGTTAAGATTTAAAGGCAGATTTTGAGTTCCAAGTAGTTCCCAAGTTTGAGCGAATGATTAGCTCTGCTGCAGTTCTGGCTGGACTCAGTAGGATGCTGCGTGGGAACAAGAGCTAGCACTTGGATAGTTGCTTAAAAATCAGAGCCAAAGTAGAGAACTTCCAAGACTTCAGTGCTGAGCAAAGAGAGGAACTGTTCAGGGTTGTCTGAGAAGTAACTGGAAGAAATAAAATTAAAAAAAGATATAAAATTTTCCCTGAAAGGCTTGAAACTCCAACAGCTGAGCTGTTTAAAACTTGAGTTAGACCAAACCATGGCAATATGGGCTGTATAGATGAAGCATTGTGCAGCTAGTAGTTCTGTAACTAAGTAAGTAGTTCTAGTAGTTCTGTCTTCCCTAGGAACAACCAGAAGCTCTCTAACTCTGCCCTCAATGGGGAAAGCACAATAGTCAAAACCAGCTCTGTGAAGTGCGTGAGTGAAGGGAAATCTGTTGTTCCTCCTACTGCTGGCACCAGAGAGGAAAGCTATTTTTTCTGACAGTGAACGTAAGATTTTGAAGTCTTCTCTTCTTTAACAGGGTGATCTATTCTCAGTGTCTCAGAGTCACCCAGCAAACAGAAATCTTAGCAGAGTTCCTCAGAGACAAGGCCAGCTCTTGCTCAACACCCTAGAAAGCTTCAGAAGTGCTTGCAGGTGAGGACAAGTCAGAGGTGTGGGCGAGTGGATGGTGCATCCGTCCACGTCTGTCTGTCCTTCTGGACAGAGTTCCTTCTGTAACCAAGTTCCTTTACCCAACTGCACCACTGAAATATCACAGGTGAGTTCAATGTGCGGCACTTGCCAGTGAAACAACAGGAGGAGGGATACACAGTGGTAGTGAAAATTTTGTGACACCTGTGTGTATCTCCCAACAAATTTGCCTGGGACCTATCAGTTTATTTCATGTCTTTTGGCCTTTGAGGAACTGCTTGAAAATTAGACAAAACTACTCAGAGTGTAAGAACTATTGGAAAGTATGCGTGAAACCCTATTTCTGTGCCCTGGGGTATATGGTCTCACTGCCAGAGGGGATTTGAAATACATGAATGTGTATCTGCTTCAGGTGCTGGCCTTAGATTTGCTCGTGTCTGTGACGTATTACTGCAAGTAGGTTTATAGGCAGCAATTCTTCCTGTTTTGCTGGATGAGAGCTATCTCTTACCCTTAGCTGTACAGCAGACGGTGGTAGATGAGTTTGTGTGTGAATCCGGATCTGTTGTTAGGGAAGTCTCGCCAACTTAGTTATTTTGCCTTGCATCGCTTGCATTTGGCTTGGCTGAGATAATTCAGTCAGAAGCAGATGTCCCTGTGTGCACTGACCCAGTGTCTTCGTGTGGTTTTGCTATGGGTTTTAGATCAGCTGAATGGGGCCCGCTGGCTGATTTTCACGAGGTTTGCTGTATTGTGCTTCAGGCCCTCTGGCCTGGCTGAGAACCTTTAGTTTTGCCACACTAGGGCTTCCCACAGCAGTTACTTTCTCCACAGAAGCTAAGTCTTCCTCTCCCAACTTGTACTGTTGTGCAACGTTGCTGACTTTTAATAGCTTCACTCATGAGCTAACTCTGTGTGATTGCCAGAGTCCTGTATTTCCAACCTGTGAAGTGTTTGTGGGGTCCTTTATGGTGAAAGTTGTGGTGGAAATGTAGTATCTCCTGGCTTCCTTTACAGAGTATCTGGTATCCGCTGTGTGTTTGTAGGTTAGCAGTGGAATTCCAGAGTGACCCCATGGCCCAGGAGAATGCTTTCACTGCCCCCAACTCCAAGAGCAAGGACACGCTGTGCAACTTCTCTGAGTTCCTGTTGAGGATTTGTGACAGTCTCTGCATCCCCATGGTCATGGTAGGGTTTCTTTTGAACTTGATCTATTCCTTGGATACCTGGAAAGGTGCTTTCAGGCACCAAGAGTGGGTTGCACAAGTGGTTGTTTTTTTTGGGAAGAAAGTGTAGTTTAAACCAAGAATAGCTGTGGCATTTGCCATCTCTCCAGAGCCAAATGTGGCATTATATAGTTCATGCAAAATGGGAGTGAATGGCCTCGGAGGGTGGAGAAATTCATGAAGCTTCCATATAGGTGGCAGTGTCTTTCTTCAGACTGTACCATCTCCATAGCCAACCCGCCATGCTGCCTAATCCATGGCTGCTCTGGGTATTGCAGAAAATGAAGAGTGCCAGAACTATCGTTTCTGCTACTGCTGCTTTTTCAAAGCTTGCCTGTGTCCCGGGAAGCAGCAGTATTTTGCACCTGCAATTTCATATTCATACTTCTTTTCAGAGGGTGTTGAGGAGGCTGCCCAGTCTGCAGTGGAAGGGCAGTGCTAAGCGTTGTGCTGGGGACACGGTTCGAAAAGCAGCCATGGAGAGTCCGTGTGTGCTTCAGTGCTATGTTCAGACCTCTCACTAGAACATGTAATTGCCAAAACCACAGGACTTTGTGGTTCAAAACATGGAGGAAATTTTGCTTGTGCTTTGCCACAGGCTCAGGTGCATGGATTCTTCCAGTTGTTGGGAGCTTGGAGATGTTTTGGTTTGTGGTTTTTTTTTTAACCAATCTCCTGGGAGGCAGCTGCAGCAGCATTGCTGTTTGTCTCCCCGAAGGGAGGGTGCAGTGTGTTTCTAGTTTGGCAAAGCTGGAGTCAGTGTGCTGTTTCTTGCTCCTTGAACTTTGGGAAAAACTAATGGACTGTGAGAAAATTGTCCGGTGACCTTCTAGAAGAGGGAGCTGAGTCATTCTCTCCCAAAGACTTTCAGGCTGGACTCTGGAGAGAGCTGAGAGGCCTGTGTTTGCCACTACTGAATAAAATGCTGAAGCATAGGTGTGAAGTGTTACTGAAATCAGCTGCACTTAAGCTTATGTCCTACATTGTACACCACGCTGGAGAATTAGCCATCTGACCTGTAGGAGCAGTTATGTCCAGGGCAATATGGGCAGCAATGTCAGTCGCTGTGCATTAGAGCCTAACTGCTTGCCAGCAGGAGTCAGGAAGAAGTTTCTCGTTTGATGTAATGTCTTGCAGAGTTAGCGGCACAGTTCGTAACGTCAGCAGGAGGGAGCGTTAGTTGCTTTCAAAGTGCTCTGTAAGCCTGTGTACTCGCTGCCAGGCATTTTAGTGGAAGAACTGTTACTCCATTTGCTTGGATTTAGAAATCTAGCTTTCTGGGCGGGCAGGAGACAGGAAGAAAACTACTGCTTCCAGTGTTTACTGCACATCACGCACCTGATCTTTTCTTCTTTCCACAGAACTACTTGGAAAGAGCCGTCAGCCCATCAATGATGGAGGTTTTCATCTCAGCGCTTAATAGCCTTTTCACAGTGGTGCCACACATGCGGAATAAGTTCTCCAAAAAGCTGGGTATGGCAGTAATGTGGGATCATGCTCTCTGTGCTCTTAACTGATGAAACTTGCTGCTCTTGCATATTACTGAGGCAGTGAGCTTAACGAGACTTTATGTGGAGGATTATATTACATGCTAATATGAGTAAGAACAGGGTGCACAGTCATGTTCAGCAGGATGAAAAAGTTGTTTGGTCTAGCAATGGTGATGTGACAGATTTTATTTTAGGTAAGTAAGTTGTGTCAGCTTTGCTTTTTCCTCTGGAACATTCAGAATTGGCTGTTCCTGTAGACAGGGCTTATGTTGGAATTGTTAGTGGGGTTTTACTATGTAGAAATGCTACTTATTCTGTGTGTTCTTCATTTTTTGCACATCAGAGAGGTGATGTATGGAATTCCTCCATTCCAAACATATGAAGCTTGCAAATCATCCCTCCTCCCCCTGAAAAAACAAATTAATCTCCCCTGCAATCCAAATTCAGAGTAGTGTGCTTTGGGAGAGAAGGCCAAACAAATGTATTTGTACTGAAATGCCCTGCCTTCTTCAACAATTTTGCGTGGAAATGTGGGGGGATGGTTATGGGACCTGCTTACTCTTTTCCTTTATTATACACTTCTGTGTTCCTAAGACATTTATTTCTGTCTTGCTTTCTGTCTAGCATCCTGCTCTTTCATCCGACTGACGCTGGAGCTGAAGGCCAGATTTTGCTCTGTACAAAGGTATTGTGGGAAAGCAGATTGTGCCTTATCTAATGTGCCTGTTTAGGCAAGATGGGAGGCTGAAAGATTCAAGAGTGGTTGTATCTTACTGCAAAATATCAAGGGTAACTGGCAATGGAAAAGCTGGATGTGGGAAATGGGAGAAGCAGTCAAGTAGGAGGCGAGTGGATTTACACGGCGTTGTGAGAATTCTGTGCTCCTTCATGAGCTGTGCAGATAGAGAAAAAGCAGCCTGACTTTGGAGTAGTCAAGTTGGTGGGTGTTCTGTAAAGAAGTAACAGTAGTGCCAGTTCCATCTGAGCTCTGGCTTCCTAGGCACATGTTACCACTCTCTTTTTCGCCTTGTGAAATGATAATGTGTAAGAAATGGGAGGTAGGAGGAAGGCTTCAACAGCGGGTATTGCAAAAGGTCTTCTGTAGCAGAGATGATGATTTCTAGGTTGAGGAGTGTTTGGGGAGACTCTCTGTGTATCTGCAGAGATGTTTTACCTCCTCTTCCCTGTGACTGCATCTCCTTAAAAAAGTAAGCAAAACACACAGCGCCGCAAGTCCAGGTTAACACTTTGGAACTTAGAGTGAGGATGTTTATGCCTGTGAATGGTGTGTGTGGGGAGGGATCTAGGCCTCTGAATTCAGTAGCGTGGGGCACCAAGAATGGTGTGTTACCATGCAAAGATGTTTGGATATGTCCTGTTCTGCAAGGAAGTAATTGGCGAGAGAGAGAAATACCTGGAAACAGAGCTGTTCTCAGCCTTTTAGTTAATTTGGATTGGAAGAGACCTTAAAGATCAATTAGTTCCTACCCCCTTGGCCATGGGCAGTGTCATGTCCCACTAGATCAGGCTGCCCAAGGCCCCATCCAACCTCATATTCTTCATTGTTCATCCCTGGAAACACCATAGCTACAAAATTTCCTTCCTGGTGTTTGCTAGTGGCATTAGGTATCGGGAGCCACCCTCAAGCACCTCCCATTCTCTGCAGTGTTAGGGCTCCCTGTGTATATCATGTATGATGACTGTGAGACTAGCCCACTCTATTCATGCTGTCTCAAGGTATGTGGACATGTTCACTGTTGTCACCATGCACACTGGCCATATCTGTAAGCTGTCTGTCCTCTGAGAACTCCTCCTTTTTCCAGAAGCCTAGGTTGGCTTCTGGAATCTTGTTGGGATGGAGCAAGTTCTTGTATGTGATCATGTGAGGGAGATGATTTTGCCCCTCTATTCCTCTCTTGTGAGACCTCATCTGGAGTATTGTGTCCAGTTCTGGAATCCTCAACATAAGAAGGACACAGAGCTGTTGGAACAGATGCAGAGGAGGGCTATAAAGATGATCAGAGGGCTGGAGCACCTCTCACACAAGGACAGGCTGAGAGAGTTGGGGTTGTTCAGCCTGGAGAACAGGAGGCTCTGAGGAGACCTTATAGTGACTTTCCAGTACCTGAAGGGGCTGCAGGAAAGCTGAGGATGTACTGTTTACACAGGCTTGTAGTGATAGAACTAGGGGCAATGGGTGTAAACTGGAGAGGGGCAGATTTAGGCTAGACGTAAGGAGGAATTTCTTCACTATGAGAGTGGTGAGGCACTGGCACAGGTTGCCCAGGGAAGCTGTGGCTGCCCCATCCCTGGAGGTGTTCAAGGTCAGGTTGGATGAGGGGCAGCCTGATCTGGTGGGACGTTTCCCTGCCCATGGCAGGGGGGTTGGAACTGGATGGGCTTTAAATTCCCTTCTGACCCAAACTATTCTGTGATTCAGTAAACTGAGGTTCTGGCAGACAGCATATGATGTTAGAAGTATGACGAGGATGTTTCTAGCCTTCTTCGCTGTATCTTTCTGTTCTTCTCCACAGTAACCCTGCCTTGAATCAGGCCTGTTCCAGCTTCCTCTGCAGCTTGTGCCTGAGCCTTTACTCTGCCTCGCAGAAGGAGAGAACTTCTTCTCAGGAGGGCAAGTTTGGGGACAGAAACAAATTGCTTAATTTAGTTTGAGGCCCCACCACCCTCTATTTAGGCAATAGGTGCAAAAATAATAAAAGCAAAGGGGGAAGGAAGGGAGGACACACATAAGTCCTATTTAGAGATTATTTTTTCCCAGTTTTTTTTAAGTTGGTCCAGCAAGGAGATAACATTCAGAATGCCTTTTGAAGAGTCTGGAAGCCTGTCTGAAAGAATGTGTTTCATCTGCCTATGGTTTTGTTTATGTGGTGACATTTATTAGCACAACTGTGCATAGCTTAATCGAAACAATATTGCTTACCACATAGTCACCCCTCTCTGCAGATTAAGGTAATGTTTTCCTCTGGCATACTCTATAAAGCTTTCCTTTCTGCGGTGTAACTTCTATAATAGGTAAATTCCGAATAAATGAGATTAAAGTTTCCACATCACAAAAGCCACTTTTCCCACTGGCAGTGGTTGGTCACTGTACAGGCAGCATCAGCAAATTGCTGGGAACCTCAAACAGAGATGTCTTTTCATCCTCAAAGCTAATTCCATCAAATCGGGTCTCACACCTCTATCGTGCTAACTCATAGAGGTGCACTTGCTGTATGCAGGCTGTGGGATAGTAGGCTTGCTTTGATATTTCTTGCATCAGGAGCTTCCCTAATTTAATGTACTTGAGTTAGAACAGGCAGATGCTTCCCTGTTCCACTCTGATTTGTCATAGACATTCCTTATCACTGCCTGCCTGCTCATGTTAGTTTTATTTCTAGAGCGAGAGATGTCTGAGCTCCTGCAGAAGGGGCTGCCTCAATTAAACTACACCATTGCTGAAAGCCTTCTCCTCCTGGCTGAACCCCCTGAGCCTTTCTCTTTGGATCAGTCTCTTTTCAGCCACCAACACTGCTTCATACTACTCTTATACTTTGCTTACACCCTTGAGGACAGGTGAGCCAAAAGTATACAAAGCAAGTGGTTTTGTGGCCCTTACATACCATGTATTGGTGGCTAAGGCATGTCTAATGTTATTGTTTCTGCTCCAATCTCCTTGAATGCAGGTTTGTCCCAGAAGTAGAATTATTTTTAGCCATTAGGAATTTCCTCCTGTCAGCACAGGACCTTGGAGACTGTCCTCCTCCATACGTACTCAGAGCCACACTTTACCTCCTTGCTGTCTGTCAGGACAAAGGCAAAGCCCTGGACTTGGTAAAAGAAGATTTAATTCATACCTTTTGGACCCTTTTTGTTGAAACTAAGGCTTCTCCCTGCTCCCATCTACTCAAAGAAAGCATTTTAACATAGGTGGTGAGCGGTGAATGATTGTGCAGTGCATCAACACTCTGGAAAGTTAACTGTGAAAAGCCACTAGGGAATGTAGATCTGACTGAATAAACTTGTGTGTGTGGGGGAAGTGTAAATGCGTTGGGTAGGCTGTGAATTCACATACGGAATATAATAAATTTCATAGCTTCAGTCTCCTGAACACGTCTACAGTCTCTGCAGCAGGCTTTCTAGTGTTCCCATATGGCTCTTCGCTGCTGCACAGCTTTGAGCACTATATAAAGCCTACAAGTTTCTTACCCTTTGTGATGCAAATGGGCATCACAAAATGATGTTTAACTGATATATTTGATTGTCTACTTAAAAGGCAGTGTGACTTTCTCACAGTAAATGCTCATCACTTCATCTTTTTGATATTCAGTAGCTAGTGATTATTTTATTCTCTCTCTCCCTCCCTGTTTCCCTCCCACACACTTACCAGAGGTCGTTGTGTACCATAAGGAGGATCCTGGATAGTCTTCCAGATCTGAGCTTGGTCTATGTCCACTGTCCTCTCCTGCTGAAATTCTTCCTTTGCTATCCTGAACTTATGGGAAGATTTGGACACCAAGTCCTCCAGCTGTGGTTTTCCTGGGAAGACTACAAGCAAACTAAGGCTGAAGAAGCTGGTTTTGGTGCGTCTGATCCGCTGAACAACACTAACCCGTTGCTTCCCATTCTGAAGAGCAATTCCAGCATTTTACTTATTTTACTGGTATGTGATTTCCACAGGGTGGCCCTGGTTTAGGGGACTTTTTGGTTCATAAAGCTCTTAGTGCTGTTATGAGGGCTGAGATTCTGCTCGAAGGACCACATGTGTTTATACACAGACTTCCACCTCCCAGGGAAGCCTGATGTGGAGAATGGGACTGTGTTAGTCCTTTCTCTGTCATCCATACGCTGTGACAGAAAGGGATCTTTTGAGATCTAGGAAGGGATCTGAAGTGTGCTGCTTGATGTATACTGTGAAAACCCCAATCCTTTCCTGTCTAGATATACAGCTGGGTACTCCAGATTCTTCTGTGTCAGCCTTTCAAGAAGCTGTTTTGCTAATTTGGGAGTGGTGATTTACTGCTGATAGGTGAGAAGTGCACGGTTAACAAAGAACTTTGAAAAAGGAGTGTGCAGAGACCCAGTCTTGAAGGCACAGCTTTCCATTTGCTTGGGGTTTTAATTTTGTTTGTTTTTAACTGGAGAGTCTTGTCAGAGATTTTTGCAGTGCTTTTGAGCTTTCAGGACTGCAAATAGCACGTTTTTCTGCTTTTAAAAGGTAAAATAAAAATCTTGGAATGGGGAAAATGAATCAGTGGGGGGGGGAAAGGGGCCTTGAAGTATCAGGATTAGTGTGTTTGCTTTAGCTGGCATCATGAGCTCTGTTAACCTGTGTAATCATGACAGAATCTAGGTCCTGATGGCTGTTCAGAGGCTTTCTCTTACACCCACCTCTCCAACCTGCCCTGCCACCCCTCCCCATCAGTGGTCACTTGTCCCGTGACTGTTCAGCCTGTCACATAGTAAATACTTGCTAACATTTCCACACAAGAACCGAGATTTGCCTGTAAAGGCAAAAGCTAAGGACCACGGTGTTTCTTCTCCAGCCTGCTAGAGACATAAAAACTCTGTATTATTGAGAACGGAAACCCATCTTAGCAGACAGTGAGGAAGAAAGGTTTGATTCTGAGAGGGCACCCATTGGCCATTAAATCGCTTGCAGCCCAAAAGACCAAACCCTATCCTGGGCCGCATCAAAAGAAGTGTGGCCAGCAGGTTGAGGAAGGTGATTCTGCCCCTCTATTCCTCTCTTGTGAGACCTCATCTGGAGTATTGTGTCCAGTTCTGGAATCCTTAACATAAGAAGGACACAGAGCTGTTGGAACAGATGGAGAGAAGGGCTATAAAGATGATCAGAGGGCTGGAGCACCTCTCACACAAGGACAGGCTGAGAGAGTTGGGGTTGTTCAGCCTGGAGAAGAGAAGGCTCCGAGGAGACCTTATAGTGACTTTCCAGTACCTGAAGGGACTGCAGGAAAGCTGGGGAGGGACTGTTCACAAAGGCTTGTAGTGATAGGATGAGGGGCAATGGGTGTAAACTGGAGAGGGGCAGATTTAGACTAGGCATGAGGAGGAATTTCTTCACGATGAGAGTGGTGAGGCTCTGGCACAGGTTGCCCAGGGAAGCTGTGGCTGCCCCATCCCTGGAGGTGTTCAAGGCCAGGTTGGATGGGACCTTGGGCAGCCTGATCTAGTGGGAGGTGTCCCTGCCCATGGCAGGGGGGTTGGAACTGGATGATCTTTAAGGTCCCTTCCAACCCAAATTATTCTATGATTACAGACTGGCACGTGTTTTTTTCTGATCTAAGAGGCTCTGAAGTAAACGTTAATATCCCATTTGATGACTGACAAGAGGGCTCTCGTGTGGGGCAGTCCTTTCACATTCATGGTGATACGGCAGAGTAGGCAGCAATGCTCAGGCTTTGATACCATTGCAGAGCATTACTGAAAGGGATCAATGAATTGACATGTCAGTACAAATTATGGAGGAGAAGGATCCCATGAGACTGGCCTACCCTGTTGCCTTTGGCAGTATTTCTGAAATGTATCACTCCATGAACTAAAGCTGAGGTATCCATCACAGGTCTATTAGCAAGCAGAAGAGAATTGGTGGCTCCTTCCTTGACTGGTGCAGCATTCCTGCTTTCCTTTTCCTCTCATGCCATGTGCTTTTGCAGAAATAAATTAATTTAGCTCTGTCCCGGTCTTTAAAGTGAGTTGTAATAAATCACAGGCTTTGACAATTCACCTTTCAGTTGGGGAAGAGCATAATCAATCTGAATTTAGATGAGCTGATAAAACAGTGCAATATCCTGGGATAAATATACTGTCAGATGTAAACAAAACTTATGAAGTGAATAACCTCAGCCTGAGAAATGCACTAGGAAAATGAAAAGGCCTCTGCATGGTACAGTGAAACAAAAAATGAATGTCCTTCCAAGGATGACTTATTTGTTTATCTGCTTTTAATAATTGTCTGGATTAGATAGAACAGATGGTTAGTAGCTTCACTCGAGACCTCGAGCTCCTGAGTGGGAATGAGGATCCATTTACCAGGACCAGGAAAGCTGCGGCCCTTAGTGCCATTTTCTGCTCTGTGTGTGTTCATCTCGGGGTGAATGATCACACACTGTCCCATTTGTCTTCTCTGTGCTCCAGAACGGAATTGCTCTCTCGGAGAATGTAGATGGGCTGCCTGATGTTAGATTACATTCCTGAATGTCACACGGAGCAGATGCACGTCAGCAGACCCAATTGTGCAAATAGGTCACTGCCCCTTTTCCCTGAAGGTCTCAGACATGGGCAGGAATCAGGCTCAGAACTAGAGAGGTTTTTCTGGCACAAGCAGCCTGTTTTTACCTTATCTGCTTTCCTTGGGTGTGGGGTCCCATAGCCATCTCCTTTCCATCAACCCAGTCTGGATGCATGACTAATGTGTGAGAGGGGAAAAACAGCTGGAGAAGGCAGTAGGCTGTGCTGGCAGGCTCTAGGCTTGGTTTCTGAGACCAATTTTCTGTTTACCTCTTCCAGCTGTACCATTTGCGATGCAGTAGCCAGGGCTACTGGGGGAGGAGTAGAAGAGGAGTGGAAGGGTTGTGCTGACATAATACGTGTTGAGACAGTCATATTATGTCAGCCCTACCAGGCATTTTCTGCCTGAGCTTTATGGAACTGCATCTGTACGTGCCGTGCTGGTGAATTTAACGTTAGACACCTTAACAACAAAGGTGTGCCCAAATTCTGGCTACTGGCTGTGAGATTCAGCTCGGATACTCCAGACAGAGCTCTCTGCATTCAAGAAACAGGCTTACGAGCTGAATGCTGCCTACACGACTCTTCCATTTTCTGTGACTGAGTGATTGCTTGTCTGGTTTATGTACGTTTCATGCAGTCTAGCTGTTAGGTTGCTATTGCAGGTAGGAAGCTGCCAGCCTTTTGAAAATGAGTAACTATGGACTGACTCATAAGCTTGATTTTAGGGAAGTGTCTTAATATACAACCTGTTTTTTCAAAACAACAAGGAGAGGAGGGGTGCCAGAGGCACTGTGCTTTTGCAAACGGGGCCCTGACTTTAGGATCTCGCTTGTCTAAAACTTTGACCTTAAATGTATGTTGCCCCTACAGTTGTATGCTGGATGGGAGTTAGACAGCCAAGTGCATTCTTTAAACAGAGTTAGCTCCGAAGTGCCTATCAGATGAAAGTCCATCTGATTTATTCAGTTCTCTGTTTAATCAGGATGTGCTCAATCTGAATGGTGCTTTATTAGGATGTTTCCCAAGGCACCAGATTAGCATAATGGTATTAAATATCAGTGAATTCTGCCTAATCGGGGCAGAAAGGTAATGTGTGTGCTTCTACCTTCGCAGGACCTGGTCTGCTCAAGCACTGTGGAGGTGGCTCAGAAGGTGTTGATGACTCTAAGGACCTTTCTGGAAAGAAATGAGGATGTCCTTGTCTGTGACCTTCTCCGGAGTCAGTTCCTACAGATTCTGCAACAGCTGCTGGTAGAGAGCAGCTCAGCATCCTTGCAAGGTGACTCCCCTCTGTGACTTGGTCTTGCTGTAGGATCAGCTAGCAGGGTAGATAGCTGAACGATGCAATCTGGGATAAAGTGTTTTTGAACTGCTGATGTAGCTTTGGTACTTACCTGCATGAGGAATTTTACAAACAGAACTGTGCTGATTTAGTTTCCTTCTTCAGAGATATTTTAAAGTGAGAGAGTCTTTTTCCTGATTCAGGTTGTTGTGGCTTCAAACTGTGATTGTTAAACCAAGGCAAGGTTTTCTTATACTGTTATAAGTGTTCAAGTGGAGACCTGTGCTGGTAAATCTCCCAGCTTGAACAGGGCCTCAGCTGGTGACTGAAACATGTCCTCTGCTCTGCCTCTTCTCTGTGCAGAACTGCTTGGTGTGCCTGAGTACACCTGGTTCCTAGGGCACAGGGACTGGGAGCAGAGACCGAATGATTCATGATGTCGATCTCCAGACAGGAACTGTGGGATCACCAGATGTCATAATTCTATTAAATCCCTCAAGGATTTAACAGGGTTGTGACTGGGGGAAATCCCTCTATTTTCCTTACTAGCCCTGGCTGTGGAGTTGGGGTTGTTGTCCCATTGTGAACAGTGCTGCGCAAAGCAGTCTCTGAGCTTGAACTGAAAAAGGGAGCAGCACTAGGATGTCCTTGGCTCCCCTGGCACAGGGCCCCAGCACAGCTTTTGCTTGTTCCTAAGGAGCTGCTGACACTTGTAACAGCCCTGCTCTATTTGAGGTGGTTTTTTGTGCAACAGTTGGCTTGGAAGCAACAAGAGGTAAAGTGTTTTTGCCTTACCTCCAGCAAAGTTAGTAGGCTGGAGAGGGGGGCATTGAAAGCAGGAGCATGGTAGAGCATGAGGCTACAAGGTTATGAATAAAGATGGCAATGTTGGCATCTGCCAGATCTGATCTTGTCTGGAATTGTGCACATTTGGAGTTGTGTCCCTCTGTCACTGATCTAGGGGTGCCAGGAGCAGCGGGGAGGCGTATTGTCTGTTTCCTTTTGCAGGCTTCAGATGTATTCCTCCAAATTGCTGCTGATGGATACAGGACACTGGCGCTAGAGGGGCTTTTGCAAGATTAGAAACCTTTTGCTGTGTCTAATGTCCCCAATTCCTCTTCATACTGCACCTTGAACTCATTACCTGAGTTATGACAGCCCCGTCCAGAAAGTCAAACGCTAGAGGTACTCTGGAAACACAAATTCCTCGTCTCCCAGCACACAGGCAGCTCTCTGTGGTGTCTGGGGTAGATAAAGTCCAGGGTATCTGCACCCCTGTTCAAGCAGTAGCCTGCTCTTAGACAACAAGAAGGCTCAACAGTGGGACTCTGTCAAGAATCATAGAATAACCAGGTTGGAAGAGACCCACCGGATCATCGAGTCCAACCATTCCTATCAAACACTAAACCATGCCCTTTAACACCTCGTCCACCCGTGCCTTAAACACCTCCAGGGAAAGTGACTCAACCGCCTCCCTGGGCAGCCTGTTCCAGTGCCCAATGACCCTTTCTGTGAAGAATTTTTTCCTAATGTCCAGCCTAAATCTCCCCTGGCGGAGCTTGAGGCCATTCCCTCTTGTCCTGTTCCCTGTCACTTGGGAGAAGAGGCCAGCACCCTCCTCTCCACAACCTCCTTTCAGGTAGTTGTAGAGAGCAATGAGGTCTCCCCTCAGCCTCCTCTTCTCAAGGCTAAACAACCCCAGCTCTCTCAGCCGCTCCTCGTAAGACCTGCTCTCCAGCCCCCTCACCAGCTTCATTGCTCTTCTCTGGACTCGCTCCAGAGCCTCCACATCCTTCTTGTGGTGAGGGGCCCAGAACTGAACACAGGATTCGAGCAGCGGTCTCACCAGTGCTGAGTACAGAGGGAGAATACCCTCCCTGGACCTGCTGGTCACACCATTTCTGATACAAGCCAAGATGCCATTGGCCTTCTTGGCCACCTGGGCACACTGCTGGCTCATGTTCAGTTGCTGTCAACCAACACCCCAGATCCTTCTCCTCCAGGCAGCTTTCTAGCCAGACTTCTCCTACTCTGTAGCACTGCACAGGTTGTTGTTGTTGTGCCCCAAGTGCAGGACCCGGCATTTGGCCTTGTTAAACCTCATGCCATTGGACTCTGTCCAGTGGTCCAGCCTGTTCAGATCCCTTTGCAGAGCCTCCCTACCCTCCAGCAGATCCACGCTTCCACTCAGCTTAGTGTCGTCCGCAAACTTGCTAAGGGTGCACTCGATGCCTTCATCCAGGTCATTGATAAAGACATTGAACAGGGCTGGACCTAGCACTGAGCCCTGGGGAACCCCACTTGTCACTGGCCTCCAGCTGGATTTCACACCATTTACCACCACTCTCTGGGCCCGGCCATCTAACCAGTTTTCCACCCAAGAATATGTTAACATTAAAGGCAGTGTGAGTTTCAACAAGGCCAAGTGCAAGCTCCTACACCTGGGTCGGTGCAATCCACAGTTTCAATACAGGATGGGGGATGATGTGATTGAGAGAAGCCCCACAGAGAAGGACTTGGGGGTGCTGATTGATGAGAAGCTCAACATGAGCGGGCAATGTGCGTTTGCAGCTCAGATGGCCAACCATATCCTGGGCTGCATCGAAAGAAGCGTGGCCAGCAGGTTGAGGGAAGTTATTCTGCCTCTCTATTCCTCTCTTGTGAGACCTCACCTGGAGTGCTGTGTCTAGTTCTGTAATCCTCAACATAAGAAGGATATAGAGCTGTTGGAGGAGGTCCAGAGGAGGGCTACAAGGGTGATCAGAGGGCTGGAGCACCTCCCATATGAGGACAGGCAGAGGAAATTGGACTTGTTCAGCCTGGAGAAGAGAAGGCTGAAGGGAGACCTTATAGTGACCTTCTAGTACCTGAAGGGACTGCAGGAGAGCTGGGGAGGGGCTGTTTACAAAGGCTTGTAGTGATGGAACTAGGGACAATGGGTATAAACTGGAGAGGGGCAGATTTAGACTAGGCATAAGGAGGAATTTCTTCACTATGAGAGTGGTGAGGCTCTGGCACAGGTTGCCCAGGGAAGCTGTGGCTGCCCCATCCCTGGAGGTGTTCAAGGCCAGGTTGGATGGGGCCTTGGGCAGCCTGATCTAGTGGGAGGTGTCCCTGCCCATGGCAGGGGATTTGGAACTGAATGATCTTTAAGGTCCCTTCCAACTCAAACTATTCTGTGATTCTATGAAATGTTTCCCCCTCAAACCTGAAAACTCCTGAGCCTTTCTGAAGATTTTTTCTGGAGGCAGTGGTTGCTTGCTGTAGCTATGGCTATATACAATGCAAAATCTTTGCCGGTATTCAGTGCTCAGAAGATGCTCGAGAACAAGTGCTGTGAAGCTGAGTGCTCTGAGATGCTGGGCTGCTGTCAAAGCATGAACTGCCAGTGACGGTCGAGTAGGTGGGAAGAGGGCAGTCTGCAAAGGGCTGGTGACTTCTAGCTTATTAGAGGCATCAAGGTGAATGTGTGGTGGCCTTGCCCCTTATGTGGTTCTCTAAGGGTGTACAAGACCCTAGCCTCCCTTTTTCCCCTAGAAATGTTCCTAGAATGATGTTGGCAGGATCCAGTGTGTAACTTGGGCAAACCCACAGTGGCAGAAAGGGAGCAATGGGGGCCTGATTCAGAGGAAGAATTAAGTTGGGAGCATATGTGTGTTTGTGTAGAAGTGGAATACTTCCTTCCCTAACCCACCCTCATTCCTGAGCTGGAAAATTAACAATTCTTGGCATGCTTTAAGGTACAACAGTTTAGAGTTCACTGACAAACTCAGCTGTCTGTGCCCTTCTTAGCTAACAGGAATCTGCCTGTTTTGCTGAGCCTCGTTTTCCTGGTGCAGCTGCGGAGCAAGGGTGTAAGAGAGCTGGACAGCACAGACTTCAAGCTGCTTCACCAGGGTGAGTCTCTGCATCCATCTTCTCCCAGTGGACTTCAATATGTGTTTGTTAATTGATCCATAAGATGATTAGGGGCTGTCTCTGGCTTTTGAGAGGTGTACCTTGAAGTACAGTTATGGTTGCTTTGAGATACTTTCATAGTCAGAGCATTGTAAAGAGCCCTGGTTACCAGTTCAGTCAACAAAACCCTGTTTCTCTTCCTCTTGCTTTCACATTATATTCGTTGTCTGAAACTTCACAAAGTGGCTAAAGTATTCTGGCTATGACATGATTTCAGGGCCTGTGACTATTGTTGACTTGGCACAGGGTGACATTGCTGATGTGCTTGCTGAAACATCCTTCCGTGTCCACAGTTGCTAACGCAGTCGTGTGGGGTTCAGACCACAGGGTTGTCCTGTGAACTAACTGTCAAGCACTAGAAGCTTAGTGAACCTGGGCTTTCCCTGGAGTGTGAATCCAGAGAACATACGTCCCAAACAGCTTCAGGACTTATCCGCTCCACCCCAGAGACACAGAAGACCAGGCTATGTTTACTCAATGTACTGTGACCTGCAGTCTTGTTTGGTGATCCTTACTTGGTGACTTCTCTCTTCTGTAAACTGGAGAGGGACAGGTTTAGACTAGACATTAGGAGGATATTCCTCACTATGAGGGTGGTGAGGCACTGGCTCAGGTTGCCCAGGGAAGTCGTGGCTGCCCCATCCCTGGAGGTGTTCAAGGCCAGGTAGGATAGAGCTGTGGGCAGCCTGATCTAGTGGGAGGTGTCCCTGCCCATGGCAGGGGGGTTGGAATTAGATGATCTTTAAGCTCCTTTCCAACTCAAACCATTCTGTGATTCTTACTTGGCTATTGAAGGTTCACATAGGCTGTGAAAAAGTAAAGGATGCTAGAAGGGGGTTCAGTTGATCTGTCCTCTCATCTTGTCCCTCCTCTGACAAACTGATCTCTTCAGCAGGCTCTGAAGGACTGTCCCCTTCAATTTGAAACATTCCATGTCTCAGGGCTCTCTATGTTGCCCTTGTAAGGAAGCACTCAGACATTCATTAGCTAAGCGAACTGGGGTGTGAAAGAAGCGTGTCCTCTTTATACCAGCCCTTTTTAGCTGCTGTGATTTCAGAGCACGGCTCAGCTGCTCTCAGAAGTCACAAGTTCCTTGTGCTCTTGCTTTTTGCTCTGTATTTTTCAGCACAACCCCCTCCCTGCCCCAGCCACACCCCCTCCATTCCCTGCTTGGCTCCTCAGGCTATGTTCTTCAGGCGTGGGCGTTCAGGGCACTTTCCTCTGATGACACTTATGTGAAAGGAGCTCGTAGATGGATGGGGTGAAGGGAGGTGTGTTGATGTGTATTTTTTTGAGAACTGCTTACTCGGACTTTAAGCTCTTCAAAAGATCTCCTATGACAGTTTTGCTGAGCCCTGCAGTCCTGGATTTCCCTCCCAAACTTTTGTTAAACACTGCTCCTAAGTGTTTGGTCTTTACAACAACTGTGACATGTTTATTCCTAGTGTGAGCAGAGTTGGGGAGAGTGGAGGAGTGCAGTTCTCCATGCCATTGCCCGGTCTTGTCACTAAGTGTGACAGGCACATGGCTGTTTACAGTTGACCTAGTATTAAGATCAAACTCACTAATACTGTGGAAACAGGTAACTTACAGTCTGTTGCTCTTGGATTCATTACTGCCCTTTAACATACCCTTTTCTATTCCCCTCTCTCTCTTGCTGCACTATCTGGTGTAAAGTGAACACTAGGGCAGATGGCTTTTGCTTTGTCTGTAATTTCCAGTTCAGGTTGTGTTGCTGAATTGTTGTCTGAATTCTCTCCCCACTGACTTGCTCCTTTCTTGTGCTGAGGTGCTTTCTTATGTCGGTGTCTGTGTTGTGCACGTTCTTTTGTTTCCAGTCAGTAATCTCTGCGGGAAATGCAGGCCAAGGGACGCTGACCTCCTGCAGCCATCCTTGAATTTTCTGTACTGCAGCCTTCATCAGACAACACCTTGTAGTCAACAGAGAGGTGAGGCAAGATTTTATTGATTGCTAAGTTAATCTCAGTGAGGTTGTAGCTTGGCCATCAGAGACTGTATGCGAACTGTCTCAGCAGGTAAGGTGGATTTTTCCCCTTCCAGATGCAGCATGACAGTTAACAAAGACCATTTTGTATTTGGGATGAGTTTTTTTTTGGTTGAAGGTTTTGGTTTGGTTTTGCTGCTTTCTTATGATTCAGGAATTGGCTGCTGAGAGACAGAACCACTGTATTTTTCTCATTCATGAAACACAGCAGTGGGGCTTCAGTGCCTTGTTTTGAAATGTCCTGGTATTGCCATGGTTCAAAAAATTAAACAATAATAGAGAACAGCTCTAACCAACCTTCCAGCTGTGTTCGCTGAAGGCTGGTCATTTTATTAGCTGGCCGAGTACTTGCTTGTGCTGTGGGAGATGAATACCAGAGTAGCTGGGCAGCCTCACTCTGATGAGCTGTGGCAGCTGAGGCTGTCTCAGTGCAGCAGGGGTGTGCTCTGAGCTTCTCTTCTGCTTGTCAAGCTGCTTTAACCTGTGCCATCCCATCAGTCTCTCCAATTATGTTTCTCCCACACAGCAGTCGCTGTGCTGCTCTCCAACGTGTCCTTGCTAGAGCTTCTGCAGAAGGTTTTGGAGTGTACCTGGTCATGGTCCCCTCCCTCTGAGCCTGCTTACCTGTCACCTGAGGATGCACTGCTGTGCTCTGGATGGCTGTTGGTTGCATCCCTCTTGCTTTATCAACACCGCTACAATACTGAGGTTAGAAACACTCTAATGTTCAGATCCAGGTAATGGTTAAACCTTAAAAAAAAAATCTTCATTAGCAGAGGAAAGTGCTTTGCTTTGGCCTGTAATCTGCTTGCCTTGGTTCCTCTTCTGTTACTGTCCACAAGTTATCCTCTGCTGCACTTCTCCGTCCGGACTGGAAGCTGGCATGTTGCTGAAGGCTGAGATCTGAATCATTGGAGAGTTGAAGAGGGGCAGAAATCCTGTGGGGGGAAAGTGCATACCCAGTCCTCCTGATCCAAATCACTTTCCTCTTCAGGACAGAACCAAATACATGTTAAGGCCCTTCTCAAGGGAAGACTGGGGGTGGGAGACACAGCTCCTATGTTGTAAACTGCTTTTTTTATACTTAAGTGGTCAATAGTGAAGCAGTCACAATCCAAACCTTTTATTGGCAAGTAAGCGTTCGATACTAGCAAGCTCATATGAATGTGGGCAGCTGTCATTGTATTTTATGCTTTGCAGCTTGACATGAGAGCTAAGCTGGAGTTCTCATCTGATGTTGGAATTACAGCTTCAAGGGAAGTACTTTCTAATGCCAACACAAAGGGATAATGTTTCCTTTTGAAGAGTCTACTCAGGCCTCTCTCGCTCTCTTGACATGAAGTTAAGCAGCATGTCAAGTGTTGTGAGCTCTGCTCTTGCTATTATGCCCCGCAGAGTGTGTTCTGTGGGATTTGATGCACCTATTTGCAGATGATAAAATCATATTGGGGACGTGTGTGCATCTGCACAGAGAAGCAAGGACTGAATTTCTAATGCTGAGGGAAGACTTTTTCCAACAGGCCTACCCAGACCAAGTCTGCACCTTCATGGGTGCTGCCTCTGCTTAGGTTTTACAGCATGGGACTTGTATGGACTGTCAGCTGTGTGAATGCACAGCAAGACCTGCCTGTCCCTGCTCTGTTAACTGCCAAGTGCAATTTAACTTCTCGGTTTCCAAGGCAGGACTGCATCAAGGTGATCAGTATTCTGCCATTCCCAAAAGGGATTCAGTTCTAGAGGCTAGTGTTGAGCTTCATCTTCTGGGAGTGACATTGTTTGGTTTCCTTAATACCTTACTGGCTTGATGTGCTATGATGTGCAATCCAGGATCCATCTTGCTCCAGAGATAGGGAAAGAAACTAGAGATACAGGTGGCAAATGGAAGTGGTTCAAGGATGCTTCAGTGTTTCTAATCTTCTGTGGAGGGGGAAGAAGAGGGACTGAGAAGACGACTCGCTTCTTTTTCTGCTTTCTGCTGTTCAGTATAGCTGAAGCTGCACAAAGCATCCTGGAGGCCCTTGTAAGAGAGCCTTTGACCTTTGTGGCTGTGAATGTAAGCTGATGCCAGGCTGTCTCCCCAAGCCTGCAACTTTTTGAGGGGAACAACGGCTCCGAGAAATGGTTGCATTAATCTCAGGCTGATGTTAATAGTGCGGATTTCTCTGGCCATGGCAACCTTGCCTGTTAACTGTGTTACTGCTACTGGCTTTGGCAGAGCAACAAAGCTGGTGAAAGGGCTGGAGAACAGGCCTTATGAGGAGCGGCTGAGAGAGCTGGGGTTGTTTAGCCTTGAGAAGAGGAGGCTGAGGGGTGACCTCATTGCTCTCTACAACTACCTGAAAGGACGTTGTAGAGAGGAGGGTGCTGGCCTCTTCTCCCAAGTGACAGGGGACAGGACAAGAGGGAATGGCCTCAAGCTCCGCCAGGGGAGGTATAGGCTAGACATTAGGAAAAAATTCATTACAGAAAGGGTCATTGGGCACTGGAACAGGCTGCCCAGGGAGGTGGTTGAGTCACCTTCCCTGGAGGTGTTTGAGGCACGGGTGGATGAGGTGCTGAGGGATATGGTTTAGTGTTTGATGGGAACGGTTGGACTCGATGATCCGGTGGGTCTCTTCCAACCTGGTTGTTCTGTGATTCTGTGAAGCCTGAGGATAAATATGGGTCACGGATGGTCTGCTATTCAAGGCTTTGGCTTGTCGGTTCTTAGACAAGTAACCACCATCACCCTTTTGCAAGAGGTACTCCTAGCTGTCGTATTGAACATTTCTCTCTTCAGAAGACAGTTTGAAGGAGTCAGCCCTGTGGTCCTCATGCCCACCCTCCCATGTCAACTCTCTGTTTTACTGAAGAGCTTGAACCCTCCTGGGGCCCTGCAAGACTTTGTCGTTGCTGCTGGATGGCTGCTCTATGAGGGAAACAGCGTATTGCAGAATGCCCTCTCAAGCCCCTAACGTCTTCTGTCACCTTTATCCATGCCGTAGTTCCCAGCCCTGGGCTTTCTGCAGGCTTCCCAGCACGAGCAGGCAGGGTCAGGTCTTGTTGTCTTCCCTGCTGGCTTTCTGCTGCCTGGCTCTCAGTCATGCTGACTGCCAGCCATGTGCCCGAGGGCCTGCAGGGAGCAGTGAGATGGGCAAATGAATTGTGCTGTGGTTTGGAAGCTGCGCAGGCTGGTGGTGAGTGAAACTTGAGGGCTCGATCATAGAATCATAGAATAACCAGGTTGGAAGAGACCCACCGGATCATCGAGTCCAACCATTCCTATCAATCACTAAACCATGCCCCTTAGCACCTTGTCCACCTGTCCCTTAAACACCTCCAGGGAAGGTGACTCAACCACCTCCCTGGGAAGCCTGTTCCAGTGCCCAATGACCCTTTCTGTGAAGATTTTTTTCCTAATGTAATGTAATGTTCCTAATTGATGATGTGACCCTCCCTTCTGGGCCAGCCTCCTGTTCCCTTGTTTTTCAATGGTCACCATGGGGTAATGTCTAAAGACTGAAAGTACGTAAGGAAACTTTTCACCTGGTCCAGACCAGCAGCGTGTTTTCTCTTCTATTTTGCTCTCCTCTAGGTTCACCAGACACTCTCTGTAGACCTAAGAGAAGTCCTAAATGCAGTTATCTTCAGGAAGAAGAAGCCAATCCTGCTGTTAGGTATTTTGCATCTGTTATGGGGAGGCAGCTGCTTATACTGTGCTACACGCAGCAAGGGAGAACTGGTGACTATGAGATGAGACGGTGCAGGTGCTGGTGGGAATCTGGAAGCTTTGGTCCACTTGGCTTTCAGAGTACATAACAGGTGGTGAGAAAAGGCAAAAGGGAACTGTCTGGAGTTCTATTGTCTTTGGACAAATCGTCCTTGGGGGTTGGTAGTGACATCTGGTGCTGAGCATGAACTGTGATAGGGCCTTGCAGGGAGGAGACAAACTCATGTTGCCATTCCTGCCTGCAGCTGCTGGGCAACTCCGGTGGGCGTTTAAGCCCATATTTTCTCTCCTCACCCTCTCCTGTGCAGTTGCACAGGCACCAGCACAAGGGCAGGGGAGAGGAAAATACTGACATGCACTAACAAGCGGCTCCCTTCTAGTAAGCATCATGCAGTTCCTGAGAACTGTCCTGCGACAGAACTTCTCCTCCTCTCTACTGGTGATCGTTGGCCGAAACACAGCCCAAGGAGCTATGCAACCACAAGCATCACCCCAGGATGCTGCCTTGCACCCCCTTGCCACACAGCAGGTCTTCTCGCTTGTTGTCAGTCTGCAGAACCTTTTGGTGCACGTCCAGTTGCAGGTATATAAAGTATGACTTTTGGAACAACACTAGTGTTGAGCTTCAAGCTGCTACATTAACCTGAGGAGAAATCACCAATTGCAGAACTTAAGAAGCTGCCTTTTTTTGATTTTTTTTTTTCTGCCTGCATTTTCCACCCCTTGCAGACATGTTGTGAGGAGAAGGGAAAATGCTTTTGCTGCAGCATGGCTGAGTGAGAAAGAAGGTAAATCAAGCTATGCCATACTTCCTGCTGCTGGACTGGATGGCTGAAATTCTGTGTACTAATGATGATCTGTGTTTTCTCATCTCCTGCTCTGCAGGGACGCCACACCCATAGGGACAAGGGTGGGAAAAGTGTAACAAATCCCAATCCCTTCCCCATGTGCCTGGCAAAGTGCTCTGGGGGGTAGTACATCAGTGTACATTTAACTTGCTCAAGTGATGTTGGGCTGCAGGGGATTGTACATCAGTTTACATTTAACTCTACTGAGCAATGTTGGGCTCCCATCTTTATCTTTTGAAGGCTGTTACTTAGTTTTCTTTTTTAGTCTCAGAAGAAGTAGTTCTGCCTTTGTCTGGCTTCTTGATGTGGCAGATAATTTGTAGCATGTTGCATCCTGTGAAGGAGATGAAGAGAGTTGTTTTCCTGTGCTGCATGCTCTTCAGATCCTGACACTTTATGAATTTTCCTCTTGCAATAGCTGTGGACTGTTTATTTTCTTATTTTTTTTTCTTCCTTCTTGGTATTCCAGAAAGACCTGCTGCTCTCTCAAGCTGTGGTTGCCTGCCTGGAAACCTTAGTGGAATACCTGTATGTGAAGAACCAGGATGTTGGTAAAGTCTTCCTGCTCTTTCTGGCTTTCCCTCCTGCAGTGATTTTGAGCTCTTTGATCTCCATCCATCATTGCCCCGGAGCAGATGCTTAATGCCCAATAAGAAAAATTGTTTGTATGCCTAAAGTTAATAATGTGCTTTGTGAGATGAAATCACAGTGCCTCGCTCCCCTGCAGGCATGAGCCCTCACTTCGGCTCTGGACACGAAAATGCTTCCTAGAAGGAAAAACAGTCATTCCCCGTCCCCTCTATATGGTACGAGTGGAAGGAGTATAGAAACAATCTTTCACTGCCCAGCCAGTGGCAAACCTTTAGACCATAAATATAAGGGAGGGAGGATCTGAATACGACGTGTCTTCCACACAGACAGTGTTGGTCACGATTTGGCCCTTAGGGAAGGGAAGGGAGAACAGGGTACCTGGCAGCCTCAAGGAATGGAAGCTGGAAATTCTGTATTTCCAGGGCTGAATGCAGACCTTGGTTTCTGGAATTTATGTCAGACTTAATATTAGCCATATAACATAATATGACAGCATTTTACAGTCGGGGGGGAAAACAGACCCTTCTGCTTATCGTCAGCCTCCTGCCACGAAGTCTGGGTGCTGGCTCTGATCTTAAAACAGGCAGAAAGTTCTCTGTACCCTGACCTGTTCAATCCAGTCATTTAAATGCTGAGAGAGAAGGGGATAGAGCGAAAGAACACCAGACAAAAGGGATATTGGTGGGAGAGAGGAAGTGGTTGAATGAAAATGTGGGACTGCAGATGAATGAGAGCCAGTAGGTGAAGAGAGACTATCAAAAGGCTGGGTTAAATAAAAAAAAAAGCTGTCGTGTTATGAGGAGGTTCCACTGATATGAGATTAAGCTAATGAAATGCTGCTTCAGCAGCCACTGACTTTGGCTGCCTAAATTCCTGCTGTGATGCAGAAGTTCACAATAGCAATAACAGGAGTCTCCTTGTTCCAAGCAGAATGAGGATCAGAGCTATGTTTTACTGAAAGATGTGAGAGCACTGCAGAGAGTGTGGCCTGGATGACGCCTCTAGGAGTTGCCTTATTTGAGGCTTTCTAAAACCTTCTCTTGATCCAGAGATTTTTCCAGATGCGCAGGCTGAGCATGCAGTGCTGGTACTTTTGCATTTCCACCAGTTAAGAGATATTCCTCTCCCAACCATTTCACATGATTTTTTAGTGGTGTTTTCCTGTAGAAAAGATTCTCGTAGTGGCAGTAGGGAGGTTACTTGACTGCCAGTGGAAAAGGGACCTTTCTGAAACTCTGGTGAGTTGCCATGCTGTAACAAGCTCTATCAGCTGACTGTTGTAACTGTCCAGCCCATGCAATAA
The DNA here is from genome assembly GCF_032191515.1 of Phaenicophaeus curvirostris. Taxonomy (NCBI): domain Eukaryota; kingdom Metazoa; phylum Chordata; class Aves; order Cuculiformes; family Cuculidae; genus Phaenicophaeus; species Phaenicophaeus curvirostris. Next base: position 41,934,306 of record NC_091392.1, on the reverse strand, counting down.
ATATGTCCTAACCTGTGATAAATACAAGGTAATAACAGTGAACTATAGTGTTCAGTGAGAGATTTCATGCTGTCACAGGCAGTGACCTTGAGCCTTACCTCTATTTATCACATACGTCCCTTATTAAGAACACTCTCTGCTGATTGTTTGCATCACTACCATCAGCCTGGCTGGTCCCTGTAGTGTCCTTTCTGATGCAGATCCAGGCTTAGTTTGTGCAGCTTATGTTGTAGGTCCTTCTTCATTCCCCCAGGAGTATTCTGCGGCTAAATAAATTCCGTGTTCAGGAAACTTGTCCTCATATTGAAACCAGAGGGTATTATTTTTAAAACCCTGCGCTAAAGATATCCCCTTACAGTTTTATGACATGCACCCCAGGAGAAGGTTTCTCTTCCTGTACCAGCACAAAGATGGACAAAATGTATTTTCTGCTTTAAAAAGCTATTAAGCTTTAGTCCTCATGACTAAACTCTTGCCCAACGACTGACAGATTTAAAAAGGCAAGTACAGAGCAAAATATCCCCTTAGTGTTTCACAGCGTGGGGTCTTGAAGAGCAAACTTGGGGACTTGGGGTCATTATTAAAGACTGTCCTTATTCGGGTCCAGCCTGTCAGCTGGCTGATTTTAAAGCTGTCTTTGATTGGCTTCTCCTTCTCTCTCAGCCCTACATGTTGCTTCACAGCCCTGGCACCGATTCCTGCTCTTCACACTACTCAATGGGGGCCAGAAGTCCTTTCTGCAGCCAGAAGTTCTGAGGCTGATGACTTTGGTGAGCAGGAGAAGGGCAGGCTGTTTGGAGACAACCAGGATGATGATACAGTGCATGTGGGTTGGTTGCTGAGCTTACCCCTGAGACACACACAACCTCTGATACTGCTGTGGCTGTCACCTGTCACTATATTTGTGCCCTATAATAATGATACTTTAAACTGAACTTCCCTTCCACACCCTGCAGAAACTGACTGCTGTTAGTGAGCATGTCCTGTTTTTTGTGGTGTTTGTAGCATTTATTTATATCATCTAAGACCCCTGGGGAGGAGAGGGAAAACCTACAGAGACCATGCAACTGCTGTTGCCAGTCAGGGAGGGTTGTTGCAGTGCTCTGAAGAGTGGGGCTCTGCTTGGCATCACAGCTCGTCTCCTTGTCTTTGACCTTACAGACATGACTTTTCCAGGAAGGGAGTTACTGCAACCTACTACCCTGCTCTACCTGGGGCCTGTGAGCAAGAGAAGGCATGTGGTCCCAGCAGAAATACTGAAGTTAAAGCCCTCATGGCAGGGGTTTAGAGGAAGGGGTTATTATTGTGAATCACGGAATGGTTTGGGTTGGAAGGGATCTTAAAGATCATCCAGTTCCAAACCCCCTGCCATGAATCTTTCTTGTCCACATACCTGATGGACCTGCGAATCTCTGTTATTCTTATTTCACTTTTTAGGAGTTAGCTGTTTCATTTTAGTTCTTTCCCAACCTAAGCCAAAATAATTCCAGTTATAAATCAGAGTACCATCAACACTGATACTTGCACTAGTTCCGTTAGAAGTGATATAAAAATCAGGCCTGTTGTTAAGGAGCTGCAGCATGCCTTTACAGAGAAGATGTCTTTCCAGGAGAACTCTGTAGTTCTTTCACTATTTAATGCCTCTATTTTTTCCTTCGTTCAAGTTTCTGAGATATCAGAGCAGCAATATTATTTCTCAAAAAGAAATTAGCCAGATTCTCCAAGAAGCAGCAGAAACCAACTTAACAGAGCTGCCTGAGGCCACGTCTTGTGCTCTTCACCTCTTCCTTTGTCAGGTAAGAGAGGGGTGACAGCCTTGGAAGATGAGAAGGGAATCCCAGGGGGATTGCTTTAGCTTTTGATGGGGAGCCATAAACTTCCTTTGATGAGGTAATAGTAAGATGAAGAGGAATCCTGCAGCAGCTGCTTGGCCTACCGCCTTGAGGGATGCATGGTGAAATCGGAAAAAGTGATGCCAGCAGCTGCCTGAACTGCGTCGTCATATTGGGCAGCCCTTGGATTCCCTTCAGATCAAAGTTTGAAGGTCTAATTGCTCTGTGTGGAGTTGAGGCAGGGAGGTATGAAGGAACAAGCCCGAAAGTTCCCCGTTGGTCTGGAAATCATTCTTTCTTCTGACTGCCCAGGTTCAGAGCAGTCATTGCCAGGTGGAGCTAGTGCAGTCAGGGACCATTCAGACTTTGCTGGAGCATCTGCTGGGACAGAGGAGCACTTGCGTGGAACATCAGGACATTGTGTATCCTTTGCTGCAGAGATATGTTTGATAGGTGTTGTGGGGGCGGTAGGTGTGACAGAAGTAGAAGGGATACTTAATCCTTCACTTGTTCCAGCTGAAGGCAAACAAGTAGAAAAACTCATGGTTGCTATACTTGGCTAACTTTGGGATGAAAGTCAACCCCAAATTTGAGAAGGCATTTGGGATATGAGGAGACATTTGGGATGAAAGGTGGCGCTCTCTGCTGGAATTGCCATCACCTGTATGGCAGAGATGGTCTGATGGAAGGGGAGCAGTCTGGGAAGTCTGTGTGATGTACCAATAACAATCCCTGCTTTGATTTCCCTGGAGGATGAACAACCACTTAGCACACAGACAGAGGTTAACTAGCGCCAGTGTGCCCATGAAGCTGTAGAAACCCAAGGATGACTCGAGCACTTTCAGAGAACAGTGAGCATTCAGAAACTGCTGAACGGAGTTTCTGAATTTTGTTCTGCTTGACCTTAGGTCCCCTGCTGAGAACTGAATCCACCTCTCTCTCATCTGGGGTTGTAAGCAGGGACTGCTCCAAGATTACTTGTGGAGCTAGAGGGAGCCTGATGCAGTGTTTTACTTCTCAAACTGTCTGCTTTTGCCTTCCTGCTTTCATCATGCCTCATTGCCTCAGACAGGTAGTAGTGATGGAAATGGCGTCAGCAGCGATTTCCTGTTGGGGTGGGGACTTCCTCCTCTGTGGGACACGTGCAGGGTATGTGGTGGGTGAGGCGTTTCTTTTGTGTGAGGAGTAGCTTGTCCTCATGCTTCCCTCCAATGTGATGCTGCTGCTCTGTGGTGGGACGCTCAGAGCGCAAGTTGTCTGGTGGAGGCCATCCATCCCCATGATGTTCCTCTCCACTGCCTTTGGCATACAGAGGTGAGGGAAGGTGGACAGGAGGTCATGTTCCATTGCTGAAGTTGCTTCTTATTTCTGGCTTTTCCACATACGAGGAAGCCTTCATGTCTTGGTTGTTAGGAAGGGTTTTGGATACACTCGTAGTACGTGGCTGTTGGCTGCCTGCATAAGATAATTGTGAACATGGAAAACAAAATCATCTGGTCAAAATTAAGCTATGACATAAGTTTTGTCGAGGAAGAACTTTCTTCAGGTTCACATACACTGGTGCTTATCACACGTGTTGAGGGTGAGTGCATGTTTCCATGGCTTGAGGTAGGGTTGGTTTAGTAATAAAAACCTTCTGTCAGCATTGCATTAAATGTGGGAATTCCAGTAGTATCCTGGAGTTTCAGCAGTACCTTCCCTTCAATTTCCACTCATGCCATCAATGACAGATGTCTGGGAAGCGTGGCAGTGTCCCTTTCACACATTGGGGACTGAATTGAGAAGATACAGTGCATGCAACAAGGCAAGAATGGAAGAGACCCCATGCTGCCTTTTATTCCCAGTGAGTAGTAGAGAGAAAAGAGACGAAAGAAGTAATTTGTAGTTTGTTTTCAGAAAAAAAAGGTTGTTGAAAGTCATTTATAAAGCCTGGTTACTGAAATGGCTCCTTGTTTATTTTTGTGTGTGGCATGATGCTTATAGAATCAGTAAAGCTGGAAAAGACCTCTAAGATCAAGTCCAAGCATCAGTCCAACAGCACTGTGCCTACTAAACCATGCCAAGGTTTCAAGGCAAGGTTGGATGGGGCCTTGAGCAGCCTGATCTAGTGGGAGGTGTCCCTGCCCATGGCAGGGGTTTTGGAACTAGATGATCTTTAAGGTCCCTTCCAACCCAAACCGTTCTATGTCCTAAAGTGCCATGTCTACATGTTTTTTGAACACCTCCAGGGAAGGAGACTCCACCACTCCCCTGGGCAGCCTGTGCCAATGTTCCACCACTCTTTTTGGTAAAGCATTTTTTTCTAATATCCAGTCTAAGCCTCCCTTGGTACAACTTGAGGCTGTTTGCTATCATCCTATTGCTTGTCACTTGGGAGAAGAGACCAGCACCCACCTCTCTACAGCCTCCTTTGGGCTGGTGGATGCTTTTGAGTTACCAAAAGGCAGAAGTGGCTGGTGGAAGTGGTGCCAGGTACGGTGGAGGGAGGATTCTGCTCCCCAACCCTGTCTTTGCTGCTGGTGGAGCTGGGATTGCCCCTTTCTTCTGGGTGAGCAGGGCTGTCGGGAGGCTCAGCCAGGACCCCTAGGGACACCAGTGTGCCAAGAGGACACTTCTTCCAGTTTGATCCCTGCAGCTATGTCTTTGTTTGCCTGTTGCCTCCAAGCCCTACCTGCATCCCTTTCTCTTCAGGGCTTTGATTGCCAGGGAATCATAGAATCACAAGGTTGGAAAAGACCTCTTGGATCATCTGGCCTCTTCTCCCAAGTGACAGGGGACAGGACGAGAGCGAATGGCCTCAAGCTCCGCCAGGGGAGGTTCAGGCTTAACATCAGGAAAAAATATTTCACGGAAAGGGTCATTGGGCACTAGCAGAGGCTGCCCAGGGAGGTGGTTGAGTCACCTTCCCTGGAGGTGTTTAAAGGATGGGTGGATGAGGTGCTGAGGGGCATGGTTTAGTGATTGATGGGAATGGTTGGACTTGATGATCCAGTGGGTCTTTTCCAACCTGGTGATTCTATGATTCTATGTCCCTGAGCACCTCATCTACCCGTCTTTTAAACACCTCCAGGGAAGGTGACTCAACCACCTCCCTGGGCAGCCTCTGCCAGTACCCAATGACCCTTTCTGTGCAATTTTTTTTTCTCATGTCCAGCCTGAACCTCCCCTGGCGGAGCTTGAGGCCATTCCCTCTTGTCCTGTCCCCTGTCACTTAGGAGTAAGAGGCCAGCACCCTCCTCTCCACAACCTCCTTTCAGGGAGTTGTAGAGAGCAATAAGGTCTCCCCTTAGGCTTCTCTTCTCAAGGATACACCCCAGTTTCCTCAGCCGCTCCTCGTATGAGCCTCTCCAGCCCCCTCACCAGCTTTGTTGCTCTTCTCTGGACTCGCTCCAGAGCCTCAACATCCTTCTTGTGGTGAGGGGCCCAGAACTGAACACAGGATTCAAGGAGCGGCCTCACCAGTGCCGAGTACAGAGGGAGAATAACCTCCCTGGACCTGCTGGTCACGCCATTTCTGACACAAGCCCAGACGCCACCAGCCTCCTCGTCCCCCTGGTCCCTCTGCCGGCTCGGTGCCCGCGGGCGGGGGGGGGCGGGCCGGGCAGCGGGAAGTGACGGGGCGGGGCGGGGCCGGGGCGGGCTCTGAGCGCACGGGGACCGGGACACCGGGGCCGGCACCGGGACCGCAGGTGAGAGGGGGGTGTGTGTGTGTGTGCGGGGGGGATGGAGCTTTGCAGACGCGGCTTCCTGAGGGAGGGGCGGCCCCCGCCCTCTCTCCGGCCGGGGACCCAGCCGAGATCCCCCTGGAGAGACAGACCCTTCCCAGCCCCTCTCCTCCCTGTCCCCAGCATCAGCTCCTCGGTGCCCCCAGCCCATCTCCTTCCATGTCCCCATCTCCTCCTCCGTGTCCGCATCCTGCTGGAAGGGGTCAGCAGGACCCCGAGGGGCTTGGATAGGCACAAGAAGATGGGGATTCTCTTTGGAGTCTAGCTGAAACTCCTGGCAATCTCACAGGGACACGTGTGCAGAAATCAGATCAGCCGAGACCCCTCCGGCTGCACTGTGGGAAACCCACCCAGAGCCGTGTCCTCTCGTTTCCACCAGGGACAGATCCGTCCCAGCCCACCTTCTCCATGTCCCCATCCTGCTGGAGGGGGTCAGCAGGACCCCGAGGCTGCTCGTGTGGGCAGAGGCAGATGGGGATTCTCTTTCAAGCACCGCTGAAACTAATGGTAATTGCACGGGGACCGGGGTGCAGAAATCAAATCAGCTGGGACGTCGCCGGCTGCGCTGTGGAATGCCCATCCAGACCCCTGTCCTCTCATTTCCAGCAGGGACAGACCCAGCCCATCTCCTCTGCGTCCCCATCCCACTGGAGGAGGGCAGCAGGACCCCAAACGGCTCGGATGGGCACAGGGAGATCGGGATTCTATTTCCAGCATGGCTGAAACTAATGGAATTGCATAGGGATGGAGATGTGGGAGCTGGTGTGAGGAGCAGCCATCCTGCCCTGCGGGTTTGCATCCCCTCCTGTGGTGCCTGACACCACTCCGGGTGGGCTTGGCTGCTCCTCTGCTCCTCCATCCTCTAATTGCCATTAGTTTCAGCTGTGCCTGAAAGAGAATCCCCATTTCCCAGTGCCTGTTTGAGCCCCTTGAGGTCCTGCTGACCCCTTCCAGCGGGATGGGGACACGGAGGAGGTGGGCTGGAACCAGAGGATGTGGTTCTGGATGGGTGTCCCACAGCGTGGCCGGTGACGTTTCAGCTGATCTGATTTCTGCACCCTGGTTCCTGTGCAATTGCCACTAGTTTCAGCAGTGCTTGAAAGAGAATCCCCATCTCCCTGTGCCTACAGCTGTTTGAGGTCCCCAGGGTCCTGCTGAACCCCTCCAGCGAGATGGGGACACGGAGGAGGTGGGCTGGGACAGATCTGTCTCTGGTGGAAATCAGAGGAGCTCGCAGGCGTTGGTCAGAGCTGTCTAACTCTGGCTGGTGGCCATCGCTACAATGTGCTAGACCTGGCTTTGGTGATGGAGGGACTTTTGAGGTAAGCAGATGCAAGTGGCTGTTGTTGTTTCACTGAAGCACCTGATCCTGTAAGCTCTGTATGGAAATGCCTCGGCAGAAGAAATCTGAGCAGCCTGTGTTTCACTTCCTTTGGTTCAGTAGTGACAAGAGGTTAATCCTCATCTGATTGACAGAAGAATGGCTTGGGGATGGATTCTGTGAGGGGTTTCATTCCTTATTTTGGCATGGTCTGCTCCCAGAGCAAGCTGGACGATGCTGCTTTTCCCCCTGCATTTCAGTGCCCTGTATAGGAGAAGAGGGATCCTGTGAAAGTCCCTCCTGGGAGCCAAAACCTGGCAGCGTGACTCTGCCTGGCTAGCTCATTAAGTGAATAAATCCTGGGGATGCTCGGTTCAGCTGGGGCTTCTGCAGGAGAATTTATAAAGTCATTAAAAACATTTTAATGGAAAGTACTAACCATCTATAATACAGCATCTGTTGTCATGTCTCTGGAAAAACACATCTAAATTAAGAGGATGGGAGACAGCGAGACAGACTGGTGGGCTTTCCGCTGAAGCAACCAGCTGGCCAGGGCTGCCAGGGAATATTGGTGGAAACTCCTTCCCATCTGTAGCATCAGGCAAGGCCCTGGCTCCATGGTCTGCTCTGGGGACGCTGAGCAGAGCCGGCTTTGGCAGGAATCAGTTCAGGGAGGTGTGGGGAGGGAAGAGAGGAGCAGCTCTGTGGTGTTTCTGTCTCATCTTCTCCCTCAGTGGGTGTGAAAACACGAGGGAGGGTGTGTGAAGAAAGCATGGAGAAACATCTACAGGAACCTTTGGCATCTCTGTGCTTATACGGTTCGGCCTGGAGAGGAGGGAATGTCCTCTGCTATTAAAACAGGCAGGGCAGCAAGGGGGAATAAGCTCAAGCTGGTCCCACGTGGAACAAGCAGCCTCACTTTCCCTATGGGTGAGGGCAACAACTGGCTCCTGCTTCATATTCATGGGGCTGTTTCAGCCCTGACGGATAATAGCAGTCAGTCCCTTCGATGCGAGAATGAGTGTCGGCAGGGAAGGAGGCAGATGAAAAGGTGATGGGCTCCTGGTGTGGCACAGTTCTTCAGCCTACTTCTTCCAACCTTCTCCTGTGGTGCAATCTGTGGGGCTGCTGCAGCAGGATTTGTAAAGTCATTAAAACCACTTCCAGTGAAAACACTGATCGTCTATCTTGCAGCATCTCCTGTTGTGTCTCTGGAAAAGCTGTTCTGAGATCTCTGGTATGAGACTTGGAGGCAGCCAGGCAGGCTGGTGGGCTTTCAGCTACGGCAACCAGCTAGCTGCCATCTGTCTGGTCAGGAGGCCACCAGCTGCCTCCAAGGTTTTTCTCCGATTCTCCACAAGCACAGCAAATAGTCAGCTTGGTCTTTGCGGCTGCATGTCCAATCCAAGAGGCAAACAGGAGCCAGGTCCCAGGGCAGTTGCAGTTTGTGCTTTTAATTCATAGAATGGTTTGGGTTGGAAGGGACCTTGAAGCCCATCCAGTTCCAATCCCCCTGCCCTGGGCGGGGACACCTCCCACCAGACCAGACTGCTCAAAGTCCCATCCAACCTGGCCTTGAACACCTCCAGGGATAGGGCAGCCACAATTTCCCTGGGCAACCTGTTTCAGTTGCTTCTTTTCCTCCTCCCTGAGAGCCTGGGAGGGAGGGAACACCTGTGGGTGACTGCAGAGGGGGGACCTGCACCCCCTTGCTGAGCCAGGCCTTGGGCCCTTGGGTCATGTTTCTTTGGCAGCAGCCTCTTGGAAGCTAGCTGGGCTGGTGGATCCGACAGAGCATCTGCTTGCCCAGCCTGGAGAATTTCTCCTTACAGCCTCAGCTTGACCGCATGCTTCGCGTCCTTCAGCAATGCTGGAATATGCCTTAAGCCACAACGGGCAGAGGGGCAGACCCTGAGCCCAGCGTGGGAGGCTTGTGGTTCTGTCCCAGCTCTACGTCGCATCTGAAACAAGGTGATGCTGAGCCCACACCGGAGGCAGCCATGTCTTCCTCTCTAACGCTGGTTGTGGTCCCTCTGATTCATTCCCTTCCAGGAGTGCTGCCTTTCGCAAAGCACAACAGCAAAATAATGCAGAGGGTTTCTCGTGTCTGACGATGTTTCCCTGCCTGAGCCAAGGTTGCAAGGGCGCTCTTGGTGGGAGGTGCATGGGGGGAGCAGGAGCTCCTGCTCCTTGTGGGGCTGGGAGAGCTGCTGGTGCTGCCTGCTTTGCCTCGCTCATGGGCCTGAGATTGAATAAATTGTGTTTGTTAAAAAAACAAAAACAACTCCTAGATTTGATGCAAAGAAGGATTTGTTTCTGTTCCACTGTTAGGGTGTTGCAGAGAGAGACTTGGCTCGGCAGGTGAGCTTGTGCTCGGAAGGGGAGCAGGGCACCAGGGTTGTGGCAGCTCTGGTGGCCTCACACGTCTGCGTTTCCTTTGGGAGCAGAAGGCAGGTTGGGGGATGCCTCTGAAGAAGCTGCTGCTGCTTCCATAATTGCTAGTGGCCACTGCTCGGCTCCGCAGAAACCTCATCCCTGCAGACTGGCTGCCTCGAGTTCCACCACCTGGAGACTGAGGTACTGCTCTCTTTTTCCAGGTTTAGGCTGTCGCAGGTTCCTCATTCCCAAGGACGTTCTCTAGCCTCTCTTCTGCACTTTGGCTCTGTCTGAGGAACCATCCTGGCCAGAAGCAGCTCTGTTTGACTGCATCCCAGTAGAGCCTCAAGGGGGACATGCTTGGGGCGAGGGAGGAGTTATCACCAGGTCACCTAGCTAATGCTTTTCCCACAGCTGATGCCCAGCTTGTAGCAAGGGTAAGGAGCCAGGTACCAGTATAACATGAGGTGAAGTGAGGTGGCTGAGCTGGGCAGTCCTGGCGCTTACAGAAGAAGTGCAGTTTGGCCCTTTGGTGGTCTTCCTCCTGCTCCTTCCTTGGCCCTGCTTCTTCGGTTGCTGGGCTGCTCTAACTTGCAAACCCAGCAAAAAGCTACCTGTTATTTTTTGAGAAAGAGTTTAGACTTAATTTTGTGCTGGGTCAGTCCTCAGTCAGGTGTCTGGGGGCCCAGCGGAGGCAGGTAGGGAGGAAGGGGACATCAGGGCTTCTCTTGCAGGGGAGAACAGGGTGGCTGCAGCATCACTTCCCTGGTGCTGAGGGTGATGTGCCATCAGTCCCAAGAGGCTCGTGTGACTTCTCCCTTTGGTAAGTCTTCTCTCTCATCATTGGTTTTGTCGATCCATTTTACTCCAGGCTGCGGCAGCTGACATGGATTTTCTCTTGATCTGCCCCTTTGCGCTGGTGCTCCTGCTGTCCCGGGGTAGCTTCACAGACCTGGAAAAGCAGAAGGTGGACTCTGGCTTGGAAATCTGTATCCTTCTCTGGAGCCTGCCCCTCGTGTCCTACATATGCACTCTTGTCTGCTGAGGCTGGAAGGAGCTTGTGCGCAGGGAAAAGATCAGAGGCCACAGAAAGGGGCACATGGGGCAGAAGAGAGAGGACTCGGAACTGCTGGGCAGTTGCGTCCTTGCTCTTCTGTAGAAGGGCTTTAGCCAAGCTCCTGGGTTTGTTAACCAGATCCCTGGCTCGGTGCAAGACCAGAGGTGGTTGTTTTGGTGGTGCCCAGGGTTCTCCAGAGCGCAGCGCTCTTCCTTCCTGCTCCAGCGTGCTGGATGCCAAGCGCATTTCCCAGTAGTCTGCCCGTGGTAGTGGGGTGGCCAGCCAGGAGGCAGAGCACGCCTGCGGGTCTCAGTGCTTTGGGGTCACTGCCTGGGATGGTGGGAGAGGGCTCCTGGGCTTGTGGCCACCTCTGTGCCATTGCCACGTGGCCACGAGGAGGTGGGCTAATGCAAGCCCTTCCTAGCAGACAGCAGCATCCCCTGGTGAACAGGCAAAGTATGAGAAGATACCGGATGCAGGCGCTCATGGAGACAACTATGGGGAGGGTGGGAGTTCATGTTCCTTCCCCAGCCCACCAGCCAGAACAGGGGCTGGCAAGTAGAAGGCTCCACACGAGCACCCAGTATTGCTAAGCCCTCCCTCTGGGGTGACCAGGGAAAGGTGCTCTCTGGAAACCCATATTTCATCCTGGCTCAGGTGCTACCTCCTGGCCCTCGGGCACCCTATGGAGAACTGAGGGGGCTGGGATGGTCCTGGAAGAGAGGGAGAGTGGGAGAGTGGTGGAAGTATGCTGGCAGTGTCCTTAACAGTGGTGTAGATAAGAAGCTGTTTGAGGTGAAGCGCAAGGACCAGATGAACGCACTGAAGAACCTGATCGAGCTCAATGACATCAACCAGCAGTACAAAATCATTGACATCATGCTCAAAGGACTCTTCAAAGTGAGCCACAGCGCAGGCATCCCTCTGGGCTCAGCGTGCCGTGGGGCTGGAAGGGGCGGGCAGGAGAAGTGAGGAGGGCTGAGGTGGCTCTGTGCAGTCAAAGAGAAGAGCTGGGTGGGCAGGTGGGCTTGAGGACTTGAAAGGAGGACGTTTTGTGGCTTCAAAGCGGAGCACCCCTGGAACACGGGGAAGGGCCAGCGGGACAAGGCAGTAACCAAGGGCTCTGGCAGGTGTTGGAGGACTCCCGAGCTGTGCTCATCGCTGCTGACGTGCCTCCCGATGGGCCTTTCCCTCAGGATGAGAAGATAAAGGATGGTAGGTTCTCTTTGGTCCTTACTCCCTTCCCTTTTCCAGCGCTCTGGTGCATCACTGCCGTTCCTTCTGGGACCAGCACTGGGGTAGGTACTCCCATGTATCCAAACCAAACCAGACCTGGGATGGTCCTTGCCTGTCAGGGACCCTATTGCTACCTCTCTGGCAAGTTCATATTGGGGAGTCTACCTGTTTGCCTTCAGCCTCCTCACCTTTTGGTGAGGCCGTAGGTGCCAGCGGGACAGGGCATGTGTACCTGTGTCCTGATGGGGCAGGTGACTGTCTCTGCAGCGTACTCCCACGTGGTGGAGAACACCGCCTTCTTTGGGGATGTCGTCCTGCGCTTCCCCAAGATTGTTCACCACTACTTTGACCGCAACTCCAACTGGAACAGCCTCATCCGTTGGGGCATCGGCTTCTGCAACCTGACGGGCGTGTTTGAGCAGGGACCGCACTCCCAAGTCCTTGGGCTGGTACGGATGCTCTTGGTTCCTCTCTGCCACGTCTACTCTTTGCTGCTGGGGCTGGGGGATGAGGTTTTGGGGGTAAAAGGAGGGTGGGCAGAGCACAGGGGGAGGGTACCCAACATCTAAGGGATAAGGGAAGAGCACAGAGGGGCTGATGGGGTGCAGGGGACCCTGGTCACAGGGGTGTGTGGTGTGGGAGGCACCACTCCCCGACATGGTCTCCGCTTTGATCTGCAGATGGCTCAGGAACTGGGCATCAGTGAGAAATCACCCGATTACCGCAATCCCTTTAAAACGGACCATTCTGAGGTAAGAATGCTGGCAGCTCACTCCGTGGGCTTCTCCATCCCTGTCGTGGCTCCAGGCAGTCGGCTGGGGAACGGAACACGTGGCTTGATGAGGAATGGCCAAAAATCCCCAGCACAAGGGAAGCTTGGCCAAAACATAGGCACTGACTTCCTCAGTTGGGCTGCAGTTGATTTTGGGTGTTGGATGCCATCTCCCTGTGGCCACCTGCCCACGGGAGCATCAGGACCCCATTCGCCTTGTGCCACATCTGACCTCAGTCCCCCTGGTACCGTGGGGCTGGTACAATGGCTTTGGCGGATTTAGGGGGGAGTGGGAGACTGCGGGAGCTCCCCCTTGCTGACCGCTCACTGTCATCCCACAGTTTTTCCCCAGTGCTGACACCTTCCAGAAGGCACTGCGGGAGGAGGAGAAGCGGAGGAAGAAGGAGGAGAAGCGGAAGGAGATACGCAAGGGCCCGCGCATCTCGCGCTCGCAGTCGGAGCTGTAGCGCGCGGGGGGCTCGCACCTCGTGGTGGGGGCAGCGCTGCTGGGATGCGGAGCGGCTCGCTTCCTCTTGGCGGCCTTGGGCCAGTGCCTGGCGGTCGGTCCCTCTTCCATTTGTGCCGTGGATTTTGTTTTGTTGCCTTTCCCTTTCGTTCGGCAGGAGCCGGGTGGTGGTGCTGGTGGGTTGCCCCAATGGGGCTGATTGGAACTGAAGTGAGGTAGCCCTTCCCCAGAGCCAAAGCGCAGACGGGAGGGCAGTGGGGCCATCGCCTAGGCTGGTGGGATCGCTGCCACTCGCAGTAGGGTGGGACGAGGGGGACACACTGTGGATGAGCACCACGGGGAGCCAAAGGAGCCCTCCCTTCTGCAGCACACAGTGTCTGCGCTGAACATACCTCCTCCGTCGTGGGTGGGCTGGGGAGCGCGTCACACCAAACAGCCTCATGAGCAATGCTGCTTCTCTCAGTTTTGGGGTTGTTTTTGTTTTCTGTTTGATTGCATTTTTTTTTTATTTTCTAAACCAGTGATCTCATTGGCGCACACACACTCCCCCACCCGGTTATGACCTGGTCTCTGCTCAGACGCTACCTCTGACGGATCAGCTCTCCCCTCTTTCCAGAGGCTGTTTTACCAAGCAACGTGCATTTCATCGGTCAGCCGTAGTTAAAAGCCAAATGGTGCTGGTTCCTGGCACAACAGCATCCTGCTCTCCCGAGTGGCTACCACAGCACATCCCCACAGGGAGGCAAACATGCAGAGAATTTTTGGAAAGGAGGGATTTCGACTTCTGGCCCTCTTTGGCAGACAAAATGTGCTTGTAGCGCCAGCTGAAGGTGCTGGGGATGCAGCCGTGTACCCCTGTGAGCCCGTCCTGCACACCGTGCCCTGCCCCATCCCTCCAGTGTTTGGCTGCTCCACTCATCAAGTCCCCCTAGCCCCCTTCTCAGGAGGACAAGTGTGTGGGGACAGCAGGGCTGAAGCCAGGAGGGAGGCAGCTGAGGGGCTGTGACCCTCTGTGGGGCGTCTGGGCTGCAGCGGGAGCAGAGGTGAGGTGCTGGCACCGCCACTTCACCTTTTCTCATGGCTGCTGATAAATCCACACCAGTGGAGGTTCTCACCTCCATCCCTGAGAAATGGGTGCTGGGCATGCGGAGTGCTGGGCTGGGGGCAGCACAGCCTTTAGGAAAGGGGGAATGTCCTTAATTTTAACTGCGGAGCCAGGTCTGTCCGACCAGGGGGTGGCAACAGGCGTGTGTTTTATTTTTCTTGAATAAAATTGACTTTATTTTTTCTTTTTTTTTCTTTTTTTTTTTTTTTATCTAAAAGTAGTTTGGCTCTTGCTCCTGGTGGGAGCAGGCATTGGATTCAGCCCCTCTGGGACCTCAGGAGAGGTGCAGTAGTGGAGTCTCTATCTCTGGAGGTGTTCAAAACCCATGTAGACACGGGGACGTGGTTTAGTAGTCACCATGGTGTTGGGCTGCTGGTTGGACGTGATGATTGAAAAAGTCTTTTCCAACCGTAACAATCCTACAATTCTCTTTTAGCCTGGAGAAGAGGAGGCTGAGGGGAGACCTTATCACTGTCTACAGCTGCCTGAAAGGAGGTTGTAGCCACGTGGGTGCTGCAAGTAACAGGTGATAGGAGGAGAGGAAATGGCCTCAAGCGGCACCAGGGGCAGTTTTAGATTGGATAACAGGAAAAAATTATTCATGGAAAGGGTTCTTGGGCACTGGAACAGCTGCCCTGGGAGGTGGTTGAGTCCCCATCCCTGGAGGTGTTTAAGAGCAGGTAGATGAGGTGCTCAGGGATGTGGTTTAGTAGAGGACAGATACGGTTGGACTCAATCTGAAAGGTCTTTTCCAGACTAAATATTCAATGATCCTTCAGCCGGGGGTCCAGTATTTCCTGTGTTTTGGGGTTGTTGGTTGATAACTGACTGAACATGAGCCAGCAGTGTGCCCAGGTGGCCAAGAAGGCCAATGGCATCTTGGCTTGTATCAGAAACGGTGTGACCAGCAGGTCCAGGGAGGTTATTCTCCCTCTGTACTCAGCACTGGTGAGATCGCTCCTCGAATCCTGTGTTCAGTTCTGGGCCCCTCACCACAGGAAGGATGTTGAGGCTCTGGAGCGAGTCCAGAGAAGAGCAACAAAGCTGGTGAAGGGGCTGGAGAACAGGCCTTATGAGGAGCGGCTGAGAGAGCTGGGGTTGTTCAGCCTGGAGAAGAGGAGGCTGAGGGGAGACCTCATTGCTCTCTCCAACTACCTGAAAGGAGGTTGTGGAGAGGAGGGAGCTGGCCTCTTCTCCCAAGTGACAGGGGACAGGACAAGAGGGAATGGCCTCAAGCTGCAGCAGGGGATGTTCAGGCTGGATATCAGGAAAAACTTTTTCACAGGAAGAGTCATCGGGCAGAGGCTGCCCAGGGAGGTGGTTGAGTCGCCATCCCTGGAGGTGTTTAAGGCACGGGGGGATGAGGTGCTGAGGGACACGGTTTAGCGATTGATGGGAACGGTTGGACTCGATGATCTCAGAGGTCTTTTCCAACCTGGTGCTTCTATGGTTCTATGGGTCCTGCGGGGGGGTGAGGAGCCAGCAGCCCCCGCCTTTCCCCCCCCGTTAATGAGGCGCGGGGGGCGTGTCTCCCCATGCTAACGAGGCTGCTGATCGCTGACGCGCCATCACCCCACGCGCCGCCGCGGCCGCCGATTGGCCGGCGCCGACCTGGTCTCATTGACAACAACCCGCGGCGCGAGCGAGGGGGCGGGGCCGGGCGCGGCGGGGGCGGGGCCGGGCGCGCGCAGGTGGGGGCGGGGCCGCGCGGCGGGGCGGGCCAAGATGGCGGGCGGCCGGCGGCGCTCGGAGGGAGCCCGGGACTGACTGAGGGAGCGAACGGCGGCGGAGCAGGAGGGGGCGGCTCCGCCATGGAGGGCGGCGAGCTGGGCGTGGAGAGCATGGAGAGCCTGGCCGAGCTGGGAGACGAGTTCACCCTGGGAGACATCGATGGTGGGAGACGGCGACGGGGGCTGCGGGGGCACGCGGGGAGCGGGGGTGGCGTGGTCCTGGGGTCCCGCCGCGTTTGGTGTCCCCCCCCTAACCACGAGTGGGGATCGTGGGGGGGGTGTGTGACCCCCCCAGACCACGAGTGGGGAGCGTGGGGTGTTTATGTGCCCTCCCAACCCACGAGTGAGGAGCGTGGGGGGTGTGTGTGTGACCCCCCCAACCCACGCGTGGGGAGCGTGGGGGGTGTATGTGCCCTCCCAAACCCACAAGTGGGGAGTATGAGGTGTGTGTGACCCCCACAACCCACGAGTTGGGAGCGTGGGGTGTGTATGTGCCCTCCTAACCCATGAGTGGGGAGCGTGGGGTGTGTTTAACCCTCCCAAACCCGTGAGTGGGGAGCATGAGAGGTGTGTGTGACCCCCCCAGACCACGAGTGGGGATCGTGAGGGGCGTGTGTGACCCCCCCCCAGCCACAAGTGGGGAGCGTGGGGTGTGTGTGTGACCCCTCCCAGCACACGAATGGGGAGCAGCGGGTGTGTTTAACCCTCCCAAACCCCTGAGTGGGAAGCATGAGGTGTGTGTGTCCCGCCCAACCCACGAGTGGGGAGCGTGGGGTTTGTGTGTGTGACCCCCTCAGCCCACGAGTGGGGAGCGTGGGGTGTTTATGTGCCCTCCCAAGCCATGAGTGGGGAGCGTGGGGTGTGTGTGTGACCCCCCCCTAACCACGAGTGGGGAGCATGGGGTGTGTTTAACCCTCCCAAACCCGTGAGTGGGGAGCATGAGGTGTGTGTGTCCCACCCAACCCACGAGTGGGGAGCATGGGGTTTGTGTGTGTGACCTCCTCAACCCATGAGTTGGGAGCGTGGGGTGTGTGTGTGACTCCTCCAACCCACGAGTGGGGAGCGTGGGATGTGTATGTGTCCCAAACCCACGAGTGGGGAGCGTGGGGTGTGTGTGTCCCACCCAACCCACGAGTGGGGAGCGGGGGGTGTGTGTGTCCCTCTCCCCCCAACCCACGAGTGGGGAGCGTGGGGTGTGTGTGTCCCTCTCCCCCCAACCCACGAGGCAGGAGCGTGGAGTGTGTGTGACCCCTACCCTCCCAACCCACAAGTGGGGAGCATGGGGGGTGTGTTTAACCCTCCCAACCCACGAGTGGGGAGCGTGGGGTGTGTATGTGCCCTCCCAACCCACGAGTGGGGAGCGTGGGGTGTGTTTGACGCCCCCCAACCCACGAATGGGGAGCATGGGGTGTGTTTAACCCTCCCAAACCCACGAGTGGGGAGCGTGGGGTGTGTATGTGACCCCCCGCAACCCACGAGTGGGGAGCGTGGGGTGTGTATGTGACCCCCCCCAACCCACGAGTGGGGAGCGTGGGGTGTGTATGTGACCCCCCCCAACCCACGAGTGGGGAGCGTGGGGTGTGTTTGGCTCCCCCCAACCCACGAGTGGGGAGCGTGGGGTGTGTTTGGCTCCCCCCCAACCCATGAGTGGGGAGTGTTGGGGGCGTGTGTGTGACCCTCCTCCCCAGTCCATGAGTGGGGAGCGTGGGGTTTGTATGTTACCCCCCAGCCACTAATGGGGAGCATGGGGGGTGTGTGTGTGTCCCAAACCACGAGTGGGGAGCATGGAGGGGTGTGTGTGTCCCCAAACCATGAGTGGGGGGGTGGTCCTGGGGTCCCACTGCGTGGGATGTGTGTCCCCCCCGAGTGGGGAGTGAGGGGGGTGGTTGTTGGGTCCTGCTGTGTGGGGTGTCCCCCCAGCCCCAAATGGGCAGTGAGAGCATGGCATGGCTGTGCCAGCTTGGTCCTGCTCTGTGGTGTGTCCCCCTGCCCCGAATGTGGTGTGTGGGTGGCCACACCAGCTTGAACTTGCCCTGTGGCATGTCTTGTCCATGCCATGTGGGCTTCTAACATGCGTGGGGTTGAGCAGGAACCCCCGTCTGGGGTGCAGGGCTTGCCTGGCGAGCAGCCACATGTGTTTTCCCAATATGGTTGGACCTGATGATCCGGTGGGTCTTTTCCAACCTGGTGATTCTATGATTCCATGAATACGGGGTGGGCAGCTGATGGGCAGCTCCAACAATGGCAGGAGGGGCAAGAAGCTGCTTGGGGGTCTGAGCCCTCACAGCCACTAAGGCCTTGTTTCCACCCGTAGCCACTGCTGGTGTGGAAGAGAGTTGGAGAACGTAATTTCCTTGCTCCCTTCCTCCTGCCTTGGACCCATGGGTTCCCCTCATGTTTCCTCTCGTGGCTCTCTTGAAGTGGATGCTAAGTGACTGATGGGGCTGTGCTGTCACCAGTGCCTGTGGGAGGCTGAGCCTCTGCCCTCCACCACAGAAACTGGTGTATCTGCTTAAATGTCCCATTTCCCCCTCCCCACGTCATCCTAAAACTTCATTTCCTCAATGCCAGAGCTCAGACCTGTGAGGTCTGTTTTCCAGCGAAGTGCAGCCAAACAAAGCGCCCTTCTCTGATGCCTCATTTAGTGTTTCCCAAACAGCTCCTGAAAACCCATTAAAAATGTAACTTCTGGATGAGCTCTGCTATGGGCCGGAGACAGGGATCTGGTTCAGCCTCCCTACTTTGCTCAGCTGTTAACCCAAACAGAGGATCATAGAATCATGGAATGGTTTGGGTTGGAAGGGATCAACTGGGTTCCAGCCCCCCTGCCATGAGCTCAGTATTGGGCGGGTGATGCCTAGTGCATCTTTGTTCAGCAACTGGGAAATAACATGGAACTAGTGCTTTTAAATTTCTAATTGTGATTGATTTGCAGCGTAGCTAGGGGCATTGTATGTTAAAGAAGAATAGGCCTGGTGAGTTGTCAGGGTCTTAGTGATTTCTCATGAAGTTGCTGGTGCTAGTCAAAGGCAGTGTTTGCTCTTGTTTAAGCCTCACATAATGACATCTCAAGATCCATGCGGAAACGGAGACAAATTCCAGTGAATGCGGGGCCAGCTCTTGACTGCGGTGTGCTCAAGAAGGTGTGATTCAGAGCGATGAGTAACTTGGGGGAAAAAGAGCTTTGCCTTCCTCTCTGGCTCTTGAGGTGGATTTTCCTGAGGGCAGGCGAGCTAGCTGTATGACAGCCCTGCTTTTTTTTTTTTTCTTTTTTCCCTCTGACACGGATTCACTTCAGTGTTTGAAATTCTGGAAAGGTTTTGATTTGAATCTTAAGTCTCCTTGTTGGCAGGTCTCTGCATTCCTCTTCCATTCAGGCTGAGGAACTCTCACTGCCTGCTGTGTGGCTGTTGATTTTCCGTGGTAAGGGAGGAGTGATGCCAGTCCGGTGAATGTGCCGACTGCTCTAGGATGGGGTCGTGCTCCAGGACAGGACATGAAGCTGGTTGGTGCCGAGCCAAATGCATCTGGCTCTGCCTCCTGCCCTGGCGTGAGCTCCTTGGCTGGCCACGGGCACCTTGCTGCCAGCAGGGCACCACCAGAGAGTGAGATCTGAGTTGGTGGTGGGTACCAACCACATCTGGATGCAGACAGGAGGGGTTGTATCTGTCCAGGCTGATCTCCACTGCTCAGTGCTTCTCAAAGCACGGCCTCTTCAGGAACATGAGGGTGAGCAAGCAGCCCCTGTGCAGGCTCTGACCTGGGAGAGGCAGCTGAAAGCCAGCACTTACTTTTCTGCCAGATATTTGCATGCTGGGCTGAAACAAACAGCAGAAATCCTCAGTGGGCTTGGTTTTGTAACACCTGCTTGACATTTTTAGCCTTGGGCTCGGCTGGCTGGGATATATTCCTGCTGTAACACCTTTCTCTGTGCTAGGGGATGAGAACTCTTCTGCATGGAGGATGCAGGTGGTCTGATGACGATGGATTTATCACTGATAGCAGTCCTCCAAAAACACCCAAGCTTTCTGACAGTTAATGTAGAAACTTGCTCCGTTGTCTGTGTAGGTAAAGGTGTTCTAAAAGGAAGAGACTTAGATTTTGGATGTTGCTGCTTCTCCTGCTTTTTATTTTCCTTGTGTTGCTGCTAGGAAAGCTCTTGAGTGCTTGGAAAGAAGTGAGTTTGATTGCCTGGCAGTCTTAATTTTTAATTATTAATCTTCGGACTTTTTACATTTAGTCCAAGTTAAGTCTTATGATAAAGATGTGGTTTAACTTGTGAAAGCAGTAGTTTTTGTAGTAAGATATTAAGTCTGCTGTGTTAAATACAATGTTCTTTAAAATACAGTCCTTGAAATTTAGCTCTTACACTGAAATTTACTCTTACAGAGCGAATATTTTATGATTTATGTTTATTCCCCACTCGCAGTAGTGCTGCCCAATGGTGAAATAACAGTGCCATCGCAGGAAGAGCTTGAGAAGTATGTAGTTGGGATTGTCAAGTTTATTGCAGTTTGGAGTGGTCCAGGCTGCAGTCAGTTGGAGGGTGAAAAGCCATTTAATACCCATCTAGATGTTAGGCAGAAGTGTTAATCTTTAAACAGCTCTCTTTGCTCCAGTAATGCTTTATGAAAGTTTAGTGAGGCATTGCATTAAAAAAAAAAAAAAAAGTCTTTGGTTCATCTGGTTAATAGCAGAGACAAAGGTTTGGTCTGACTGGTCCCTGAGGGCAGGCACCACTCTGTGCCAGGGGAACCACCCGTCCCCACTTGGTGTTTGCTTCTAAATAGGTCATAGAATTTTAGAATTGGTGAGGTTGTAAAAGACCTCTACGATCATGCAACCCCTGGCCTGATGCCACCATGCCTACTAGCCCATGTCCCAAAGTGCCATGTCTACACGCTTTTTGAACTCCCCCACGGATGGTGACCACCACTTCCCTGGGTGGCTCGTGCCAATGCTTCACCACTCTTTCAGTTAAAAAACCAATCTTTTCTGTTATCCAGTCTAAACTTCCTCTGGTGGAACTTGAGGCCTTTTCCTCTTGTCCTATCACTTCTTACTTGGAAGAAGAGAGGAAAAGGTCAGGAAGACGTATCTCTTCCCAAGCTCCACCATTCACCTGACTGAAGTTTGTGAGAGCAATGGTCGTGATCAATGCTTAAACATGTGTAAGGGTGTGGAGAGATCGCTTTTGCAAGGGAAGAAGAGTAATACCATAGAAATACAGAAATAAGGCAAAATTTTTGTTGAGGGCAAGAGGTGCCGATGACCATCCCTTCGCTCTATTTTAGGAGTGTCAGACAAATCAATTGGATAATGTGAGGGTGGCATTTTGGAGAAGGAGATGAATAGCCTTCTTGTTGCTGAGACAATTTCCATGGAAGCACTTAATGAAAAGTTTGCTTCTTCAAACCCCCTTCATAAACCACAGCACCAACATCCTTTGGGATTGTGGATGTGAAAGTTCCTGCTGTAAGGAGCCCTTTGCCGTGTTTGTTCCTATAAATCGGAAATCTATTTTCTACTTTCTAAACTCAGATTTATTATTTAGTTATAAACCCTTCGTTATGTTTGTGTCCCCTCCCTTTCCTGCTTCCAAGGGAAAAAAAAATTGGGCTTTCAGAAAGTTCAGGAAGAGCTGGTGTGGCATGGGCAGATCCTAGGGTGGAGAGGGATGTCTGACTCCTCACGCCACCGCCCACACAGAGATCAGGGCAGGCATGCAAGTGGCTTAAGGTACATAATTGGATTAGATGGAGGGAAGAGGAAGTTTCACTTATGAACAATGATCTCTCAGATGTGAATTTTTTTACTCTGTGGAGGAGAGCTACAGCATTGCTGTAGGCGCCTCTTGATGTGGGCTGATAAAATCCTGGAGAAGGTGGGATGAAGAGAAACTGCTGTGCAGTGATTGTGGGCAGGCAAACACCCCACCCCCTAAAAGTTATTCTAGTAGTTTAAACACATGCATGAATTTCTCCTGCTATCAGGTTCTATCAAGTGTTTTTTTTTCCCAGTTGGTATGCTTGGAAGTAAAACAAAATTAAGACAAGTTCTTAACTAATTTCTTCATTTTCCAGATACTCAGTGGGACAAGAGGGGTAGGGGCTTGAAAGCACTCTAAAAGTTGGGTGGGAGAATGGTTATTGCTGGAATTGTGGAGGTACTTGGTTTCTTTCTTGTGCAAAGATTAGCCTGGAGTGGGGATGGAACAAGACTCATAATATTTGAGATATGTTTGAGATGGCTGAAAGTTCTAGTCTGCGCTTGGATCCTGTAATCTGGGAAGGTGCTGTATGAGTCTTGCCTTTCTTCCTGAACAGTGGCGGCAGTACCGTGCTCGTGGCCACCTCTTGACTTCTTTCTGTTGATGTTCACTTTCTGCTGACGTGTTCTCTGGAGGCTTTGAAGGATCCAGAGCTCCCTTCTGTGCACACATACCATAATTGGAGTTGTGATGTGATGATGGGCGTCAAAATGTGTGGGCAATAAAACAGCATTGAATGCATTTTCTTCTGTTTTACAGAGATGCTGCAGTTCGTCAGTAACCAAGCAGGAGACTTTACGGATCTGTTATCGGATCAATTGTGTGGCACCTTCCAGGTCAGCAGCAGCAGTGGCAGCAGCGGTGGGACTCTGGAGCCGCAGTTGCAGCGAGTGTACAGCCAGGTGCAGCTGCAGCCCTTCCCGCCGCCTGCCGCCTCTCCCCAGCTCCAGACCCTGCCAGTCAAAGCGGCACAGACAACACCTCCAGCCCCTGCTCGGTCAGCCCCTCTCCTTCAGCCCCGGCCGCCACTCCAGCCTCAGCTTCAGCAGCAGACTGTGATGATCACGCCGACGTTCAGCTCTGCTCCCCAGACCAGGATTATCCAACAGCCAGTGATCTACCAGAACGCAGCTACCAGTTTCCAAGGTAGCGATTGGGGTGCTCAGGCTACAGGTGTGCATGGTGCACTTGCCATAAACAGTGTCAGTGTTCAAACGCCAAAAGTATCCTCGGCCACGACAAGCCTGACAGTCATTTTCTTGCAGTGCTGCCAACGGGGCATTCTTTCTCCTCCCTGTGTGACTTTAGGGTTGGGGGAGTATGAGAAACTGTCATAAATGAGATCTTAGGTGTTTTTGTATGACCTCTTGTGATAGCTGTCTTCTTGATGTTCTCTTCTGTTATGACCTTCTCTCCTATGGCTCTTTGGAGGCTTTAGAAAAGTATGTCTAAAACATTATTGTTGATATTGACGGGTGCAGTAGGCAAATTCATTCCCAAAGCTCCAGTCTGTCCCACCAGGAAATCCAGAATAAAGGGACAGTTTAATTACCAAAGCCTTGAGTACAATACTTGCATTGAACAAAGATAATTCTAAGAATATTTAGTGGCTACCATGTCTTCCTTTGTGTTTGTGAATGCCACTCATCTTGATCCTCTTCAGTAGGCGTTGATTCTTTATGTGGAAAAACAGGATCCTAGAGTCCAGCAAGATCAGCAGGAGGGGGGGCTACTGCTGGTTGGATGCCCTGTGTCTTGTCACTCAATAAGTCCTGTGCTGTCAGGCCATAAGTTCTTGACTTCATTTTCTCTTAGCTGGTCTGCTGTGCCTCCTGGAAAATTCAGATTCTGGATGCAGTGAGGCATCAAAAGAGCTGGAAGCTTCCTAGTATGTGGGATGTGTTAGATGAACGCTGCCCGCTGAGAAGCTCTGGGAGGAAGAGGGGTGAAGCTGGGAGTGTTGATGGGCTCTAGAACAGAGACCTGTGTCTCTGGACTATTCCTGACTATTCCTTCTGCTTTTCAGTTCTTCAGCCTCAAGTTCAGAGCCTGGTGACATCCTCCCAGGTTCAGCCGGTTGCCATCCAGCAGCCAGTGCAGACTGTCCAGGCCCAGCGCGTGCTAACACAGGCTGCCAACGGCACCATCCAGGCCTTAGCACCGGCCACAGTCCAGACAGTCGCTGCACCACAGGTCCAGCAAGTTCCAGTAAGTAAAACTGGGGAGTGGTACAGGGAGACGGCAGCAGAAGAAATTGCTTTTATGAGTCTGGTCTCCTGGCTTGCTGTGTGAAAGGTGACAGAGCTTGTGGGACTGGCTGTCCTGGCCAGGATTGCTTTTGTACAAAGGTTTCTATGTGTGAGAGGTATTTCTAGCCAGCCTGTGTTCCTGAAGCATTTTGCTTCATGCGAGTCACACACGAGAAGCCCTGTTGTGAGCCGTGATGTGGGCAACATTCAGAAACCGTTTTCAGTAAAACACTTGCATAAGTAAACTTGGTCTAAAATACTTTTCTAACTGGATTGGAAGTGGTTCTTGAACAAGCTCTTCTTGACTTTTCCCCACTTCTTTGCAAGTCCACCACCTCTGCCACGTGTTATAAGGGCTGGCTGATACTGGAATGTTTTCTGCCAATTCTGCCGCAGTTTCTTTGATCTTTCTGAAAAAGTATTGTGTGATTTTCGTTTTAAAACATATGAGAGTGGAAAAGGCTTGTGTTTCTTTGTGTTGGATAAAAATATGTTTAGGAGGCACTTTGAATATGCCAAAGTTGCTCTGGTTCAATTGTACTGCGCTGTCTGTTGTGCTGTCAGTATTTGAGAGTCAGAGAGGTATTTGAACAAGCAGAAGAAAGCTGCGTTAATGGCAAAATAACTTACCCTTGCTGATCTGCTTGACATTCATGGAATAGATCCCTTTAGTGAAATCGGAGGGAGTGAAAGCTGTTGCAGGTGTTTGGAAAGTGCTGTAACCAAAGCAGGCTGTTCTAGCCATGTTAGACTCTGAGTACTCAACCAGTTACTGTAGAGAGCTAATTATAGGTGTAACTGGAGAAGGGAAGGGAGCTTTTTCCATCAGCTCTTTTTTGTTTTTTTTCACAAACTCTTAACTTGTAGTGACCGACTTAAGTCCCTAGAAGGTGGTTCCTCTGCTCCCTTCCCACCAGCACTGCTCAGACTGTCTCATGGTGAGAGTTTGCATCAGGGGCTAACAAAAAACTGTCCAGGTGTTGCAGGGTGCATGGTGAAAGCAGTGCTGGACCTGCTCTTTTGCCATCCACTGAAATGTAAAGTTACAACTCTTGTCATCAGTTACCTCTGGTACTGAGATCAGCAGAGAAATATGTGCCTACTCTCCCCTTCACCTTTAACTCTTTTCAACCTAGGTCCTGGTCCAGCCTCAGATCATAAAAACAGACTCCCTTGTCTTGACAACCCTGAAAACAGACGGCAACCCTGTTATGGCCGCAGTACAGAACCCAGCGCTGACAGCACTCACTGCTCCCATTCAGACCACAGCCCTGCAGGTACCTTACAGATGTTCTTTCTTCAGTCTCCTCACTGACATCCTTTCCTCTCAAGGCAAGGAACGGGTGTGGGCTTTAGTCTTCTTTAGTGCAGACAGGAGGGGTTCTGAGGGCTGCTGTAGACACATCCAGAGCGAGTAGTACCCTCTTTCTGCCAAGGGCAAACACACAGATTGTGTGGTTTTGGCAACCTCCCATGGCCAGTAAGCAAAGACCAAGGGCACGTTTTTGTTTACCTTTTTCTTGTGTTACAAGGAGAGGAATATGACTAAAAAGTTCTGTCCAGTTTTTAACCTCTGGAAGGTACTTGAAACTGAAAACTAACTTGCTTGGAGTACCTGTGGAACTTCCTTTCTCCCCCAGAAGTGTCTAATAGCAGTGTATTGAATGTGAAAAGTAATTAAGCTTCTTTTGAAAGGGCATTTGCAGTGAGGATTTAGTATAAGCATTGGAGATCGCAGCTGTGCATCATGGCCTCCACTTCTTATCATATTGGAGAAACTTGTGTCCCTGAAGACGCAATTATTGTGATCCTGTACATTCTGAACAAATATCTCTGTTCATATATTCACTAGGGGAGATAAACTTGCAAGTTTGGACATCAAGTTTTGACTTCTTTTGCAGAGCGTGGTAGAATTCTTATGTATTAGCAGCCAGGCTAAAATTTTCGCTTAACCTGGTTGTTTTTAGGTGACAGTTTCACACAGAGGCACGGCTTATGTGGTTGTGTTTATCTGACCCACAATCCATAAAATATTTTGAACACGTGGAAATTCAGTGGAAATTGGCCAAGGAAAGGTGTAGAACTTAAATTCACTTACTTGTCAAGTTCCACCTTGAAATGAAGCTAGTCTTCTAATATCCCGATTAGAAGACTATTTCAGAGTCAGAATTGTTCATAAATTTGTTCACAGCTCGTTATTCTCATTAATAATAGTCTGCCTTTTGATAGAAATAACTCTTCCTCTCCATAACCACTTCCCTGATCCTTGGTGTACTTTAGAGAATGCATGTACTCCTCTTGTTTTGCTGGGTTAGGCAATCTACGCTTTGTTTACTCCAGCTGTCCTAGAAGCACCTCTGTGCAACTTTTCTGGTGGGATTAATCTTTTATTGCAGCATACATAACTGTGTTAATTTGGTCTAGGTGGTCTGTCCTACATCTACATGTCTACGTTTGAGCTTCTCATGCCAGTATATATCACTCACCGCTTTAGTTCCTCATCTTAAGGCATCTTTATAGCTTATGGATCTTTCTTTTTTTTTTTTTTTTGCCATTTAATCAAATTCAAACCAACTGCATTGCTCAAGTCAAGGTGTTTTTTTTTCCATGGTTGGATCCTTTCTAACATCGCCATTACTGGTTTGGAAGTAGCGCTGCTTGTTGCTCACTTGATGACTTTATCTGTCCATGGAAAAGGTGGGTTTGAACACTTAGGGTAGGACCAAGAAAGAGCCTTGGTTTGTTCCTCTGTTTAGTGGATGAACAGAGCATGGTATTGGTGAAAGTGTTGACGCTCTTGGGAGAACAAGACATGATGTTCTTACTCCACAGTGCCCAGCACACGCAGCAGTGGTGGATTTTTCCTGTGCTGCTGTGCCAGCTAAGGAGCACAGGAGGAAACTGGTATTTCTTTTCTTTTCAGAGCTATCCAAACTTTTCCCAGTTCTTTTGTTTACTACTTTTTCTGTGACCATTGCATCTTATCTAAATCAGCTGATTGCTCATGATGCTTGTTACCCTGGTCTTTGTAGACCCTAGTTGGGAGCAATGGGACCATTTTGACCACAATGCCAGTGATGGTGGGACAAGAAAAAGTGCCTATTAAACAAGTTCCTGGGGGTGTCAAGCAACCAGAACCACCTAAAGAAGGGGAGAGGAGAACAACTCACAACATCATTGAAAAGCGTTACCGATCATCCATAAATGACAAGATCATTGAGTTGAAGGATCTTGTCATGGGGACGGATGCCAAGGTAAAGATAAGAATATCTTATGGAAGTCCAGTGTCATAGATGCTTGTGTCTTCAGGTTCTTGCTGCTCTACCAAGTGAACCAGTTGGGAACGTGCGACTGTTGGTTGTATGCACCCTTGTATTGGGATAAGGCTGTTGGGGTGTAGTTGTGCAATGGAAAGCTTGATAACTGTATTCGGGAAAGATCACCTGTAAAATGCTTATTTCACTATGCTAATGGCACTGTTTCTTGAAAATTAGCTGTACCTTATGCATTTGATCTTAATGTCAGGCCTATCTTAAATAAAGCCTTTGGGTAGAGTATCCAAGTGGATGTTTTGATAACTTTGCCAAACCAGAGCTTGCTGAATTTACATTTCTTTTCCTGTGAGACTGCAGTAGGAATGAAGATTTACACAGCTTTCCAACCTGTTTCTTTTAGATATTGAGTTCTAAAAACTGCTTACTCAAATATTGGAAGCTTTATCACACTGTGTTCAGGGCTGTGCTCTTCACTTTGCCTCATGCTGGTGGAGCAGGGAATAGTAATCTTGAGACCTTGTGTGGTCTCCATACAAGTATGTGCAGTAGTGAAGTCATGTCCTACTGCTGGGTGGAACTGGAAGCTTACATTTTAAAAGTGTTGGTGATATGCTGTTGCTTCCTATTCCTTTAAGCTTGCGTTTGCAAGCTCTGTTGGAAAGAAATACATTTGTAGGGATGGCCAAGGAACTGAGGCACAGAGAGAGCCACTTTTCTCAGAATTAAACAGTGAATGATTGTTAACAAACAGCAGCTGATACCTTGCCCACAGAGTGTGCCTTGCTATTAAGTTTTCTTTTGCTACTGAGGTGTTGATAAGGACCTTGTATCTGGGTGAATTCCAGGAAAAAACATTTTAAAGTAAGGAAGAGAATTTAAGGTTCTATCCTAACAGGTAGCAAAAGTGGTGCTTAGGCACATGGTTTAGTGTTAAACTTGGCAATGTTAGGTTTACCTTTGGACTTGTTGATCTTTTCCAACCTAAATGATTCTATGATTCTATGACCCTTTGACACTCTTCTTGTAAACTGCTTTCTGTATGTCTTAATTCCTTGCAGATGCACAAGTCTGGAGTCCTGAGAAAAGCCATTGATTACATTAAATACCTACAGCAAGCCAACCACAAGCTGAGACAGGAGAACATGGTTCTGAAGCTGGCAAACCAAAAGAACAGTAAGTTGTGGAGGCTGTGCAGGGGGGAGGTAGTAGTCTTGAATGTAGGATGCCTCTTGCAATCTCTTATAGCTGACAGAGGTAGATATGTGCACATTGCATCAATAGCAGTTAGTGTTGCTGCAGGTGACAGAGCCGATCTGAGCAGCATTGGCAGGATGCACGATCAAGAAATGTTTACATAATGGGCTCCGATTTTTGCAGAGCTGTTGAAGGGCATTGACCTGAGCAGTCTGGTTGACAACGATGTGGATCTGAAGATTGATGACTTCAAGCAGAACGTGCTGCTGATGTCTCCTCCAGCATCTGACTCTGGATCCCAGGCTGGCTTCTCTCCTTATTCCATTGACTCGGAGCCAGGAAGCCCACTCCTTGATGATGCAAAGGTACTTGTCACTTCAGTTGTCAAATTCAAGGCATTTACTAAGGGCCAGAATCTGAATTCTCCTAATTCTCAGGAGCCAGCAGACGTCTGACAAATAGAACTGTAGAGGTCGGAGATCCTTTGTAAGGATAAGGAAGGTGCATGGTTGTCTATTGTTGTTTCTTAAATGATTAAGAGTACTTCATGAGCTGTTTTCTGAGCCACGCCTTAGCTGTTGGAAGAACTGTGCTTAGTCTTCAGGCCCTGTACAGTCTCTGGCTTTCGGTGTGTGTTTGTGACCCAAAGAGCCCATGGCTTTTGAGGTGTATACATGCATCCTGTTAGTAAAGCAGGAGAACTTGGAAAAGGATGGTGGCACCAGCTCTGGGTAATGAGATCATAAGTAACCACAGTAACAGAGAGCCGTTATCTATCTTCAGCTGACAGGTTTGTTCGGCAGGTATCGTAGGTCTTCTGGGAGATACTCAAAAGAGTAAGGGCAGCAAAGGTTAATCCTAACCTAAACCAGGGATCCAGTTAATTATAACTGAAATGAATGGGAGCAGAGGGAAGTTAAAGGCACTCAAATACTTCAGTCTTATCTTTCGAAGCTTCACTGAAATTCAGCTTCACTGAAATTGTTGCTGATTTGATCTTCAAAGCAAATTTTAAAATGTGTTCTGTTTTTCCCTTTTTCCCTAACACCCCTCCCTTGGCATAAGTGGTTTTTGTTCTAGAGAATAGTAAGCAATTTTTCTCCTCTTACTTTTCTCTCCACTCCTATTCCTTTGAAGGTTAAAGATGAGCCTGACTCTCCTCCTGTGGCCCTTGGTATGGTGGATCGCTCTCGAATGCTTCTCTGTGCTCTCACGTTCCTTTGCCTTTCCTTCAACCCTCTGACATCCCTCCTGGATGCCCGAGGAGCCCCGGAGTCTGACAGCCTGGTGCGCCACGGCTCTGGCAGGAACATGCTGACCGTTGAGTCAGGTAACAGACTAGAATAGTTGGGACCACAGGAGGTGAACGGGCTTACAAGGTCTCCCTAAAGAGCATCTCCAGCTGTGACAGCTGCAGGTCATAAGGAGCACTGTCAGTGTGACTCAGTAGGATGGTTTTTCTGTGTTCAGGGTGTTGTATGACCTTTGTTTCGTGGTTGGGGAGGAGTGGTAACTGCAGGGCTGGGCATGGGAAGGGAGCCAGCTGTGGGTGCTTTGACACAGTTCTGCTTTACGTTCGCTTCCAGTCTTCTTGAGCCAAACCAGCCTTTGCTTAGCATGGTGGGGCAGAGGAGACACCCACTTGTAGGACAGCCAGCCTGGGCTCTTGGGATAAACCTTTGAAAAATAGTTAAGAAGTCTTCCTGTCCTCACAAGCCTCTGAGGCATGTTAACTTGTTATTTATTTTTAACATAACTTACTAATTTTTGTAACCTATTAATGAAGTAACAGGTGGAGAATTACTTCAGAAACACTGTTGCTGTAGGGTCTTGCAGCTGGCTTGTTCAATACTCTTTATTTTCATAACTGGGAGTACAGCAGCTTAGGGAAGGGCAGGGGATTCCATAGGGTTGCTGTCATTTCCCTGACAGATACATAGGCTTCCTTGGGGTCATTTTGTAAATTTAATTGAAACTGGAAAAATGATGCTGAGGTGTTGAATACCTATGAATGTATCTGATAGTTTTCCTGGAGTGCTTTGTATTCTGATTTTTCTCAGTGCTGACCCAGTTTTTATGAATCGGTCTTGTAAAAATAGCTACTGTTACTTGGTTGGGAATGTTGTGGCTTGGAGTTTGGATGAAGAGCTGTTGATACAGGTGTTTCCTGATCAAATGCAGTTTTTACAAAAGTTAATCCCACAAATGGCAAGTGTAGCAAGACATCCTTCTGGGTTTGTGCTCATCCTCTTGCTCTGCTTTTGGTGTCCGGGTTAGCTTTTTAACTTTCCTTCTGGGCTGTTGGTCGCAGATGCAGGTGGTTGGTTTGGCTGGATGATGCCCACGCTGATCCTGTGGCTCGTGAACGGAGTGATTGTCCTGAGTGTGTTCATAAAGCTTCTTGTGCATGGAGAGCCGGTGACTCGGCTGCACTCAAGATCATCGGTCACGTTCTGGAGGCATCGCAAGCAAGCGGACCTGGATTTGGCACGGGTAAAGTTGACTTTGTTTTGCATCAAATGCATTTCCTAGCGTGGGTAAATGTGGCTGAGTGAGGCAGTGTTGAGGCACCATTTGGCTTTTGATATGGGGACACTGAAACTTCCTTGTTGCCTGAGAAGGCAGGAGACTCCTTTTACTTAGTGATGACGTGTCTCACGGGCAGTGCAGGATCAGAGCCACACGTTGAAAGATCTGTGTAGGGCCAGATTTGAAGCTACTGTAAATTGCCTTCCTGTTTATTGGAATTATGTTGACTTCCCTCAGCTAAAGATCTTGTAGTTTGTCTTGCTCCCATTGACGAGGAGGTCCCAAAGTGTCTCTGTGATGGTGCTTCTTGTTGTTGAACCTTCTGTGCTGTTATTTGCAGGGGGATTTTGCTGCAGCTGCGTCAAACCTGCAGACGTGCCTGTCGGTACTGGGCCGAGCGCTGCCAGCTTCCCGCCTGGACTTGGCCTGCAGCCTGTCCTGGAACGTGATCCGCTATAGCCTGCAGAAGCTGGCACTGGTGCGGTGGCTGCTGAAGAGGACTTCTCATCAGTGGTGGGCGAGGGAGGCCACTGCAGGCTCTGAGGACGAGGCCAAGACCAGTGCTAGGGATGCGGCTCTGGCATATCACAAGCTCCATCAGCTCCACATAACAGGTAGGAGCGGAGGTGGCAGATCTGCTCTGCGTTTTGCCAGATGAGGAGGCTCGGGGCTGATCCTGGTGATAATGGGAGAGTGCTGTGTCACCTTCCTCTGGAAGGACTGCTGTTGGAAATCAGCCTGACAAATTTCAGGAGCCATTTAGTAAAACACAGCAGGTTAATGCAATATAAGAACCCTAGGAATGGCAGAAACAACAGCAGTGTCTGGAGTTCCATGTTTCTGAATCCACAGAAGTGGCTGAGAATCTTTCCCAAGTGGTGCTTGATTGATTCCGATCACTCTTTGCTGCTGTTAAGGTCTTGTTTCATCCCTTTCACTTGGGAATGTGATGTGGAAGCAAGAGGTGGGATTAATTGCTGGAAGAATTTAAATTTCCAAAGCTGTGTAGAGCACAGATTGCCAGTTGGCATTGATACGCTTTGAAGCCCTGGGTGTGCGCACATGTACTTGAAGTGCTTGAATGTTCCTTGTGAACGGTTGTTTTTGCCATTTCCTTGGCAAACCAATTTGCAATGTTAATAAGCTCTGAGTGCATCAGAAATACAAGCTGAACTTCCTTCTGCCTAATGATACAGTGTGAATTGCAGCCATGCCACCAGGGATAAGTTCTTGTCCACAACGTTACCTGTGTACGTACAGGTGTGGACTGGAAGGAATTCAGTTTTCAGACAGTGATGAGTATACAGAGACAAAATTTGCTGATAACTTTCTCATAATGGGTTTAGCTATGTGGGGATTTCTTGCAGAAGCAAACTGTGAATGACAACCTTAGTATCTGTGGAGGGAAAACTGTTAAAGTTGTTCTGTTTCCTGAATACCAGGTAGCCATAAGATCTTCTAAACAGCTCATGTCTAGAGGATCTGTTATGTCTCTTTAAGATAGCAGCCTCACAAATCAGGGTAGTATTTAGTAGCTGGTACAACAGTGTCAAAAGTTAACCCTTTCCCTTTCCTTTCTGGCGCAGGTAAACTTCCCTCCAGCTCTGCTTATTCGGGCTTGCACATGGCCCTGTGTGCTGTGAATCTGGCCGAGTGCGCAGAAGAAAAGATTCCACCCAGCACAATGGCAGAAATCCACCTGACCGCTGCGGTTGGCTTGAAAACTCGCTGTGGAGGCAAGCTTGGCTTCCTAGCGGTGAGTTGTCATCCTTCCCATCCCACCTCTGAGTAGAGCTCAGGAAAGGCCTGCAAGCTAACACTGCCATAGCTCAGGGCATCTGCTAAACCCAAAGTTAAAATATGGCCCGCAATTATGATACAAGCTGTAATTATGTTATGACCTTTGTGCTCAGTGGTGTGTCTCTTTCCCTGGGTACTGTTCTCAATCTTAACCTCTCCTTTCCCTAGAGCTACTTCCTGAGCCAAGCTCAGAGCCTGTGCAGCTCGGAGCGGAGTGCCATTCCTGACTCATTGCGTTGGCTGTGCCATCCACTGGGACAGAAGTTTTTTGTGGAGCGAAGCTGGACGGTAAAGTCGGCTGCGAAGGAGAGCCTGTACTGCACCCAGAGGAACCCTGGTGAGGGCCGCTTGTGTCCTGGCTGCATGGACTCCCAGGACTTCAAGCCTGGCAGTCTCTCCGCCTCTGAGACAAAAGCGGGTGTCTTGTATGAGAGTGTGTTCTGTGTCTGCGCTGCTTGTGATCTTGATGGATGAGAAGGGCTGTGAAGCTGAGAGACTGCAAGAGCTGACTCTCATCCCTTTGTGTACTGTGCTGTGTTATCCCATTTGTGCCTTTGTATGCTTGAACACAACCTGGATGTGGACCCAAATGTCCTGGGGGGTGACTGTGGGATGACCAAGGCTTTTTTTATGCAGAGCAGTGTCATCACTGTTTTGCTGAGTGGTTTAAACGTCAGAGGGATTTTTGGCCAAGGGCTGCAGCTTTTAATGTCTAATAAGTAAGAGTAATGGCTAATAAGTAAGAATTGTAGTTAAAAAGGCCCTGAATCTTACTCTTTAGAAGTCTTTGCATTAATTCCCAAAGAATTTCCCTCTACTGCTCTTCCTCTTGGTCTTACATTTTGATTCTTCTTTTTGGTTGTGTTGGGAGGTGGCCATTACTGTAAGCAAGTGAAATGATTTGGCATTTTTAATTCCTCTCTAGCGGATCCCATTGCACAAGTTCATCAGGCGTTCTGCGAGAACCTGCTAGAGCGAGCCGTGGATTCACTTGTGAAGCCTCAGACTAGGACAGAGATTGTGGGACAGGAAGAGGAGGAACCGTGGTAAGTTTGTGCGCTGCACCGGGGACTGCTGGCCGCAGCTGCAGCTCTGAGGTCAAGCTCATAACCATTGACTGAGTGCTCTGGGACAAACTGCTCTTGTGAGACCTCACCTGGAGTCCTGCATTCACTTCTGGAGTCCTCAGCACAGGAAGGGCATGGGTCTGGTAGAGTGACTCCAGAGGAGACCACAAAGTTGATGAAGAGGGCTGGAGCTCCTCCCATACCTGAGGACAGGCTGAGCGAGTTGGGCTTCTTCAGCCAGGAGAAGGGAAAGCTCTGGGGAGATCTTATAGCAGCCTTCCAGTACTTAAGGGGGCTACAGGAAAGCTGAGGAGCAGCTTTTTATTAGGGAATGCAGAGATAGCACAAGGGATGTGATGGTTTTCAGCCCAAAAAGGAGAGATTTAGATGAGCTATTAAGAAATTTTTTCCTGTGAGGGTGGTGAGGCACTGGCACATGTCGCCCAGAAAAGCTGTGGGTGCCCCATCCCTGGAGATTTTCAAAGCCAGGTTGGATGAGGCTTTGAGCAGCCTGATCCAGTAGGAGGTGTCCTTGCCCGTGGCAGGGGGATAGAACTGGGTGATCCTTAAGGTCCCTTCCAACACAAACCACTTTAGGATTCTGTTCAGTGAAACCGAGGGATTCATCCTTAAAGACCTGGAATGACAATGCAATTCTGACCACCACAGCTTATTGGATGTCAAAGGTAGAGTTCACCTTTGACTTCAGAAGTTTTAATACAAAGAGGTAGAGTTCACCACAGCTTATTGGATGGGTGAACTCTACCTCTTTGTATTAAAACTTCTGAAGTCAAAGGTGAGCTGGGGTGCAGTAAAGGGTTTTTGGTGTCAGCTGGCATAGTGCTGGCTGATTCCTCAACTAGATGGATGGATGATGCTTTCTCTGCTGAGTTCAGCGTTCAGGAACATTAAAATTAGTGCCCACTTACCACTTCTACAGATTAGAACATACGTTCAGGCCTCTAAAAGCATGAACGTCTGGCATGTCAGAGTGACCCCACCAGCTTGCTACGTTATGCACGTGGGTGTTTTCCTCACTCAACAAAGTGGCGTGCTTGCCAGCAGTGAAAAATCAAACTGACTCGTGGCAAGAGCGGGAGAGATTGTTGGCCAAAATTGTCCTTGGCCTCTGCAAACTCTGTGAACAAATGAAAGGGGCTGATACGAATTGGAGCAGCTTTTTCCTGGACTTGGTGGGAGGTGGAGCCCAAGCTTTTCCCAGCAATTCCATGCTGTTTCTAGCCTATCTCTGAATTTGCTGGTGCTACGCAAGTGCTTTGTAAATATATGGGAAGCTCTGCAGGGATTCTGTCCCCAGAAAAGCGTAGCTAAAAGCCTCAGCTGGGAAGATAACTCAGCTTTGCTACCTGTGTAGGGAAAATGTTGCACTTCTAGCTTTTTTTTTTTTTAAAATCTTACATCTGTTTTCTAGCATCATTGCAGAGAGTGAGCAGCAGTTTGGTCTCTATCTAATTGCTTGCACAGTACAGATACTTGTGATTGGATGCTGCTGTTTATGATGAGAGAAGGTAGCAGGATTTGTATAGAGAGGTGGATTGTAAATATACTTGTTTTGTGGGAGGGGCTAGCTTTAGTAGTACAGCAGGGCTTCCCTGTGCCCAGGGGTAGGACCTCTGTAGCATGTCCCAGGAAATTAGAACATTGCCTCATGTGCTACTTTCTCTGACCGGTGCTGTGAACACATTGTCACTTGCATTCATATATCATAGAATCATAGACTGGGTTGGAAGGGAGCTTTATACGTCATCTGGTCCAACCATCCTGCAGGAGCAGGGACATCTTTAACCCAATCAGGTTGCTCAGAGCCCCATCCAGCCTGACCTTGAATATTTCCAGGGATGAGGCCTCTACTACCTCCCTGGGCAACCTGTGCCAGTGCTTCACCACCCTCATCGTGAAGAATTTCTTCCATCCGTCCAGTCTAAATCTACCCTATATATGCAAATAGTTACTTGCAGAAGTGTAGTTCAGCCTCTTTTGGAGGCAGTGATTGAAAAGAAGTTTGTAAACAACTTGTAACATGTGTTATGTCCAGCATCTCTGTAGT
Source organism: Phaenicophaeus curvirostris (assembly GCF_032191515.1). NCBI lineage: Eukaryota > Metazoa > Chordata > Aves > Cuculiformes > Cuculidae > Phaenicophaeus > Phaenicophaeus curvirostris. The sequence continues at coordinate 41,898,734 of NC_091392.1, read as the reverse complement.
TGAGGTGAGATTTCTGGTGTTGATTTTCAGTTGTGTTGGTCTCCATGCATGGGGAGATGTGAGGCTGCTCCTCCCTGAGCATCTGCCTCTGCTTCTACTCTCAGGAGGAGTCTCTTTGGTCCAGCAGTGTTGTGTTACTTGTAGAACTTGAACTTTCTGCTGACTTAATGGATCGACGTTGTTTAAAAATGCCTTGGGACTGATGGGGAAACTCCTTCAGGCTTTGGTGTCTCCTATTTGACAGCATAGCAATGGTCTACCTTGCTTCTTGTTTCAGCGAGTTCTCCAGTGCCATGGAGTACCTGAAATTGCTCAACTCTTTCTTGGACTCGATGGGAAGTGGAGCCCCCCCCTTTGCTGGCAATTCTGTACTCAAGTCTGCTGTGGGTAAGTCCAGCCAAACCAGAGCTCTCCTAGCTGCAGGAACTACTGCTGGAATGTGTTCCCTCTCTCCCTACCACCTCTCAAACTCCAAGTGAGGAGGAAAGCAGTCCCTGGAGCGCGACTTGATTGCTGGATTACAGTGTTGTATGGCAGCTCAGGCTGGAAAACAGGGGTTGGGAAGACTCATAAGTTGAGCTGTATGTCATAATCTGGGTTGCCCAGGTGGGACTGTTATGATTTGTATTGCTAGATGTGTTCCAAACTGAAGTCCATGCCCTCACCTGAGAGATTGCTCCTTGGCAATGCAAAGCGAGAAGGAAGGATGTAGCACATATAAAAAAAGCACAGCAGTGTTGCAGTTGAGGTACAGGAAGTTGGGTTTTTTTTTTCCTCTTAATTACCTATTGGCCCAAATACTTTCACAACATCTGTCATGTGTATTTCTCAATCTCCAGAGACCTGCAGTTCCTGTTGTAGACAAGCTCTAGGTGTCTGTTAGAAGGCACTTGATTTGGTCCCTTGGTGTATGTTTAGTGGGACAGCGATAACTGTAAACTCTCTCTGGGCTGTGAGCTCATCTGTCTGGAGCTGGCTGGTAGCAGGCTGCTGAAGTACCCGCCTTGCTGGGTGTAATGCAGACAGCACCTGGCAGCTCACTGGGATGCTGCTGGATCTTTAGACACAGACTAGTTGTGCTGAACCTAAAATTGGCTGCCGAAGAAAAATGGTGTTTCTTTTTCTAGGGATTCCTTTTGGTGTAAAGGAAAAGCCTATATTTAGGTCAATATTGCCATGAAGTTTAGAAGCAGGTCAGAGTAGGAGAGTATGTGTCCCTTGGCCCTAGATAGGCTTTGATAAGTTTTTATTAAATAATGGAAGAAATAATGTAGGAAATCTGATTTACTAGATTGAGTGTGATTAGGCAAGTATATATACAAGTGGAGTTGTTACTTGGGGGTGGCGAGTGGAGAACCTTATTGGGAAGAAAGTCAACAGGTTTCAGACAGGTAAATGGGGTGAGTTCTTATTGACGAGATACAAACTTGGCACCTGAAAGCCTGCTTGCATTCAGACGTGGAGTGTTTGCTTGCTGCCAGGTCCCTTTGTGTTCCTGCAGCACACTTTAGCGCTTACCTGGACAGCTGCCTGCCTGTGGGATCGGTTTGGGCTCCTTGCATTGATCTCAGTGGGAGGCATGGGCAAGGGCATGTGACACCTGCCTGCTTCTCCGAGCGGGGAGGAGCCAGCTGTCCTCTCCTCGGTGGCAACTTGAGGTTCTGTTTTCACAGGCCCCGATGTGGTGTGCAGATGGTGGTCAGCTGCGGTGGCTATGGTGATCGGCTGGCTCAGAGGGGATGATACAGCTGTGAGATCACATTTCACAGAAGTGGAGCGCATGCCAAAATCCCTGGAGATGTCAGAGTGCGTAGACCTTGTACAACTATCAAACCCCTGTTCCTTCTAAACAGGAGTGATGCTTCCCTGCGTACTGTCTGGTAGGGCTGGTCCTACCAGTGCTTTGGAGTCACACACCTCTTATGCTCTGGGATGACACGTGAATGTGCTGAGCCATAGGTGTGTCCATCAAGGCTTGCAGACTGATCTAGAGCTGTGGACTGGAAATGTCTATAAGGGAACAGGACTGCTTCCTTAGGGATGTCTTCTGGCTAGTTGCCCCTCACCCCTACCCTCCCAAATCAAACATTAAACCCATGCACTGAGGGAAAGGCTGCTGTCACTATCTTTGTGCTTTGGCATTAAAGCCTCTTAACCAGTTTCCTTCAATTTCTCTGTGCAGTCTGTATGTGAGGAACAATTTCCATCTTTTTTGTTCTCTAAGCAATGATATAATCTCTGTTCTTGAAGATGGGAGGGTGAAAGCCAATGCTGGTTGCTGCCTGAGCTCAGCTCCTGGGGCTGCCTGTTGGCAGCAGGACACGGTGCTGCTTGAAAGCAGAGCTCTCTTTCTCTTTCAGGAATGCCCTGGTTAAAGCCACCTTCTATGTGTGTAAAGCCATGCAGGCCTCGCTGCCTGGGAAGGCAGATGGACAGCAGAGCTCCCTGGGTCACTGTGAGAGGGCCAGCAGTCACTTATGGAATAGCCTCAACATGACCAGTGGCGTCTCCAGCACCGTCCTCAACAACGTAAGAGCATAAGCCCTGGGATAACATGTGCTCTATCTCAGTTGTAAGGTTGGTCTTGCTGCAGGTGTATCACTTTCCTGGTACACATTCTCCATCCATCTCGTGTCCAGTGGGACTGAAGGGGAGCTTTTTCCCTTTCCTTCTAATGGGCATTGACATTTTTCTGCCTCTGCTCTATGGAGGAGCAGAGCTGCAGGTACAACTTCGTTTCCCTGGGCCTGGCCTCAGATAGCTGAGTTCCTTCTCCTCTCCTGCCAGTAGCTGTTACCCCTTTCTGGTGCTTTGACCGCTTTGAATTTGGCCCATGGAAAGCATCTATCTCTGTCCTCCAAATGAAGTTGCTGACACCTGTAAAGCAGGACCTCATTGGACAGTCTGCTCTTGTTTCAGGCAGCATGCACGAGTGATTGAACCCTCTACCACAGAAGTGGAACTCAGCTGTCCTATTCCTTAGTTTGTGTGGGGCTTATTTTTCTTTTTTCCAGGATTACCTAAAGCTGGAGCTTCCCTGCACGGCATATGGGACGCAGCTCTGGTCCCTTCTGCCGCACCTGGGTGGCAGCTGTAGTGCATTGTAGTTGCATTGCATGTTGTGGCAGTAACTGTGCAATGTTTCTGCAGTGCAGTACAGAGGCACCCTCCTCTTCGGAAACGCAGGTAGAGTTCTGCAAAAGCACCTAGGAAAGCAATGCTAGGGGGCAGCAGCAGATGGGGAAAAGGGTTCTGAGCAGCCAATGGGCTGTGCCAGGACTGCCTTTTTTAATTACTGCAGGTAGCAAGGCTGTCTTTGCTGTTCCCCACTAGTTAGTACTGCCATTTGGACAGGAAGGCCTTTGCAGAAGGCTGGGTCGTTGCTGATGCAATATCTCCATGACATGTCTTATCTGGGGTGGGGTTGGGGCCAGCCTTATGGGGGTGTTGGCCATCCTCGAGGGGACAGCTGCTCCTGGGGCACAGCCTGATGCTTGTTCCTTAGGCTACACCTCTCTGTGCTGGGCCTCAGAGATGCTGCTTGGGTGAAAAACTGGTTGGATGGCCGGGCCCAGAGAGTGGTGCTAAATGGTGTTAAATCCAGCTGGAGGCCAGTTACAAGTGATGTCCCCCAGGGCTCAGTGCTGGGTCCAGCCCTGTTCAATGTCTTTGTCAATGACCTGGATGAAGGCATTGAGTGCACCCTTAGCAAGTTTGCGGATGACACTAAGCTGAGTGGAAGAGTGGATCTGCTGGAGGGCAGGGAGGCTCTGCAAAGGGATCTGAACAGGCTGGACCGCTGGGCTGAGACCAATGGCATGAGGTTTAACAAGGCCAAATGCCAGGTCCTTCACTTGGGGCACAACAACCCTGTGCAGTGCTACAGACTAGGGGAAGAGTGGCTGGAAAGCTGCCTGGAGGAGAAGGACCTGGGGGTGTTGGTTGACAGCCGACTGAACATGAGCCAGCAGTGTGCCCAGGTGGCCAAGAAGGCCAATGGCATCTTGGCTTGTATCAGAAACGGCGTGACCAGCAGGTCCAGGGAGGTTATCCTCCCTCTGTACTCGGCACTGGTGAGACCGCTCCTCGAATCCTGTGTTCAGTTCTGGGCCCCTCACCACAAGAAGGATGTTGAGGCTCTGGAGCGAGTCTAGAGAAGAGCAACAAAGCTGGTGAGGAGGCTGGAGAACAGGCCTTATGAGGAGCAGCTGAGAGAGCTGGGGTTGTTTAGCCTGGAGAAGAGGAGGCTGAGAGGAGACCTCATTGCTCTCTACAACTACCTGAGAGGAGGTTGTGGAGAGGAGGGAGCTGGCCTCTTCTCCCAAGTGAGAGGGGACAGGACAAGAGGGAATGGCCTCAAGCTCCGCCAGGGGATGTTTAGGCTGGACATTAGGAAAAAATATTTCATGGAAAGGGTCATTGGGCACTGGCAGAGGCTGCCCAGGGAGGTAGTTGAGTCCCCATCCCTGGAGGTGTTTAAGGGACGGGTGTATGAGGTGCTGAGGGGCATGGTTTAGTGTTTGATAGGAATGGTTGGATTCGATGATCCGATGAGTCTTTTCCAACCAGGTGATTCTATGATTCTATGAAAGGGAGAGTCCCTTCAGTGCATCGTGGTGCGGTGGTTGGGGAGTCTCCTGGGTGGGCAGGAGGTGCCACAGCCACCCTTCCATGGGCTGTGTCGGCAGCTGTGTAGCAAATGGCCTGTTCCTCACCTAATGGGTTGTGTTAATAAGCGTGTGTGCCTGGGCCCCCTGGCTCTTGCAGATGATCCAGCTGCTGGCCTGTGACTTGCTGCTCTCTCTCCGCACCAGCCTGTGGCAGAAGCAGGCAAACGCCAGCCAGGCCCTGGGTGAGACCTACCACGCTTCGGCTTCTGAGCTGACGGGATTCCAGCGTGACCTTGGCAGCCTGCGCAAGCTGGCCCATGGCTTCAGGCCCGCCTATCACAAGGTGACAGCTTCACTCCCTTGCCTGCTATGCTTCTAGTTTAGCTGTAGCCCTTCCTGGGGTGGGTGGGGTGATGGGGAAGCTGTGGCCCTTGGAAATGTTGGGGTGTACATAGGCTTAAGTGTCCTGGTTAACTGGGGAGGGATGGTCTGCTACCAACAGCCTCTGAACTTCCTCTTGGCAGGTGATAAGGGGGCTCCCATGGGGGTCTGGTGCACGTGGGGACGTGTCCACCTTAGTTTCTCCCTAGAAAACCATCAGCAGGTCTGCGTTTTCAAGTGAGCACTGTGCTGTCCTGTCCCTTAATGTGGCTCCAGGCCAGGTCAGTCCCTCTACATAGTCCGAAAGGAGGCTTCCACAGCCATATTACTCTCATTTCCCATCCTTTTCCCTTCTCTCATGCCTCCTCCTTTCCAGGCCACTCAGTTAAGTGTTGTTTGATTTTTGGATTTTTTTTTTTTGTTCTCATGGTTGCTGACCTGCAAATTCCCCTGAGACAGGTGGGAAGATAAGGGAGGAGCATGAAAGTGGGTCTCTTTTGTTGTCAAGGTGTCAGTACTCTGCTCTTGCAATGTGGTGGCTGAGAAATGATGCTTGTTCAGCCGCAGCATCACCCCTGTGCCTACCCACCTCTCACCCTGCCTCTTGCCTTCCCTTCCAGGTCTTCCTCCACGAGGCCACCGTGCGCCTGATGGCAGGTGCCAGCCCTACCCGCACCCACCAGCTGCTGGAGCACAGCTTAAGGCGACGCACGCCCCAGAGCAGCAAGCAAGGTCAGCCCTGGGGTCCAGGCACCGACCTGCTGCCTGTGGGGCTGGGAGGGGGCAGCGTTTGGGCAAGCTGGACCTGCAGCATCTTCTGTATGTGGGAGACTTAGGATAACAAGCTCCTGTCAGCCTACGGCTCGCTTCTGCCACACTCTTAGAAGCTGGATGAAGGTGTCAGTGAACAGATTAGAAAACATCCGCCTTCTTGCAGCCACGCATGCACAAAACTTGGCAGACTGGAGTTCTGGGCGGTCAGTGAAAGGGCAGAAGCCAGGAAACCTAATGAGGAGAGTCAAGAGATGCAGTGTTGATTATAAAAATCCCTTGGGAGAGTTTAAAAAATGGGTGGATGTGCGCACCAGTACTAGGAAGTAAAGTGAAAGGGGCCGTCTCTGTGCAAGACGGCATCTCCAGTTGTTGCCTGACTCCACCTCAGACTCTTCTCTAGTAGCCTAAAGGAGCTGCTCGAGGGTCCGCAGGGTGTCCCCTGCTCTTGGCACAGCTCCGGGATGCCAGCCAGAGGTGTCTATGCTCTGCTCACTGGTGCTAGTTGAGAGCCCACGTGACAGGGTTCTGTCGTGTTGGGTGGTAGCCTCATGATGAGCTTTCCCTCTCCTCTTTTTTGTGCACAGGTGAGCTGGACACGCTGCCAGGCCAGAGGGAGCGAGCCACAGCCATCCTGCTGGCTTGCCGCCACCTCCCCATCTCGTTTCTCTCCTCCCCGGGCCAGCGAGCTGTCCTGCTGGCTGAGGCCGCCCGCACCCTTGAGAAGGTGGGGGACAAGCGCTCCTGCAACGACTGCCAGCAGATGATAGTCAAGCTGAGTGGGGGCACGGCCATCGCTGCCTCTTAATGCCGGCGTGGGGCTGACTTGTGCAAAGACAACCTGGTTGACTGTCAGCCTGGACTTCCCTCTGGAGCTTAAAAAAAAAGTGCTAGGTTAGGGCTGTGCTGGTGGGATTGCAAGGGGGTGGGAGAGGGAGGGAGGGTTTTGATTTTATTTTGTTTTGTGTTTTTTATTTTAACTTGCCCCAGGTTTAGCTTTATTAGCCCTCTTGCCTGTTCTCAGGCGCTTCAGCAGGAATGTGACTAGTTGTGGGTTTTGCAACCACCCCTGGGGCTGTTGGGAAATGTTGCCCTGACCCAGAGCCCCCATCTGATGGGGGGAGAAGCTCGCAAGCCCAAGTCATAGAAAAGTGACAGGTTTGTGTCTGTCCTCAGGGGCATTTTGTTCACTTCCCAGACGCCTCTACGGCAAGGAGCCTTTGGGGAAGGCAGAGGATCTGCTCAAGCCTTTGCCCTGTGGAGCTGTTGGGGTCTAAGGCCATTCCCAAGAGAGAAGGGGAAGGCACCAGCTTTCCTTAAGCTGTGTGTGTCGGGGAAATTGCTTTTTCACTGAAGCGCAATAGCCCCGACTTACAGAGGTGCTCTGGGAGGATCGCTTGGGGCCAGTACTGCCCGGCAAATTTCTCTACGGTTTTTATACAAGTTTTTTATAGGAGTGTTTGTGGCTTTACAAAAATGTAGGGAACAATGCAGCAGATTCCCCTCCCTCTCCACATCGTGTGTCTCCCTCTTGTGATTAGAGCTTGCCTCCGGTTTTTGGCAAGGGGCTGGGTTCATGGCAGCCTACAAGCAGAGCCTTGTAGGGGGCTGGGGAGTCCTGATCGCCTGGAGCTGGGTTACAGCAGAGGCAAAATGCAACACCCTGCGCTCTGCGTGAACGGTGAATGCTGCTCTGGTGCCTTTTTGTTGATGGAGAAAGAATTTTTAGAAAAGACTTATTTTACTCAACTCTCAGTCCCAGAACTTGTCTTCAGATGTTTCTCCTTCCCTTTTTTCCAGCTGCTCAACAGCTCCTGAGCTCCTGCAGAGACGGGGAGGCACTGGCTCAGGGTGCGAGTCCCCCAGCTCCGTTACCATGGCTATTCAGAGCAGTTTGACTTGCAGGTGTTGAATAGCCTGTGACTTTCCAAGAGGGGGAAGGTGGACTGGGGACAGGGAGGGAACGGTTTGCCCTCTTTTTCTCTGCCTTTCCTGTTGCATCTCTCCAAAGAAGTGCAAAGCGGTTGCCCTCTCACGGGTGCAAATGTGGAAACCAGCGTTTGGTGGGCAAGCATTGCTGTTTCTCCCTGTGTGTGGCCAGCATGTGCTTCATGTTGACAGCTAGAAGCATGGGATACAGGCAGCAGCTCAATCCTATGCTGTCCCAGTTGGGCCCATACAGTCTGACTCCTGCAAAACTGAAATTCTGGCTATTTTGCAGTGTGTCCAGTTTTTGCAGAGGGGCAGGAGGGCTTGAGATCCTTCCAAAATGAGAGGAAAAAGCTTGTCTCATTTTAGATGGGACCTTAAGGCATCTGAAGGGTATTTCACATGCTACAGGAATTGAACATTAATGCTAGTCCTAGCATTACCTGACTTCAACAAGATGGAAACTGGGCCAGGACGAACCTGTCTCCCTGCAAAGCCTGTTCACAGTCACCCTGTGCCGTAGCTGCTAACAGAAGCGTGGGGACCAGGAGATGCTTCCCTCCCTGACTTTATTTGGGGCCCAGTCCCAATGGCCAACAGCCTGTGCTGTGGGAGGGGGAGCTCATCCTTTGAAGGGGACAGGTTGCTTTTATGTGTCTTCAGCCAGTGTAAAAGATGCTCTGGTTCGGGTGGTGGCAGCCACTTATGCTTTGAGCATGTATCCTAAGTGTGTAGAACAACTCTGGGGTTTGGGTAAGTTTTGATTGCCCATCCTGTTTCCTGATTTATCAGTTATCCTGTTCTGGGGGACTGGATCACATCCTCCTACTTTTCACCCTCTACATGACTCTTGCACTGTCCTCCTGGTCATGTGTTTTTCCTAAAACTACAGAAACTCTCTACCTGTGGCAACCTCCAAGTTATTTTGTCTTTTCCCCAGATCCACGTGCAATATGTGGGAAGTTTTGTGCTTCAAGTAAAAGAGGATGCGAGGCTTTAGGAAAACAGTGATGCTGAGGCTTCACTTTGTCACTTAACAGTGGACCAAGTCCTAGGGCTGGGCTGCAGGGAGTACTGGCTGCTGGGCTGAAACCCTGATGTGATCCGTGGAGGATCCTAGTGCTGCTGGTACTTCTGTCTCCAGGGCACTTTGCCTCCAGGGCAAAGGGATCTTTGCTTGTTTTTCCACACTGTCCATAAATTTGCTGCCCATCTGCCCCTACAACTTTTTTTGTATGCCTGTGTATGTGCTGTAACTTTTTTGGTTTGTTTTGTTTGTGGGTGGGAGGAAATTGTTTTATGGATTACGTGAAGAGAGTCTATTTATCCACAGGAGTTTGGAGTAGAGATGCTTTGTCATATGAGGTGCAACTGGTGGTTGGGAGGTTCGTTGGGGAACATAGCCCTATTCCAGGGCTCATGAGCATCTGTTACCTAATAAAACATTACCACCACCTCCCACCTGCCCTTTTTCTCTTAGTCCTCTTCATTCCATCTGGCAGCTGCTCTTAAACATAGGTGAGCCTTGAAACATCCTTCAGAGACATCCGACCGCACAAGCATCTTGGAACGCTGTCACTTCTTTTTCCAGATAACCTGGAAAGTGGAGCTGTATGGCTTGCAACAAAAGGGGGGGACTGGAGAACAGGCCTTATGAGGAACGGCTGAGAGAGCTGGGGTTGTTTAGCCTGGAGAAGAGGAGGCTGAGGGGAGGGAGACCTCGTTGCTCTCTACAACTGCCTGAAAGGAGGTTGTGGAGAGGAGGGAGCTGGCCTCTTCTCCCAAGTGACAGGGGACAGGACAAGAGGAGATGGCCTCAAGCTCCACCAGGGGAGGTTTAGGCTGGACATTAGGAAAAAATATTTCACAGAAAGGGTCATTGGGCACTGGCAGAGGCTGCCCAGGGAGGTGGTGGAGTCACTTTCCCTGGAGGCGTTTAAGGCACGGGTAGACAAGGTGCTAAGGGGCATGGTTTAGTGTTTGATAGGAATAGTTGGAGATAGGAATTGGATAGGAATGAATCTATGAAAAGATGGTCCCTTGGTGCAGCAAGTGTGGTGTCTGTGCTCCTCTGGAAGGAGCCCAAGAGGCTGAGGGGCAGAGCTGAGCCAATAGCCTGCAATTTTAGGAGCATCTATATGGGAGGAAAGCTTTTACCTGACCTTGCTTGGAACAATGTCCTTTCGCTCCATCTGTTTGGTTTACTGCTTCCCCTGGTAAAACTCTGTCAGAACCATTAAACTTCAGACAGAGGAGATCTGTTTGGCTTTCGCGGAGCTGCTCGAAGGGTTTTTGCACTTAGCCCTGGAAGCTGTGTTTCTACCGCATCCCCCACGGAGTGGGGTGTCCCCAACCCCAGTGGCTGCCAATCCAGACCAAGGCCGTACAGTTTCATGTATTATTTATTGACAAGGTGGAGGCCTGGGCAGCGGGGAAGGGGAGGGAAGGGGGCTGCTTGGGCTCTGCTGGCAGTGCTGGGATGGTGCTTTGAGTCCATTGCTCATAGGGATTAGGTGAGGGTGCTTGACCCCACCAGGATGTGTCCCCCCATCCCTGGGGGCTGTGGTCTGTCCAGCATCAGTCCCCATCCCCTGAGTAGCTTCCCCGCTCTAGCAATTGTGCTCCTGGCTCAGCCTTTTCCTGGGCTGGGCTGAGAACGGCTGAAACTCATTGTCCAGATGAGAAGGGCCGGCCTGGCCTTCTTGATGGTGAAGTGAAGCCAGCAGGCACCGTCTCCAGGAGGAGGAAGGATGATCTTCCGCCGCGGCCATCCATCGGTGTTGACAGTCGGAGCTACCATGCTCCCTGTGCTTCCAGCCCTCAGACGGTGACCTCGGTCTTGCTGTTGGTGGCGAGGTGCCGGCTGGGCTGGCCGTACAGCGGGGCGGTGGGGCTGAAGGTGTCGGGCAGCCCCTCAAGGCGCAGGGCAGCCAGACCTGGCCGCCGGGGGCCGTGTGGGGGGCCCCCCTCCCAGCCCCCTGGGAAGGCCGGGCCCCCCGGCAGCTTGGCGCCCTTGGCTTTGGGGAGGGGGCAGCCCTCGGGCAGCATCGGGGCCTCGGCGGGCGAGAAGGGCAGGGGGCTGGCAGGGGGTGCCTCCAGCCCCCCAAACCGCCTGTAGAAGTCCTCAGGGGCGCTCTCTGTGGGGACAGCGATGCAGTGTCACATCCCCGCCTCTGCCAGCACAGGGGGCTCCTGAGGGCTGATTGACTGAGGAACGAGGGGGGTCCTGGACATGGACTGGGTTCAGAATGCTACAAGTGTTTGGGAGACGCGGGGCAGCAACTGGCTGAGGAGTTGAGTAGGTCCATGTGGGATGCTGGTCGTGCAGGGGATTGCTGGGGCAGAAGGAAAGCTGCCAAGCCTCTGAAACGAGCAGCAGCCCTGGGGGACTGGGGTGCCCATTCTGCTCGCAAACCTCCATCATCCTCCTGCTCCTCCCCACCTGCCTGCTGGGTCCATCAGCCACATCCTCATCCCACCACCATGGTGGGGAGGCACTGGCACAGGTTGCCCAGGGAAGCTGTGGCTGCCCCATCCCTGGGGGTGTTCAAGGCCAGGTTGGATGGAGCCTTGAGCAGCCTGGTCTAGTGGGAGGTGTCCCTGTCTGTGGTGGGGGCGGGTTGGAACTGGATGGTCTTTAAGGTCCCTTCCAACTCAAGCCATTCCATGATTCTATTCCCGCCCTGCAGCTACCATAAAGGCACGCGCGGACCAGCACTCACCTCCAGCCTTGAGGGTGGCGTAGGTGGTGTAGGCCGGGGCTGGCAGGTCCAGGCCACTGGCCAGTGGCAGGCGCTTGCCGTGGCCGTGGGGCCGCCCCAGCGAGGGGGTGATGGCCACCGCGTTGTTCAAGGGCGGCTTGTCTGGGGGAGGCAGAGGCAGGCAGGCAGGGGGCTCAGCCACGGGCAGTGCCCTCCCGCTGCCTTTAGACACCCAAGGGAGCTTGTTTTCCCCACTGCTTGTTTTCCTTACCTGTGCCATTCCTGGGGGGCACCCGGGGGAGCCCCTCACCCAGCGGCACCTGCACGCCCCCCATGAGGCCGTCGGTGTGATCGGAGGGGCTGTGGCCTGGCTGCTTCAGCAGGTCTGTCAGCGTCCTGGGGAGGGGGAAAAGGGTGGTTAAAATCATAGAATCACCAGGTTGGAAAAGGCCCACCAGATCATTGAGTCCAACCACTCCTATCAAATACTAAACCATGCCCCTCGGCACCTCATCCACCCATCCCTTAAACACCTCCAGCGAAGGGGACTCAACCACCTTCCTGGGCAGCCTCTGCCAGTGCCCAATGACCCTTTCCGTGAAAATTTTTTTCCTAATGTTCAGCCTAAATCTAATCTCCCCTGGCGGAGCTTGAAGCCGTTCCCTCAAGGTGATATCCTGCTCCCCGGCCCCACCAATGCACTCCAGCCCCCTGAACCCCTCTCTCTGAAGGCAGATGCGAACAGTCTGGGGCTGGGATCTGGCCACTGGGAAGCAAGGATCACACCCACGCTCCCAATTCAGCATTGGCATCGGGGCTGGCGAGCCCCCTGCGACACCGAATTGGGGTTGGCTGGGGCTGAGCACTCCCGGGTACAGGAGTGTCATCAGGTGAGGGTGGCAAGGGGGACAGGTGGCTTGGAGCAAGCTGCAAGGGTACAATGAACCAAGGCGGAGGAACACGAACTGGCAATGGCTGGAGCAACACCTCAGGGATGCTCCCCTGGAGTGAGAGCATGGTGGAGGGGATGAGAGGAGGCGATGCCTGCACTTGAGTCCCTTCAAAGCGAAAAAAGACCCTGAGGAAGGGATTAGAGAAGCCGCTTGCATCTCTTCAGGAGGAAGATGAACTAGCAGTGGCCTCCAGCACATGCGCTGTCCATGCGTAACGCCCTCCTTGCAAGTAACAGCATTAAACATTAAACACCATTACATAAGATAAAGACCTACTTCGTTTAACATTCATGGATGGAGATGCTGCAGTCCCACCGCGGCGCACCAGCAGTGCCAGAGCAGGGTACAACGGTGCTGGTGGAGCAGGACACGCTGGCAGTGCTGGAGCGGCGCGTGCTGGTGATGCTGCAGCAGGACCCACCGGTGGAGCCAGAGCAGGACACACCGGTGGAACCAGAGCAGGACACACCGGTGGAGCCAGCACAGGGCACACTGGTGGAACCAGAGCAGCACACACCGGTGGAACTAGAGCAGGACACACCAGTGGAGCTAAAGCAGGACATGCCCACGCAGCATCGTGGCCTTTGGCAGCAAATTCCAGGGCAAGGATGGCACTGTCCTGCTGACATGGAACTCCGCAGGGAGGAAACTCTCAGTTCTCTCTGCAGAGATCAGCCCTGCATGACTGCAAGGGCTCAGGGGTGTCCACTCAGAGCTTTTTTTTGGCTCCCAAATCTGTGGCTCGCTGTCGGCACACCTTGCACCTTGAAGGCTGTGGCTGGCTCATAGACACAGTGGGAGCTGTAGCAGGAACTCACGGTCAGCAAGTGGCTGGACGATAAATCAACAGGTTGAACTCAACGTGCATGAATGCAAATTGGAGAGGAATGGGGGGAATAATCCTGATTTGGTGGATGTGTCAGCTCATGGCTCCAGAGCTTGTACCCAGTGCAAGGAATTGCTGAGGAAGGCAATGAGAACAACAAGGAAAGCAATGCGTTATGCCTGGGCATGCAGGTGTCCAGGGGGGCCGAGGGCTGTTCCTGGGACGTTTTCCCTCCCAGCTTGGATCCAGTGAATATCACAAGGCAATGCCAAGAGTAAAAGCTACAAGGCCTTTTGGTTCATTACAAGTAAAAGCACTCAGCCTTTTGGTTCATTCCACGCTATTCTTGGGGAGCTTTGGATAACAGGCCCCTTGGGATCACCCAGTCTCCAAATGGGCCAACAGGATCCTCGTGGAGCCAAAGAAATTGAAATAAGGGAGGAACAAGCCCCGGCACTAGTATATACTGGGGGCTGAGCTTGGTGAAAAAGGGCCTGGGGATCCTGGTAGACACCAAGCTGACCTTGGGATAAATAAGTCTAACGGTAACCCTGGCTGCGTTAGGCAAAGAGTTGCCAGCAGGTCCGAGGGAGGTGATCCTTTCCCTCTACTTGGCAGTGGTGAGTTCCCACCTGCTGTCTCCAGCTACGGGCTCCCCAGTCCAGGAAGGACACAGACAGACTGGAAAGAGTCCAGCAAAGGGCCACAAAGATGATGACGGGACTGCAGCATCTCTACTGTAAGGACAGGCTGAGACCTGGAACTACCCAGCCTGGAGAAGAGAAGGCTCATGTGGTTCTTAACACCGTATATGAATATCTGACAGGAGGGTACAACAAGGACAGGGTTAGGCTGACAAGAGACAATGGGTGCAAACCAAAACACACAAAATACTGTTTAAACAGCAGAAAGAGTATTTTTCTTTTCCTGCAAGGGTGGTTGAATGCTGGACCAGGCTGCCCAGGGAGGCTGTAGCACCTCCATCCTGCAACTCTTCAAACCCCACACGTGCTCAGGAGCCCTCCTGCAGCCAACTGGCTCCAGCTCTGGCCCAGCCAGGCTCCTTTGGCCACTGATGCTGCACCCAGAGAAGTTCTGGGCATGAGCCTGGGTGGGCAGGGGCGAGGCAGGCCCCCCACGGCCATGAGCACGGTCTGTCAACCCAGGGAGCTGCCGCCCCATCAGCTCCCACCTTCCCTGGGGTGCATTGCTCACCGGCCACCTCCCCGCTGGCTGCTGCCGGCTCTCACCTGTCCCTGGGGCCCAGCGCTCCAGCAGGGATGTTTCACCAGGAAGTTTGATGCAATTTGACCTATTTTTATTTAAATATTATTTCTTTTTTTTTTTTTTTATTCCCTGGGTCTATTTATGAAGCTTGAGCAATCCTTTATCTGCGACTTTCCCTCTCCGGATAAATCCACTCGTGCTCTTTCTCATAAGCCAATCGTGCAGGATGTGTGGATGATAACAATTAACAGTGATGGCGTGAGCAGCTCTCCACAAGTGATTTTGCTGAGGTGGGAAGCGTGCACAAGCCCTCAGCATCAGCCTCACCCCTCACCTTGTGCCACAAGCCAGGCCCCCTCCCTGTCCCCATCCTCAGGCAGCGCGGTGCAAGGGGAGGTGGACTTGGAGGGTGCCACCATGCTGAGGAGCTGCTGTCTCCTTCTATGTGTTTTGAGGGGTTTTACGAGCTCAAGCCTAGCCCTAGGGCTGGGGGGGCTTGGGGAAGGTCAGGGCACGTCTCTAGGTCATCTAGCGAACTGTGGGGCTGAGGTAGCTCCAAGGTGCAGATGGAGGTGGGGAACACAGGGCAAATGCAGCTTTAAACGTGCATCGCTCATCTGCGACAAAGCAATACGGAGCAGCTCCGGTGAGGTCTCACCATCATGTCCACGGACACCAAGCACGTGAGACCATGGGTGAAGGTCGCTGGGGCAGGATCCTGCTCCCAGCTACCACCTGGCTTGACCAAGCACAGCCTCATCCGCGCTGGCATTCAGCCGCCTCTGCGGCAAGTCTGGTTGTGCCAATGGATGCCACTAAGGTCCCCAAAACCAGCCTGGTGCAAGTCCTGAGACCCGGCAAAGAGGCAGATCCGGGAACAGGAACAGCAGAGGCTGAGAGCTCCGTGGCAGGAGCTCTCACACAGAGCTCTGTGCTCCCAAGCCGTACCCAAGGGAGCCACCAGAGCACGTGAAATGGAGGTGCTCACGTTGGAAGGAGACATGGAGCCTGGCAGAGCCCCTCAAGCCCAGAGCTGACCTGCTTTTGGGAGGCCCAAGCTCCACACCCCGCAAACTCAATGGGAAGAGTGGCTGCAAGCCCTAGGCAAGGGGACAGGGAACAATGAGAGAGGAGGCAGGAGCACAACCACTGGAGGAGAGGACAGACAATGAAGTGACTGGCCAAGTAACATTGCCCTGAGCTGGAGTGAACCCCTGGAGGGGCTGCAGAAGATGGCAGCTACCAGCCGAGTGGGGTTGGTGAGGTTTGGAGCAGAGGCGATGGTGGAGGAGACATGTGTCCCACCACGGCTGCAGGTGGGCTGGCACCCTGGCTAGCCACGACGACCCCGTGCCCAGCGAGAGCGTCACCTTCACCTCCCAGGGGCCACATGTGCCATGGCTTATGGTGCATCTGCTTGGGACAGGGACACCTCCACACCCGAGCTGGGACACCCAGGGATGCTCAGGAAGGCTTGGGGGTAGCAGTGCACTTTTGCAAAACTGGAGTTTCAGTGGTGGTTAAGGGAGTGTGGGCAAAGCATCGGGTGGTGGAAGTGTGCCTGCCTGCCTAGCTGGATATTCCATCCAGTCTGTGGACAGAGGTCTGCGTCCCCCTCCCTGCCAGAGCTAGGTCCCCTCTGTCACCTTGTGGAGAGCCGGGGCAGCAGGTGATGACTCGCCATACTGCCTGCAAATGCCTTTTCTATGTCTTTGCTGTCACCTGCTACTGTGGGTATCGACCAGCGGCACAGCCACAGACTGGAGCGGTGCCAGACAAACACCCAGCACAGTCGGATGTGCCGTGGGGCCAGGCTGTGGGACCCCCATGGGGTGACCCAGAGAGTGAAAAGCCAGCATTGAGGGCTTGGATACTGTGGCTACCAGCTCCCGCCTGCTTTATTGCCCCTCTCCAGGATCCCTGCTGTCCCCAGGAGGCTGCTCCTCACTCAACCCTTCCTATGGGGATGTTCACCCCAGTCATAACCTGCCATCCTGCTTGGGAGGGTTTTGGGGAGTAGTCTGTGGCACACGTGCCTGCTCTCGTGTGACGGGTGCAGACAGATCTTGGGGGGCCCCCGGGGACCCAATGTCCCCGGAGATCCGAGGCCCGAAGAAAAACACGGGCAGGTGTTCCTGACTCAACGCGGGGTTTGGCTGGGCTGAGCAAGTGCTGGGGACGAGTGCCAAGCGTGAGCCAAGCAGGAAGGAGAGGGGCTTGTGGGAGCTGCCATAAGGCCCTGCAGGAGGAAAGCGGATGGGGAGGGGAAGACACGCCAGGTTAGCCACAACCACTAAGGCATCCACTCCCCTGGGTGGACTGGCAGCCAGAGCTGGGAGGAGAAGCTGTGTCAGAGGTAGCTGAGCCACTGGGGTCTCAGATAAGTTGGACAATGGCTCAGGTGTGTCCATATTTTTCACGGAAAGGGTCATTGGGCACTGGCAGAGGCTGCCCAGGGAGGTGGTTGAGTCACCAACCCTGGAGGTGTTTAATGGACGGGCGGACGAGGCGCTGAGGGGCATGGTTTAGTGTTTGATAGGAATGGTTGGACTCGATGATCTGGTGGGTCTTTTCCAACCTGGTGATTCTATGATTCTATATGGGAGGAGCTGGTGGGGTTTCTGCACCTGATCGCTCTTCCTGGGCTCAGAACAGGACCGTGATGAACGACGTCTAGGGGTGCAGAAGTGGCTGATCTTCCCTCCTAAATGGGAAGCCTGCAAGCAGTGGTGGTGGGAGCCACCCTGGGGCAGCAAGCAGTGCTCCAAGGAACGGAAAAACCCCAGCAGGCAGGAGGGATGAGAATGGAAACCAAGCCGACCGCGCAACAAGAAGCTGGCCTGAGGCCACAATGCGGTGCCCGAAGAGCAAATGAGAAGCTCCTACCTGAGGCACCGGGAGGAAGGGAAGGTGGCACTGCCCATGCCCTGGGCCACGCGTGGGTACAGGGAGAGTGAGGCAGCTAGAAACAGCTCCACTCTCTCAGAGATGCTGAGATGAAATGTATCGTCTGGGCCAAGCAGGCACACAGCAGGATGGAGGCAACAGCGTCCCTTTTTGGATGCCTCTGCCCCTGGAACTCTCTCCATCTGCCCAGCAGCTGGGAGGCTCTGCCTTGCCCGGCGTCCAGGGCTCTGTACGCGTTGCACCGCTCCCACCCTGCCATAGCTTGCCGGTCACCATCCCCGTGGGACTGGAGCCACTCGTAGATTATGAAGAAGGACAACGGGCACAGGAGATGGTGAGACTTCTCCTGGGTTCTGCAGTGACGGAAGTGCCTTTCTGATTCTGTCCCACAAAAGCAGGCAAGGAAAATTCTCACCTTCTCCCAGTCTGTGTGCCGGTGCCTGAAAGATCTGTGGTTTTGGGGAGAAAAGGCTCCGATCTCCCCAAACTCATCAGCAAAGTTCAGGCTCGCACAAGAGAGAGAAAGGGAGGACATGGGGAAACACACGGCTTCGGTGGCACAGAATTGAGGCTCCCTGCAGCAAGCACCCCCTGGTCCCACCAGAGGCCAGTGATGGGAGAAGGCAAGACCCACTGGCAGGGGATGAGGACCTGGGTATGAGCGTCCCGGGGGCCGACGCTTCCCCGAGCCCAGTATCTCATTCCCAGGAGGTTGCGGCTGGGGGGGGAGACCGAAAAAAAAGACGTGACAGCGGGCGAGTGGAAGGGGAGTCTGGAGGCTGGTGGAGGCTGTATTGATCCTGTCAAGGTGCCAGCACTTGCTCAGGTGACGCGGGGAGAGGGGGAAGGCGCAGGCTCACAGCAGCACCCAGCCAGGCTCCCTACCCAGGGTGGGGCAGCAGCATGGAGCCCCCAAAACTGGCTCAGGAGGACCCTGCAACCCCCATCCATGCCCAGATATGACCCTGCTCCAAGCAGGGGGTTCAATCGTTGCTTCCCTGGGTGGGTGCGAGGAATGAGGTGGGTCTGGGGATGGGGCGCAGCACCCAGTGGGTGCCCAAGCCACGGGCAGGCATGGGGAGGTCCATGTCCTGGGAGAAGGAAAGAAGGTGTCTGTGCTAGGGGATGCTCCATGACCGTCCTGGCGAAACCATTTCCTTCTGCCCTGCTTTTTTTTTTCTCTTTCCTTAAGCTAAAATCCCTGAACAAAATGGCATAAAAAATGGGTTTATCACCAGGCTTGGTGTCCCCAGTGGGAACACACGAAGCAGAGCATGCAACCTGCTGCTTGGCGACGTGGTGGATTCGATTCAGCCCCTGGCCCCTCTTCCTGCAGCCCTCGCTGGGTCCCCTCTCCATCCCTCCCCTTCTGGTTCGGGGCACTCGTGGCATGACCGTGGCACAACAACGGCTTTGGTGAACCTGCTCCTCTGTGTGTGTGTGTGTGTGCGTGCACACGCATGTGCACACGTGTGCATTGTGTGTGCGCGGGGGGGAGGCTGAGGAGGGACAGCTCTGAGTCAGAACCGCAGGGGCAGAGCTGTGCTGGCAAGGCTGGAGCTGCCGGCAGCTGCTCCGAGGTGTTAAACTCATTGAATGTGATTGGTAAAAAAAAATAATAAAGAAAAAAGAAATTAAATAAAAAGGAGGGAGAAGCAAAAACTACCTAACCAGAGGAACTGCACAACACAACAGCGAGGGGAAAACAAGGCTGTGGAGTCATGGCTGTGGCCAGGGCCACCAACCCTGCCCTCCCTTGCCTGGTTTTGCCTTCGTGATGTCTTGCCTGGTCCTGCCTTTCCCCACCCCAGGCCAAAAGGGGGTCACCTGCTCCTCCTGCCTATTCCCACGCCCCTCAGCCTCCAGCCCGCGTCCCTGCTTGCTCCCGGGGATGCTGGCAGTGCACCCTGCGAGGCTGAGGCCAGGCCACTCGTGACACCTCAGTGCTGGGAGCAGAGGGGAATGCGCGGCAAGAGGCAGGGGTGGGATGGACCAAAGCAGGGCGAGAAGAGCATCTCTGGAGCCAGGACTGGGGCAGGAGGGAGAGGGGAAGACACATCGGTGGCCACGAGAACATCGGGGGGAGGCACAGAGAGTCCCCAAGGCTGAAGCGAGCCTGACACCCCAACCTTCTCCCTGCCAGCCCAGCGCTCGGGAGTGGGCTGAAAAGCCACAGGGCACGGTGGCAGCTGCCCAACTTTCTGCTGGAGGCCAAGCCGCAGCGAGTGTGCAGCCCTGTCCCCCCAGCAAGAGCGACGTCCCACCCTGGCGCACGGAGGGAGGCAGTCGTGCACATCCACGGGCGCTTGCACACGAGTGTGCGCACACGGAGACAGTAAAGCGGCCGTGGCAGAGCTGTCTTTGCCATCTCCTCTCCCCGACACAGCCAGCGAGGCTGAACCCAGGGGGATCACGGTCCTGAGTCACCCCACACACAACCGGACCCGGGCTTGTCTCCCTCGGACGCTGGGAACTGCAGCTTCGTTTTGGAGGGGCTCGGAAGCTGCTCCTAGAGCTCACACATCACCCACCCCAGTGCGTGTTGGGGATGGCACTGCTGAGACAGGAACGGGCCTCCTCAAGGGACAGAATGGGTTGTTTTGAGAGGGGATGGGTGTGCGTTCACCCCTTCCCATGGGGACTATCCTTGCTGGCAGGTTGGGGAGCTGCAGCCTGCCCACCCTGTGGCGTCTCAGCTCGCCGGGATGGGGGTTTTTGGGATCCGCTGACCCTCTTGGCAGCCCCAGGGTGAAGAGCGAGGGGTAGGGGACACGGGGGGAATGGGGTCGAGGACACGGGGGGGAATCGAGTCGGGGGCGAGTTGGCGGCCAACGAACCCCTTTACCTGGAGACGGTCATCTCCGTCTGGGGCCCTTGTGCCTTCTCCAGGCCCAGCTTGGTGAAGATGCCCACCAGCACCATGACGGCCACCACGCCACAGATGATGTAGACGATCATGTTGGTCCTGTCGCGGGCGGGATCCTCGGGGGTCTCGTCCACCCGGGTGGGCGGCTGCCCCGTGTTCACCCAGTTCGGGGTGTCGTAGTTGGAGCACCCGCTCTGGTCCAGCCGCCCCGGCTTGAACTGGCAGCAGAAGCGGTACCCGCAGGTGCCGCAGCAGTACTGGTAGATGCCGGCGTTGCAGTTGAACGGAGGGTCCCACTGCCCCATCACGTCGTAGTAGCCCCGGCAGCGGTCCCCCCCTCCTCCTCCTCCTCCTCCTCCTGCCGGGGTGGCCCCGGTGGGCGAGGGGACCGTCCCCTCCGGGGCCAGGCTGCTGTTCGCCCCCTCCCCGGGGCCGCCCTCGCCGGGCTCCAGCAGCAGCAGCACCAGGCACCACAGACCCACCACGGAGCCCGGCTCCATCCCAGGGGCCATAGGGGCCACTTAGAGCCGCTCCATGGTCGCCAAAGAGAGCCCCCCCCCCCTCGAGGAAGGCGGAGGGGGGGGGCGGGGGTGGAAGGCAAGAAAAAAAAAGGGGGAAAAAAAAAAAGGAGGGGGAAAAAAAGTGCGAGGGGACGTTCGCCTTCGCCGGCTGTGCCCTGCTCGGCCGAGGGGCAGCGGGTCAGCGCAGGAGGGGAGGAGGGCGGCGGGGAGCAACCCGCGTCCCCCGGCCGGCGGGGAGCGCAGGAGGCGGCGGGCGCCCCATCCCCGCGGCCCCGGAGAGGAGAAGGGGAGAGCGGCGAGAGCCCTTCGCACCGGGGCGGGAGGAGCAGCGGGAGCAGGAGGAGGAGGAGGAGGAGGAGGAGGTGGAGAAAAGGAGGGAGGGAGGGAGAGAGGGAGGGAGCCGGCGCGGGCAGCGAGGCGCGGGGGGCACGGCTCCCCCCCCCACTTCTGCCATCCTCCCGAGGAAACCGGAGAAGGTCCTTCACCGAGTCCTCTGCCAGGCTCCCCGCCGCCACCGGCCCGCAGGACGCCCGCCCTCCCCGTCGAGCTGCCGCCGCGGGCCAGCGGGCACGCCTGGTGCTCGCCCCCGAGCCCCCCCCGAGCCCCCCAACCCTGCAGGGACGCGACCCTCGGGGGCTGCTGGGTGTCCTCCTGCGTCCCCGCGGCTGAGAGACACGCGTGGGAGGAGGAGAGCGGCAGCCCCGGCCCCGCGGCGGCGTCCGAGCATCCCTCGAGGGGAGCTGGATGCCAAGGGGCTGCTGGAGGCTCCCACAAACCTCCTCCCCACAAACCTCCTCCCCACAAACCTCCTCCCCACAAACCTCCTCCCCACAGCCGTGATGGTTTCTATCAAGCCGCCAGATGACTCTTTTTTGGGCTTCGAAGCCTGGACAACACGCACCCGCTGCTCCGCTCTCTGGCTGGTGCCACCTGTAGAGGTGGTACGAAACCTCACAGCCAGGAAAAAATATTTCACGGAAAGGGTCATCGGGCACTGGAACAGGCTGCCCAGGGAGGTGGTTGAGTCACCAACCCTGGAGGTGTTTAAAAGACGGGGGGATGAGGTGCTGAGGGGCTGGTTTAGTGATTGATGGGAATGGTTGGACTGGATGATCCAGTGGGTCCTTTCCAGCCTAGTGATTCTAGGATTCTGTGATTCTAGTTGGAATGGTGGGATTCCCTGCTCTGGGGCTGTTGTGGCGAGAACAGGATGGGGGAAACTGAGGTTCCATCGAGGCTCTCGCCCAGCACCGGTGTGTTGTGCAGCCTGGGACAAGCGAGGGGCAGCAACGTGTGGGAGCTGAGGCTGCAGCCTCACCCTTTCTGGACAATCCTGCCCTAGGAAGGGCAGCAAATCCAGCATCACCACTGTGATCACCACTTTGTCACCATCCAAATCGCTTGTCCCTCTGTGCTTCGGCAGAGCAAGGCTGGATACAGCCTCATCCTGCCGCTGTGGCCAGCAGCTGCCCTGTCGGTAGCCCAGCCTGCAGGATGGGGCTACGCAGAGCCAGCAGGGGAGATCCAGCCAAGCAATGACACCGATAGACGTTGTAACCATACAGGGGAGTTAAATAGATTGGGGAGGTTCTGCTCCCTCTGACAGGTGCCTCCTGTGGGCCAACACTGAAGCCCTGTGGACCAGCCTGTCCCCAGGACTCATCCCTTACCTACCCCACCACAGGTGGCTGAGGGTCTCACGCTGACCTGGAGCTCCTGCAGAGACAAGTGCCCTGGCCAGGAGCTCGGTTGGGCTCCCACAGGCATGTGGGGTTAGAACTGGTTGTCGCAAGCTGCTCAGATGGGAGAGTGCTGCACTGCAGACGATGTGGGGGAATGAAAAGCAGTATTATTATCCTCCCGTTGCATCATGGAGATACAATGTTTTGGGCCAGAGCTTTGCCCAAGCACCTTTCCCCACAACAAGGGGGAAATGCTGCTGCCTTTTGCTGCGGGAGGGATTTAGGGGGTAAAATATCCTCTCCTTGGTCATCAAGCATGGGCCCTGCAGGCCCCTGGCTGCTTCCCATCTGGAAGCTGGCAAAATCTGATGACATTGAAAACATGGATAAGGAGAGCAGCTGGAGCCCGGGACATATACAATTGGCCCCCAGTGCCACAACCTAATAGAGATCCATTAGGTAAGGTAGCTTGTAGCCTCCAGAGCTTCCCGAAAGAGATAAAAAGCCAGTGAGGTGGAAGAAAACTGCACGTCTCCAAAAGACACACTTTCCCTGAGTCTCAGAGGGGCTCTCTGATGAAAGGCCCCATCGACTGGAAGTTGCAGACATGGGGGTCGTTAACACTAATAACCAAGAGCAGCATTGGTCTTGGGAGATTCTGTGCATGCAAAGTTTGCTGGCTGCCCAGGTAACGTCAGCAAATATTTCCCAGGTGCCAGACGATCACTTCCGACGTGCATGAGTGCAGAGCTGCCCCAGAGGTCCAGAGGCTTTAGTAGGCTGTGAGCAGACAGAGCAAAAATCTAGCCAAAATTGAGGAGTTTGCTGGAAAATGATTTCCTGATACGACCTGGGAGAAAGGGAACAGATTTAAGGGGAAGAGGATATTCACTGAGTGTGAAGCAGCAGATTTAAAGGGTCCCTAGGAGTGGGAGGGATGGAAAGCTGCTCGCAGGCGTTAGCTGGATGCATCAGTCCAGAAGGAAACCAAACCCAAGGGCACAGCGTAGAGGAGCACATCCTCTGTGCTCAGGGCAAGACCCCACGGGAGCTTTCTCTGTGCGGCACAGCCTGCAGCCCCGTTGAGCCGTCAGCTCATCTTCATCAAATAAGCAACCTGGCCACTAGCTCTCAGCAGAAAAAGGGAGGGAGCTGCAGGAGGGAAACCCTGGTGCCCACACCTCTCAGTCCCTGGGAATCAGTGGCAGGACCTGCAGGAAAATTCAGGTCAGCAGGGACCTCTGGAGAAAAAACAAAGGATGTGCCTGCGACATCCCTGGGCACTTCTAGGGATGGGGATTTGGGAGAGGAGCTCTGGCTAGCTTTGGCCATGAGCCTTGGAGGATGTAATGGAAATATCCCCTGCAGTGACAACACCACCCGGGGTTCGGAAGGGTGTCCTTGTGCCTGCAGAAATAGGGTACGGGTGGTTCAACACCGAGCGGGGAGGGAAGGGATGCGCTGAGCGCTGACACTATAAACAGATTGTTTCTGGCAGGCACGGCAAGCCAGTGGAGATCCTCTCTGCTGCAGTCAGACCCAGATCCCCACCAGTTGTCGGGGTGCAAGCCAGGCAGAGCTGCCAGACCCATGCCTGGGAAGGAGGAGAAGGGAGCCATCACCAATGGGAGGCAAAGCCACGGGAGCCTCCCTGAGTGCAGGAGGCTTTGGGGTACAATCAGCTTGCAAGGAAAGCTGGTGATGGGTGGTTGGAATCCCAGAGTTACCCAGGGAGCACATCCTAGAGCTGAGGAATCAGAGATGTTTACCCTAAAAAAGTGATTTTTTTGCCATGCAGGACTGAGCTGGCCCTGGGCCAATAAGGGAATGGAGGAAAAGATGCGGCTGTGGGGTGGATGCCCCACGCCAAAGGGCTGTGCCAGGGGAGAAGGTCTCTCACCAGCTGACATCCTCTGCCCGAGTGCCAAGGAGCGCTGTTAGGGTAGGTTCTGCTGCTTGCACATCAGCAGCTAACGCCCGACATCATCAGCTGGGAAGAGCTGAGGGCGAAGGAAGGCTGTCAGGAAGAGCTTCCAGCACACGCTTACAATGCTATCCCATCCCTTGCCTGGGGGCAGAGGAGAGGCAGAGTTCCTGCCACTGTCCCCGAACACGGAGCTCTGGCATCACCCAGGCCTCCCGGTTTCCCCCGGGACACCCCAGAGGAACCTGCTCCCTTCCAAACTTCAGCTACTGAAGTTAGTGCTTTTCCAGCCAGGGAAGATGATTTCCTTGCATTTGTCTTCACTATGGAGGACCTGGACCTGCTGTCTAGGACTGGGATAAGGGATCCGTAGGGTCAGGTGCTGGGCTAATGCATAGTAAGATGCTGCTCCCATTCCTCATGGACTCAGTGGATGAGGGAGCCCAAAGGAGAGCTCTCGGTGATGGAGAACTAAAGCAGGGGAAAGTTAAAGGTACTGGCGGGGGGAGGCAGGGCACAGGGACATGGTGGCAGAGCTCACAGTGCCCCTCATCCACCCTATTACCATGCTCGAGGGTTTTATTCCCCTGCCTGTGCTTGATGCTCTGGCTGTAAAATGGCTGTAAAAGAGTAATTGTGCCTCATAACAGCTTATAGAAAACACAGAAGCATATGTGCCTTTACCATTACGATCGTAATTGCAAACATTCAAAAGTCGAGATCTGCAAGCTCCCAGCTTCCTGAAGGCAGCTGGATTCGAAACCAAATGACATCCAGAGGAATCAAGAGAAGAATCTGTTCAAAGCAAGGGCTTATTTTTCATTTTCACTGCGGTATGGGCGAGCAGGATCCAGGCTGGCAGCCTGGGCTCCCCGAGCTGTCCCTGTTAGAGGGCAGCTGTGCCCCGAGATGCAGCCGCAGAGGCCCCCTCACACCGGCCGTGACCCCCAGAGTGCCGGTGGGGGCTGGCTGCTAGGGGATTTTACATTTAGGATTAATTCCAGGGACCATGCTGGTGACAGGGGGTGTGCTGGAGAATGCTGCCCCCCATGCAAGCACTAGGTACCCCGCAGCTTGCTGGCCGCAGGGACATTGCTGGTGCTGCTTGGGGAGCACGTTACGGATGGGTGTAGGGTCTTTGCAGCCACCTTTACACTAATCTGAGCTTTGGGGTGGCCAGTGGGACATCAGACTCAAAACCCATCTCCTCACTGGTGCTTACAAGTGAATGGAGAGGGAACAAACCGCTCGGAAACCTCCCTCCCAAGCAGCCAGTCCCTGTTGCTGCCCTGGGGGGAGCCCCAGCATCCTCTGCTTTCCTGCTTAAAGCAAATTTCCACCATCTTTTTCAAGTTTTAAAAGGCAATACAAGCACACCTGGAGGTGGTGGAGGTGTACAGCTTGGCTTGTGGCATCCCTGGCTGCGCTCCTCCTCCACTACCCCCTCCTTCCTTGGCTACTCTTGCCCTGGCCACACCTCATGCAAAGCGCTGGTATGAACAGCGATAATTTAGGGCAAAATACACCCAAACAGAGGAGGGATGAGAGGATTCCACCCCCATGTGAAACCTGGAGAAGAGAAGGCCCTGAAGAGAACTTATAGTGACCTTCCAGTACCTGAAGGGGCTACAGAAAAACTGGGGAGGGACTGTTTACAAAGGTTTGTAGTGATAGGACAAGGGGCAGTGGCTATAAACTGGAGGGGGGCAGATTTAGACTAGACATAAGGAGGAATTTCTTCACAATGAGGGTGATGAGGCACTGGCACAGGTTGCCCAGGGAAGCTGTGGCTGCCCCATCCCTGGAATCATTCAAAGCCAGGTTGGATGGGGCCTTGGGCAGCCTGATCTAGTGGGAGGTGTCCCTGCCCATCACAGGATGGTCTTTAAGGTCCCTTCCAACACAAAGCATTCTATGATTCTATGCAGGATGCTTCTGGGGGTGGGGGGAGTCTCCTGTGTGTAAAGGGGAGGACCAGCCTGAGGATGCTTTTGTGAACTGTGGTGCAATAAGAAAAACAGGCTGTGGCAGCGAAAGGGACCTAACACCTTCTCCCCACACTCCAGGACCTGAGTTGGCAGATGCAACAGAGCGAGCTGTTGGCATTTTCCAGGGAGAGGATTTAGGGCGCCTGTTCCGTCGGCCAAGGCAGAGTCAGCGGGAGGAGGCCATATGGCCGGCAGCAGCGCGCGGCGTGCGTCCTGGCGGCAGACCGGCAGCAGCAGGCAGAGCTTCTCCTTGGGAAGGGTGGCTGTGCCAAGTGCAGGCTCCGGCACAGGCACCGGCAGGCTGCCAGGTATGTTCAGGTGCCGTGGGAGGCTTGGATCCTGCAGGGTGGCACAGCATGGGGGGACACCTCCATTCAAACCAGCTCCCTCTCCTCATCTCTGGGCTGTAGCGGGGTGCGAGTGCCGGTGAGCTGGGCTGGGCACGGGAAATACAGGCCGTGGAAGGGGATACAGCACATAAATATGTGCATGTGAGCATCCGAGTGCGTGGTGGGGGGTTGTGGGTGCACGTGTGTGTGTGTGTAAATGCGTGGTGGGGGCTGCGTGTACATGGGCACGTGCTTATATGTGATTGCCTGGTGGCAGAGGGGTCCAGGCATGTGGTAAGTGGCTGTGAGCTGCTGGCCACCTCAGGGAGAGGCGGGTGGATGTGATGTGGCCAGGGGAGTCCTGGTGGATGTGATGTGGCCAGGGGAGTCCTGGTGGAGCAAGGTGGCCAGAGCAGCTGGAGCAGCCGATCTGCTGCTAAAGCCTATGTGCTGGGAAAGCCGGCATCTGAGCAGGGCTGCCTGGTGCCTGCAAAACTCCCAGCAAGCAGAAGAAATCTTTTCTTCTACAAGGACAATCTAGTGGGATGTGTCCCTGCCCATAGAATCATAGAATCACTAGGTTGGAAAGGACCCACTAGATCACCGAGTCCAACCATTCGCATCAATCACTAAACCGTGCCCCTCAGCACCTCATCCACCCGTCCTTTAAACACCTCCAGGGAAGGTGATTCAACCACCTCCCTGGGCAGCCTCTGCCAGTGCCCAATGACCCTTTCTGTGAAATATTTATTCCTGACGTCAAGCCTGAACCTCTCCCTGTCACCTGGGGGAAGAGGCCAGCACCCTCCTCTCCACAACTTCCTCTCAGGTAGTTGTAGAGAGCAATGAGGTCTCCCCTCAGCCTCCTCTTCTCCAGGCTAAACAACCACAGCTCTCTCAGCCATTCCTCATAAGGCCTGTTCTCCAGCCCCTTCACCAGCTTCATTGCTCTTCTCTGGACTCGCTCCAGAGCCTCCACATCCTTCTTGTGGTGAGGGGCCCAGAACTGAACGCGGGATTCAAGGTGCGGTCTCACCAGTGCCAAGTACAGGGGCACAATAACCTCCCTGGACCTGCTGGCCACACCATTTCTGATACAAGCCAAGATGCCATTGGCCTTCTTGGCCACCTGGGCACACTGCTGGCTCATGTTCAGCCACTGTCAACCAACACCCCAGATCCTTCTCCTCCAGGCAGCTTTCTAGCCAGTCTTCTCCTAGTCTGTAGCTCTGCAGCTCTGCACAGGGTTCTTGTGCCCCAAGTGCAGGACCTGGCATTTGGCCTTGTTAAACCTCATGCCATTGGACTCTGCCCAGCGGTCCAGCCTGTTCAGATCCCTTTGCAGAGTCTCCCTGCCCTCCAGCAGATCCACGCTTCCACCCAGCTTAGTGTCATCTGCAAACTTGCTAAGGGTGCACTCAATGCCTTCATCCAGGTCATTGATAAAGACATTGAACAGGGTTTGACACAGAACTGAGCCCTGGGGAACCCCACTTGCAGGTTGGTTGGAACTAGATGATCTTTAAAGTCCCTTCCAATCCAGACTATTCTATGATTCTACGATTCTATGATATTTCAGCATGGAAACAGAGGATGGCTAGTGGGACATTATCAGCAGGATAATATCCATCTCCTCCTCTGCCTGCTCTGACCTGTGCTGGGGGACAAGCTCCTCCAGCAGGGAGGTGGAGCAGCTCAGCACCTCCCTCCTTCCCAGTCTTTGTCCTTGGTTGAGGTGCAAAGGAATGAAAAAGCAATCAGGGATGTGTCCAGAGAAAGAGAGGCTTCGGGCAAGCATATGGGGAAGGCTCATGAGCAGAACTGAGCAGGAAAGGTCCTCAGATCATGTTTGCTTTTCCACATGGCAGAGGACAAGGGGTAGTGAGAAGGTAAAGAAAATGCGGATGTGAGGATGTGCTGCCCCCTGTGCATTGCTTTCACACAGAGCAGCGTGCCACCTTTGGGATTGTCACCTTCCTCCATACGTCCTTCCCTGGGTGCTGGCACATGGGGAGCTGCCTCATCCTCTCTCCAGTGGTGGACCATGGGCTCTGCTTGCCCTTGGCTTCCCAAGAGCGATCCCAGAGTGGATGCGCTTGGCCTTTGATGTCTCTTTTCCTCGGATTAGAGGAAGGAGAGGGCTTTGCTATCAAAGGGCTGGCTGCGGGCAGAGCTCCCTTGCCTGCTGGGAGCCTGCAGGCTCTCGAGCCAGCTTCATTTTAGCCTGATCTGCCTTTGCGAGTGAGACCTGCTGAAGACAGCCCAATCCTATTAGCATCAGGGATTTGCTTCAGGTCTCCCATCATTAACCTGATGACATTTCACTGTGCAATAAGCCCCTGCCTTTTGGGAGACTGAAAATTAAGCACGTTGCTTTCCCTCTGTAGGAACTGTCCCCGTGTTGTGCCAGCAGGAGCCCCGCTGCAGTGATCAGGAGTCACCTTGGTGCTCCTATCGAATACCGCACTTTTCTTCTACCTCCCAAATCCCATCCCAAGGACAAGACAGATGCCACCAACAGCAGGGCTCTGGGTGAAACAAGTAACGTGTTTGCAACCCAGGAGCACCAGCTGAAGCCATTGTGGCTTTGAGCCTCTTGGAAGGAAGGCTAAGAGCAGGTAGGGTCAGACCAAGGGGTTGTCCAGCCCCAGGAATCACCTGACAGTGACCAAAGGGAGATACTGAAGACATGGTAGGAGGACAAGCATTTAATGAGACTGTCCCAGGCCATCTCCTTGCCTCCAGCAGCCTGAAGGACTCCTGACCCAGGGGCTCTTTCTGGGATTTGGTGTGTCCCAAAGGGTCTCCTTCCTGAGTTTGTCTGGGCTTCCCTTCAACTCCTCACCTAGTCACCTAGTATTAGTCAGGGGTGTAAAGTCCCCGAGTGGGCTGAGCCTTAGCCCACTCTTTGTTGCTGTGCTCCGGATAAATGCAAATATTCACTATACCTTCCCAAATCTCCTTTGAAAATGCATTTTCACTGCTGCCTGCTTGCCATAATATCTAACTACAGCAGAAGAGCCTTGACATTCTGGCTGGGTTGCCCCCATGCCTTGGAGATCCTGCACCCCTTCTTCTCAGTCAACAAGGGACCGTCCCTTGACACGTGTGAGCACATCACCCACCCGGTGTGCTGGGAGCTCGCCTGCTCCTGTTCTGCCAGAGCAGATGGCAATTGCAAGCTCGCAGAGTGAGATTCAGCTTAAACAAATATTGTGGGTATAAAAAATCCCATATAGAGCAAGGAAAGGGGGAAGGCTGGCACTGCTCGGTGCAGGCCAGAGGTGAGAGGAGAGCAATTAAATGAGCAGTTTTGAGCCAAACCCAAGGGGATCAGTCCCACCCCGAGGAGGCAAGGGACACGGGGAGATGAGAGGCAGTGGAACCTCCTGTGATCAGGGGTGCAGGAGGATCAGTGGAATATCTTGCGGAAAGAAGGAAAGGAAAAGAAAGCAAGATGCTGACTCCTCACAAATTACTTCCGAAGATCTACGTGAGGTTTGCAAAGTGCTGAGACAAGACAAGGGGCTCAGGAACCACTTGCAGCTCTGTGGAGGACAGGGTAAGAGGGAGAATGTCTGATGAGAGGAATAGGACTAAATTCAGAAGCACAGGAGACAACCTGAAAATTCAGACAGTGAGACATATGTGGCTACAAGAGCGTCTCAGGCTGGAGCAAGCCGAGCATCATTAAAAACGTGCCAAAGCAGCAGAGCAGGCTCAGGGCAGAGGATATGACAGGTCTGCTCTCACTTCTGCAACCACCCAAGCGTGGCGGCCGAGGCGGCTGGGGCATGTTCTCGTGCACGTGGGACCCTGCCGGCAGGGTGCAGGCAGAGGGATGGTGAAGCCTCGCCTGCGCTGGCTCACGTACAGCAGGCAGGGAAGGTGTGCAACCCAGTGGGACGGCTGCATTCCAATCTCCCAGAGCCTGTGTGGGGCAGGTGTTGATCCTCACCCATCACTCTTCTTGGAGGATTACTTCACAGTCTAACAGTTGCTACAGAGAAAGATCATAGAATCATAGAATGGTTTGAATTGGAAGGCAGCTTAAAGATCATCCAGTTCCAACTCCCCTGCCATGGGCAGAGACACCTCCCACCAGATCACGTTGCTCAAAGGCCCCATCCAACCTGGCCTTGAACACCTCCAGGGATGGGGCAGCCACAGCTTCCCTGGGCAACCTGTGCCAGTGTCTCAACACCCTCAGTGTGAAGAAATTCCTCTTTATGTCTAGCCTAAACCTGCCCCTCTCCAATTTATATCCATTCCCCCTCGTCCTATCACTACATGCCTTTATAAAAAGTCCCTCCCTAGCTTTCTTGTGGGTTCCTTTCAGGTACAGGAAGGTTGCTGTAAAGTCTCCTCGGAGCCTTCTCTTCTCTTCTTTCAGCCTGTCCTAGTATGGGAGGTGCTCCAGCCCTCTGATCATCCTTGTAGCCCTCCTCTGGACCTCTTCCAAGAGCTCCATATCCTTCTTATGTTGAGGATTCCAATACTGGACACAATACTCCAGATGAGGTCTCACAAGAGAGGAGCAGAGAGGCAGAATCTCCCTCTCTCTGCTGGCCACGCTTCTCTTGATGCAGCCCAGGATACGGTTTGGCCTTCTGGGCTGCGAGTGCACACTGCCAGCTCATGTTGAGCTTTTCATCCACCAGCATCCCCCAAATCGTTCTCTGCACGGCTGCTCTCAATTACATCATCCCCCAGCCTGTATTGAAACTGTGGATTGCCCCAACCCAGGTGTAGGACCTTGCACTTCGCCTTGTTGAACCTCACAAGATGTCCCTGATTTCCCCCAGATGGGGCTCTCATTGATGGACGTTCATCTCATGATGAGAGCCCCTGGACTCCTGCACAGTATCCTGCTAGTGCTGGCCTGGGTCTCGTCCTTTTCTTTCTGCCCTACCAGCCTGTGTTTTGGGATGCACAATCAGACTTTCATGGGCAGAAGATGATTATGATGTTGATGTTGATCTTGATCTTGATGTTGAAGATGATGATGATGGTGACGATGATGATGATGACGATGCTGATGATGGTGACTCGTGCCCTGGCTCGTGATGGACTTGAACGCAGGGTGGTGGCTGCCAGAGCAAGGGGCATAAATACAAGCTTGCTGCTGCCTTGCTGGTTTTTAAAGCTTGCCAATATTTGTCACAACCGATGAAAGTAATTGAAAATGTGAGGAGAAAAATAAGCACTTGGCATCCACCAGCAGTGAGTTTCCCCTCTATTGCCAGCAGCACGGAGAGCCCAGCAATCTTGGGCCAAGCCTGAAATAGGTGTAAATCTCCAAGTCACCATCCTTTTTAAGAGTGGAGCAGCCGGTGCAGATGAAGCAGCTGACCTCAGCATTGCTGGGGAAGGGGAGGCTACAAAGTGGTGACCTGGGTGCTGGGAGAGAAACTTGGCTGAATGGTCCCTTGCCCAGGGTCCTTCCTGGGACATGGGAATGGGGAACGGACCCTGGGCAGAGCAAAGCTGGCTTAGGAAGCAGCTCCCTTCCATGCCCCAGAGCTGCCACATTATCCCAGCCATGTCACTGGGCACAGCATGGCCAGAATCATAGGATCACCACCAGGTTGGAAAAGACCCACAGGATCATCGAGTCCAACCATTCCTATCAATCACTAAACCATGCCCCTCAGCGCCTCGTCCACCCTTCCTTTAAACACCTCCAGGGAAGGTGACTCAACCAGCTTCCTGGGCAGCCTCTGCCAGTGCCCAATGATTCTTTCCATGAAAAATTTTTTCCTAATGTCCAGCCTAAACCTCCCCCGGTGGAGCTTGAGGCCATTCCCTCTTGTCCTGTCCTTGTCACTGTCAGAAGCACCTCCTGATTTCTGCTGCCTTGTCATTTAGGAGCCTGAGATGAGACCTTGGGCCCCTGATTTTAGGTGATGTGGAGGGTGCAGAGTGCTAGGCTTTTGAAATGATTTTGTATGAGCTCTCTCACCCCTGTTTGCTCCACTTCAGTGAAGGCTGAAGCCCCCATTTCATGAGGAGGGCTGGCATTTCAGGAGCGCTCCACCTAAAGTATTTAGCGCTCCACCAGCGCTTTAGGCAAAGGGGAAAACCCTAGACACTTAGAATCAGAGAATCATAGAATCACTAGGTTGGAAAAGACCCACTGGATCATTGAGTCCAACCAATAGAACTTGCACCATCCTGCAGTATGAAAATGGTATGTGCGTCACAGACGCTTGGTACCAAAGGGCTCTTTGGAAGGGCAGGGGAAGTTTTAGCACTGAGCTCACATTTAGGTGTCCAGCTCACATTTTCATGCCCTGAGCAGGATCTTGTTGGCTTGTGTGGTGACAGCGACCACCTGCCCTTGGTGGGCTGCAGGACTGACGGGAGAAGGAGCGGCCAGGACAGTGGTGGTGGAGGAAATGTCATGCCTTGCTGAGCCGAATCACAAAGACAAAAAAACCCTCAGCTTTAAAAATTAGCAACACCTGAGTGGCCTTTCTGCTGTCTTCCACATCATCGCCAGAGACATTTTCCCGTTGTGCCAGCTTTACCTCAGGGGATGGATGCCTCCACAAGCCACGCTTCCCTCGCTGCCACTCTCATGTTTCTCACTCCTCCCTGGCTATGCGATGTGGGGCTCAGTGGCTATAGAAATCAAAGGGTTTGGAGCCCCAGAAGCCCTGCCAGGTTCCCCACCCACACAAGTGCCCATGGGGCTCTGCCTTCATTAGCAAAAAGTGGGTTTCTAGCCCTGAGCTTAAAGAGAAAAGCCTTGCAAAAGTAAAATGAGCATAACCTGGAGGCCCAGGAGCTAGAGATGAAATAAGAAAAGTCTCAGAACTTTGCCTTTTTCCCTTTTTTTTTTTTTATCTTGCCATCTTTGTGCCAGTTGTTGGCTTTCCGCAGACCTATCTCCTGCCTCAAGGTGCCTGAGGGGACCACTGTGCCAGGGCCACCTGGGATGGTGGCTGGTGACCTGGGAGGACTTGGCAGTTTCCTCCTGCACCGAAGATGCTTTCCCACTGGAGTGAGACAGCTGGGCTGCTGGCATCTATCCCACTCCCCTTGCGTGTGGTGGTGGGTCTCAGGCAGGCTGCCGGTCCCCCGCTTTCCACGCCGTTTACCCCACGGGACGCAATCCCATCTGCACAGTGTGCCTGAAGCTGAGACTCCCCTCTGGGACGTCTCCTGATGAGCTGATCCCCCGCCCTTCGCCTCTTCCTCGGGGCAGCCTTGCCACGTGCCTCCCTGCGAGTGCAGTGGGAGGACAGATCCGAGGAGACAGGAGGAAAACGAACTCCCTTAAATGTGATGGAGGTGACTGCCTGGTTCTGTCAGCCATCGCCCCCCCTCTGCACTGGGCTTGTCTCCTGCTGTTTTTCTCTCTCTCTGGGTATAAGATGTCACAAGAATTAGGCCCAAATCTCACTGGGTGCTGCAGCTTGGCCCCTGCTTATCTCTTGAGGTCACCTTGGAGTCTAGCTCTGTCCCCTCCAACTCAGGTGTCAGCCGCAAAGGTGGCTGTGTGGAAATCGCACCCTCCAAACGCCAGGCATGGGCAGATGTGGAGCTCCATTGTCACCTTTCATGAGCAAAGCCTTTAAAATGTCCTGGCCTGGTGACCGGCTGGGAGGTGACCAGAGCAGAGGAGCTGAAGGCAGGACAGGGCTCGGATCAGAAATGGCATGGCCAGCAGGTCCAGGGAGGTTATTCTCCCTCTGTACTCGGCACTGGTGAGACCGCTCCTCGAATCCTGTGTTCAGTTCTGGGCCCCTCACCATAAGAAGGATGTGGAGGCTCTGGAGTGTGTCCAGAGAAGAGCAACAAAGCTGGTGAAGGGGCTGGAGAACAGGCCTTATGAGGAGGGGCTGAGAGAGCTGGAGTTGTGTAGCCTGGAGAAGAGGAGGCTGAGGGAAGACCTCATTGCTCTCCACAACTACCTGAAAGGAGATTGTGGAGAGGAGGGAGCTGGCCTCTTCTCCCAAGTGACAGGGGACAGGACAAGGGGGAATGGCCTCAAGCTCCACCAGGGGAGGTTCAGGCTGGACATTAGGAAAAAAATTTTCATGGAAAGGGTCATTGGGTACTAGCAGAGGCTGCCCAGGGAGGTGGTTGAGTCCCCTTCCCTGGAGGTGTTTAAAGGCACGGGTGGACGAGGTGCTGAGGAGCATGGTTTAGTGTATGATAGGAATGGTTGGACTCAATGATCTGATGGGTCTTTTCCAACCTGGTGATTCTATGATTCCATGATTCTATGATTCTATGATTCTATGAAATGCTCAGGCAGAGCTCTGAGCATTTCATAGAAATCTCAAATCCTTTGAGAAATCTCAAATCCTTTGAGATTTCCTGCGGTTTCTGCGTGGAAGCAGGGGGGTGTAGCCAGCTGCAAGCCCACGAAACACAGTGCCCAGGCAGGCTTACTGGAGCCATGTCATCACGATGATCACAAGGCGTGCAAGAACACGCAGCAACGCATGCTGTGATGTGCGGCGGCGAGTGGCACCATGACCCAGGAAGATCGCTGTCATTTGGGGGTCATTGGTGTCAAATGCTGTTACAGCCTTGATCGCAACAGATGCAAATCTTGTGGGCTTTCCTGGTGCATCTCAGTCCTTTCTTGAAATAACTCAGTAGGGGCCATGCTTGCCCCTGATGCTCTGTCACCCTATATCCATGTGTCTGGGACTCTCTGGACTCTCTCCTGCCACCCTTTTCCCCCGCGGATCCATCTGCCCCTGCACGCTGCCTCTGCCGCTGTCAGGGTGGTCACCTTTCCCCCTGCCATCCCAGGAGAGAGCATATTCTGTCCTGATGTGTGGCATCTGCAGCGGGGCTGCCTCACCACCGGGATTTTAATGAGCAGTTAATTGCAGGTGACACTGCCTGAGCCAGGGAGTTGTCTCCTGGGTCTCTGGGTCCATGGCAGCACTTGGCCAAGATAAAGAGCAAGAGGAGGGAGCGTCAGTGCTGCCAGTAAATGTGCTCCAGACAGGCAGCGAGGGAGTAAGGGCTGCAGCATGTTTATTCCCTCTTGACCCATTTAAAGCAAGCACCGGTGACTAAGGGAGCCGGCAGGAGGATAAAAATACCTCCCGCATGTTACCTACGAGACCAGGGACAGAAATAGGGGTGCTATCACCTCTCCAGAGAGTGGCTGGGGTCACCCAGTATTTTGCAATCCTGAAGCTGGAGTCCCCCAGTGCTTCTTAGAGCAAAAATGACCCCACTGGGGGTTCAAAGCCTTCTGCCACGTGCAGGAGCCGGTCCCCTTGTGCCCTCCGTTTTCTTCCTTGGGGATGGAGCAATTGGAAAATCTCCCCTGAAAGTGGTGAGTCTCCCATTCTGCAAACAAAAGGAGGAAAGCCTCACACAAGGACGCATTCCCTGCAGACCCCAGGCATGCGGATCGCTGTGCTGCTGCTCGAATGCCTGTCACCACACTGCTCACCATCTCACAAGACATAACATACAAATTTCCTGTGCCAGGGTGAGACTCGGTGGCCTGAGACTAGTCCTCTCCATTCCCCATCACCCATTGCCACCAATGAGGAGGTGGGCAAGCTGGTTGTCAGTGTGGGAGGTGGTGGCAGTGGGATTTACAGTGGAGTGATGAGCGTAGATCCCACAGCCAAGAGCTGCCATGGAAAAGGAGATTGCTGGCTGTGCCTTGGGGTGGCTGTGGGTGCACTGTCTATGTGTCTTGCCAGGCTTGCTTCTGGATTGCTCCACACCCTCCAGTGACCACCAGGTTTGTTTGGGGACCAGTGAGGTCTTCCAAATGCCAAGCTGCCTAGGAGACCCACCTGGACAAATAAGACCCTTTCAGATAACGCAGTTTGGAGCAAGGCATGGTGCCCAATATTCCTAGATAAGAGCCTGCTACCTCCTTCCTTGTTCTCATCCCACCGTACCTGGCAAAGAGGGGCAACCCTGGGGTAGTAGCAGGGCAAGGTCCACAGTGGCAGGTGGGATCTGGTGCTGACTTCCTGGCCCCTCCAAAAGTGTTGAATTTTGTTCCCCACACTGATGCTCTGCAGGCAAGATGCTGAAGACCAGCAACAACACCTGGTACTTGGTAGTTTATTTGCTCTAGTTCAGGTCATGCGGCTGCCTGCTGCTTTATTAAACCTTGGAAAACATCTTTCAGAGACAGCCACAATACTGAATGAACCTGGTTTCTTCACAAAACAAAAGGCCTTAAACCAAGCAAGCAAGACTGCAACAGATATCCTGGCCGCTTGACCCCAGTCAGCAGTTCAGGAGGGAGGAAGAAGCTGTGCAGGAAGATGCTGAGGGGAGACCTCATTGCTCTCTACAACTACCTGAAAGGGAGTTGTGGAGAGGAGGGTGCTGGCCTCTTCTCCCAAGTGACAGGGGACAGGACAAGGGGGAATGGCCTCAAGCTCCACCAGGGGAGGTTCAGGCTGGATATTAGGAAGAAAAATTCACGGAAAGGGTCATTGGGCACTGGCAGAGGCTGCCCAGGGAGGTGGTTGAGTCACCTTCCCTGGAGTTGTTTAAGGCACGGGTGGATGAGGGGCTGAGGGGCATGGTTTAGTGATTGATGGGAATGGTTGGACTCGATGATCCAGTGGGTCTTTTCCAACCTGATGATTCTATAATTCTATGATTCTATGCTGTGTCCTTCACAGGCAGATTGCCCAGGATCACGGGTGGCAGCAGGTCTCCTCGCATGGGGGAGTGCAGAGAGGTGTCATGGGGAGACATCAGCTGCTCCCTGGTGGGTGCAGAGTCCACCAGCTTGGCACGAGGGCTGGCACTAGGCTGGGCATGGTTGTCAAGACCCCTGGGTTCAAGAAAGCAGCACTTAGCCTTTGTGGGGTTTGTTAATAATTTGTCCATGAAAAGCTGGTGGATTGAGACAAAGGGGTGAGTTACAGCAAGGAGTCGGTAAGCTCAGTATCATCCCTTGTTCTCCCTTGGCACAGGCTCCCTGCCAGAAATGGAGAAGGTTTATGAAGCAGAGAGAAAACAAGTGTTATGGCTTTCATGAACCGATACATCTCCAGAATCTGGCTGAGTGTTAGCAGGAGGCTGAATATTGAGGCAGAGGTTTGCAGGTACCGGCCCATGGCCTGGCATTCTGAGTAGGCACCCCCAGGAACCCGAATGTTGCTATCCCTGAAGGACTTGCTCCTTTAATATATCCGCTCAGATGTATGACCACACAGGTCACTTAATGCTAGTGATGGT
The DNA here is from genome assembly GCF_032191515.1 of Phaenicophaeus curvirostris. Taxonomy (NCBI): domain Eukaryota; kingdom Metazoa; phylum Chordata; class Aves; order Cuculiformes; family Cuculidae; genus Phaenicophaeus; species Phaenicophaeus curvirostris. Next base: position 41,860,923 of record NC_091392.1, on the reverse strand, counting down.
GTAAGCTGGTCTCCTGGCGTGTCATAGTTGTGGTGAGAGCAGTATGTGCTGAAATAGGCAGTCCTGCTTACTAAATCTGTAATTCCAGCTCTGGCTGTATTTTCATCTTTCTAATAATAAGTGCAAATATAGTAAGGATGAATCACAGGCTGCAGGCTTCAGGGCTTTTTTTCCCCCTCCTTTCTCTGTGCATTCATCATGTGGGGAAGAGGGGCTGGTGCAGAAAAGGGGCACAGACCCAGGGGAGATCCTGTCCCAAGCAACTCTAAACCCATCCCCTTGCACCTCTGCACGGTGTTGATTCTGGACAGGAGCTTGCAGTCCCTCCAGCTCTGATTGCTTCCACCGTTTCATCCCACCAGCAAAACAGTCCTGTCCAGGGACATTTCCTTTCCAGGACACTCCTGGACCATTACCAAACCAGTGGACCTGTCCCATTCCCATCTTCATCCCTGGGTTTGTACAACCCCACATCTGGATTTGCCTGCCGGGAGTTTTTTGCTTTGTTGTGAGGACCTTTTGCAAATGTTAATGCTTTCCTTGCGCTGGAGAGCTCTTTGGCTGATCTGCCAGAACACATTTCACATGCTTCTCCTAAAATTATGCCCTTTGCTTTTCCCAGCGTTCAAGCTGAAGCGGAGCCTGGTGTGCCGGCGGCGTGTGGAGAGAGCAGCTCGCTGGCTGCACTGGGCTCTGGGGGCAGCGGAGCGAGGGGTTAAGCGCTGCCCAAGTGAGCATTCGCTGGGAGGGTAGTGGGATGGGATGGGGAGAGGACTGGAGAGGTGAGAGGGCTGGGAAGTGCAAAGCCAGGGAGCTGTGGGGTGACAGCAGGGATCTATGCTAGATTTCATGCATGCACTCACTGGGGAAAGGAGAGTGGATCAGAGAATTCCTTGAAGCGAGACAGATTTCAGCACTTCCCACCTGAACTCGGGTTCAAAGTACAGCAGAATTTAGGCAGCGGCATTTTAGCTGAGTGAGGGTAGTTCTGGATTTGCGATGAATGCAAGGGGTAGGCTAAAGTTCAGCTGCTCTTAACATCTCCCAGGCCAGTGGTTTCCCTCTTGGATTCTCTCTACTGGACATGCCCATACTGGGCTGTATACATTCCCTGCGCAGCCTTTAGCCATCTCCTGCACTGCTACCACCCACTCTCCAGGCTGGGAGCAGGGACACGGGATGTGTCCACTCCTGAGCATGGGGTCTGTGCCCAGCTCTTTGTGGTGAACACCCACCATCACAAGGAGGTGGTGCTGGGGGGCCCTTTTCATAGAATCATAGAATCACCAGGTTGGAAAAGACCCACCGGATCATCGAGTCCAACCTTCCCTATCAACCACTAAACCATGTCCCTCAGGGCCTCATACACTCGTCCCTTAAACACCTCCAGGGAAGGTGACTCAACCACCTCCCTGGGCAGCCTGTTCCAGTGCCCAATGAACCTTTACGTGAAAAATTTTTTCCTGATGTCCAGCCTCAACTTCCCCTGGCGGAGCTTGAGGCCATTCCCTCTTGTCCTGTCTCTTGTCATTTGGGAGAAGAGGCCAACTCCCTGCTCTCCACAACCTCCTTTCAGGTAGACAGCAATGAGGTCGCCCCTCAGCCTCCTCCTCTCAAGGCTAAACAACCCCAGCTCTCTCAGCCGCTTCTCATTTTGCTGCTGCTTCCACAGCCATTTGACATTGGAGCTGGGATGCGGCTCGGGTGGGTAAAGGAGTGCTGGGGACAGGTCTAGCACAGCCCCTCCCTGCTCTCCAAGTCCTGCAAAGGGGTCTCAGCAGCCCCCTGGCACAATGTGCCCATGCATGGGGGCATCCCCATGCTCCCCCTGCATCCCCCCAAACCCCTCCATCTCCTACATCCCTGTATCCGCTGCATTTCCCTGTGTGTCCTGCATCCCTCACCTGTTACCACGTCCCCTACGCCCCCCTGCATCCATCTGCATCCTCCTCTACCCCAAAAATCCACCGCACCCTTCCATCCCACCACAGTCTCTATAACTTCCCACATCCCCTGCATCCCTGCATCCCCCCCAGGATACGTATGTGGGTTACAGAAAGCTTACTGTTACACACCTAAACTGTAAATGAGGACATCCAGAGCTTACCCTCCAATGGCAGGAGGGCCCCCACAAAGATCCCCGTTGGGAAAAGCTGCAGGAGGACTCATATTCACCCTCCGCAGCCAATGCCAGCAGTGAGCAACTAGTCCTGACTATGGTGCCCATGGTTAGAGCTGATTCAATACATCTTAAATGACTCATTGGGGAATAGGTTTGTTTGGTTTTTTTTTCAGTAACTCACAGTGTCACTACAGGGCACAAAGTTTGCTTCACTGAGTTTGGTTCCCCATTCCCTTGCGGAGATAAATAATTGAGGAGCTGAATAGCAAAGCAGAAACCCAGAGAGACCGTTACTGGGAATATGCTGGGAAACTTGTCACCCCAGCAGCATTTATAGATCTCATTTTGATACTAGTGATGTGAGCGGGGAGCAGAGACAAGAGGGAATTTGGCAGGAGTGGATAGAGGGGGGCAGGCTTGGGGCGCTGGGGAGGCTCTGTAGGGAGCTTGGGAGGGGTGTAAGGGGTCTCTCCTCCCCTCTCAACCCAATCTGCTGCTCCAGCACTTTCTGCCACCGTCACCTCTCCAACGGGATTGCCTAGGGTCAAAATAATGTTCTCTCTCATTTGGAATGGGAAGTGATCTCAGCATCTCCCACTGCAAATAACCCAGGACCACCATCAGGGGAGGGTGATGGTGGCCATGAGGGGCCACCGAGGGTGACTGGACATGGCTGTCCCTCTTACATCCATCCTTTGTTTCCCCTCCATAAGGGCTGTGAACCTTGGCAGACACCCCTGGGGATGCTCAGAGGTGAACCTCTTAGCCAGGAACCGCCCCCACCCTGCCAAAATATTCAAATACTTGAATTTACCACATAGACAAATTCACCAGTGCTGCGTTTATAGCATCTGCTTTAAAACTACCCCAACTTTATGAAGGAATTAACAGCCTTGTAAATTCCTGCCAAAAATACTGTTATTATCAAAGGATAAGAATTGTGGGGATTTTCTTGAGGAAGAAGATGCTTTTTTGCATGTTAACCCCACTGAAAACTCTTATTTAAATTGCCATCCTGAGCTTGGTCTCGGCCGTAGCTTTTGGCTGCAGGTGCCTTCATCCCGGAGTTTCGTCACTCTGCGAAATAAAGCTGGTGCTTCTCAAATCAGGAAAGGGGCATCCGGGTAGCGGGACTCAGTCAGATTGCAACCTCCGTAGGGAAGGAAACGAGAAAGACATCTGCATCGCTGAAAGCTTTCAGGATTGGGTGAGGGGGAAAGGATGGGGAAAACTCCTGGAAAATCCCATCTGCTCTTCCCTGCCTGCAGTCCTCCTCCCAACGTGCTTCCTGTGGCTGTCACCCAAACCCCTGTGCTTGCCCATCGATCCGGGCTCAGAATAGCTCCTGCCAGCAGCCGGCAAGCCGTGGCCGGCTGACACCAGAGTCATCGGATGAAGGGCATGGGGTGTCACCCCTGCAGCACCCCACTGCCGGTGATCGCCCTCCTCCTGCACCCATCCAGCTGTATCCCAGGCTTCCAGCACAGCCCCATGCTTCAAAAAAAAAAATGGAGAAAAAAGGGAAGTATTGTGAAGCGTGTGGAAGAGAGGAGGATGCAGTGTGGGAATGTAGCAGGATGGGCTGCCCCACGTGCCCCAGCTCCAGCACTGGTCACCTCACCATCCAGCTGACCCCTTTTGGGGGAGATCCAGAAGCAGACACCCCCATTTTTAGGGGTCTTCCACATCCCTTGACCACTTCCATAGCCCTTTGGGGAATGGCATATTAGGGCAGTCAGCATCCCAGCAGGAGAGCCCTCCATCCCTCGAAGATGTCCCTGGCAGCAGAGGGGTCGCTCCCTGTCACGATGACGCCTTGAAAGGCGTGCAGAAGCTCTCCCTGCGCAATCTGCCTGTCGCTGTTGATCACTTCAGGTGTCAGACAAGGTTTGTGTCACTTGGTGGGGATCTCCCTGCCTTGCAGGCTAGGACTGGGATGAAGAACGGATTTAAAACGACCCGACTTGCTGTGGGAAAGGGGGGAAAGTCACCCCTAAAAGCCCAGGGGAGGTGCAGGTTTGCCCTACGCCTGCCTCGGAGCCTCCTCTTGGAGCATCTCTGCAGCGGGGCCAGGCTGACATCGCAGCACCAGACTATCTTCCTCCATCAGGCTAAGCATCCTCCCCACCTTCCATGTCCCTGTGTCTGCACCTCTGGGGTGCAAGGGGGGAGGGGTGGTGGGAGGAGCAAAGGCCCAGGCACCCCGAGAGCATTTGGGGCAGCCAACAGGGGCAGATTGGGGGGGTTCCCTCGCACCCCTCACATCACCCCTAGACCCAGGTGCTCCTGCAGCCTGGCATGTAGCTCTGGAGCCAAGTGGCATAACCTCAGGGCTTGGAGAAGGAGCAGGTTGAAGTGTTTAGAAGGGTCTGGCTGCGGGGGGGCGTTCACCAGGGAAGAGAAGCTGAGGTCTTCACAGTCCCTGCCTCCCCTCTTTTGTCCCCGAGGCTGGGTTTTGGGTGCTGCCCTGCAAACCCCAGGGTGGTGGCCATGCTCTGTGGTTTCGGGGAAAACGTGGGGCTCTCCCTTCACCTCCCAAAACCAAGAGCAGCCCTTTCTGCCAGGGAAGCTGCTGCCTGCTCACCACAGCCCCTCAGGGTGGTTTTTGGCTGTCCTTTCTGTCTGTGCCCCCCTCCACCCCCTTGTTCCCCTGGGAAACTGCTTGCCGAGCGCAGCCAGCAAAGCGGGGAGCAGCGGGGGTGGCCCCAGGGGAGGCATTGGCCCACAAAGGCAGCGAGGAAAGCCCCTCACTCGGGTGGGCACCGTGCCCGCTCCCCCAGCACCCCAAAGCACCTGGAGATGCGGAGGAGAGACAGTGTCCAGTGCCACATCTCAGCATCTCGCTGCTATGCCCATGGACCAAAGTGATGCTGACACTAAGTGAAGGGAGGCTGATCGAAGCTGAGTGGTATTTTTTTCTTTTCTTCTTTTTTTTTTTTTCTTTTTCTTTTTAATCTTTCCTTAAGTGCGAACACCATCTGGCTCCCCCAACTCTGTCAGTGCTTCCAGTCCCCAGGCAGCTTCACTCTTCCTAATTACTGTCATTAGGCAGTGGGTAGCGATTAGGGAGGGATGCTGATGAGTGGCATCGCTAAGGCTGCAGTCCCTCAACAAACTCAGCAAGTGGCCAGGCGACATCTCTCCAGTCTGGGACCTTTTCCAGCTAGGGAGCTTGGCAGGTAGCAGGGTGGTTGTTTCTTTTTGGTGGAGGCTGATGGGGAAGGGTGGTGCAGGCTGGCAGGTCTGAGTCCTGTGATGTTCCCGAGGAGACCTGGTGGAGCTGGGTATGGGCTGCCTGGGGGTGTGATGGAGAGAGGAGTGATGGAGAGGTGCTCAGTGCTGCTGGGGGTGAGGGAAGGAGCAGAATCTCACTGCATCATGCTCTCCCTACGGTTGCCCCACTGCTCCTTGCCTGCTCGACCCACATGCCCAGCTACCAAGGATCGTTTCTCCTGGGCAGCCCACGGGCCACGGTGATAGGCTGCGTGGCCAGACGGAGTCAGGCCTCGCTGCCACCCTTTTATTTTTTGGTTGAAGTGGATGTGGCCACCAGCCTACCTGGCCCTCCCTGGCTCCCCTTGCTGCATTGGGGCCCTCCCCTGCAGCTCCCCTGCAGCACTGCAGCCATGCAGCCGGGCGTGCAGTGTCAGTGCCACCTCGTGGCAGGTGCCCCAGGCCTGCTGGCCTCTCTTCATCACCCGTGGTCTCCCATGGGGATCCCCCCGGGGCTCCCTTGCGTCCCTTTCCATTGGGAAGCAGGTGGTGTGGAAGGCTCTCGCGGGGCAGGACGTGGTCCGTACCCCATGAGTGGCTGGGGTTGGCCACGCAGTGAGTGTGGGGATCAAAGCCTGTCCCCAGAGATGGGTGGTCCCTGTTGGATGTTGCTTACTGGAATATTGCTTTGTGCATAGGGCATGGTTTAGTGCTTGATAGGAATGGTAGGACTCGATGATCTGGTGGGTCTTTTCCACCCTGGTGATTCTATGATTCCATGAAAACGATGCCCACCTCACCCTGCCTGCTGCAGAGTCCAGCACCCACAGCTGCCCGTGGAGGGGTAAGGCAGGTCTGTAGGGGCGCTTTGGGCTGGCGTAGCTGGGCCTGTGAGTGAGCTCCTGGTAGATGAATCTGTTGGCTAAACCAGCAATGCATGGAGAGAAGAGAAAGTGAGGGGAGGAAAGCCTAGGCAGGGAGGCTGGCAGAGGGAAGCAGAGCACTTTGGGGGCTAGGAAGCCCATGGAATTGAGAAGGTTTTTGCAGACATGCCTGGCGGCAGCAGAAGACCTTTGGCTACAGTTCCCCTAGTGCCTCCCCTCCCCACACCACCACACTCTGCTGGCTAGCTGGCTCCTTCCTCTAGGACCAGGGTAAAAACCACTCCGCCATCCCTAGGAACACCAAGGTTTCTGTCCTTTACCACTAGCATAATTTGTGGGACTTGCAGGAACTCAAATACTCCCATGACTTGTGACCACTGACCATGGGTAGATCTGTGGGTTTAAAGTGGTTAGGGAAACACCTGAAGAGTTTCCAAAGGACAGAGTTTCCAACCTGCCTTGCTTTCTAGCAGTCCTCACCGAAGTGGGAGGCTAGGTGCAGCTGGGCAAGGATTCCGATATAACAACTCAATGACAACTAGATAGTCGTTATTAAGCAGGGACTCTTTATTAGCAGCGCTGGATGCGTGGGGGAATCAAGCCTCCAAAACCACGCATCCCAAGCAAGAAAACTGTGTGTCTTTTATAGTACAGATCTGTGCATTTTTCATCACCCCACCTCCAAAAAAGGTATTCATTCCTTTCCGAAGAGTCATTAACCTATCTCCACACCGTGTTTATATGTGCAGACAGTCCGTTGGGTGGTCTGAGGACCCCCTCCTGAGACCCAAAGATGAAGACTAGAAGTAAGGGGGGGGCGCAGCCCAAATTTTGAGAAAAACAGTCCTTTTCTGCTGGTGTGGTAGTGTGGATTTCAGGCTTCCTTATCTTATCTTGCAATAAGATAAGATGCCTGTTCCTTTCACAGCTGGCCCACCTTTAGTTAAACATCCCTCCAGACACATATCAGTATGGGATATACAAGCTTAGACAATTGTTATAGATCAAGACACAAATTCAAACATTTACCATTCATCAGTTCCCCTTTAGGAAAGAAAACATATTTTGAGACATATACCACTATGAGACATACTAACTTAAAATTTGCCACTTATCAGCAGCAAGGAGGGTTTTAACCTCGGCTCCTTCCTCCTGCTCTGGGCTTTCTTCAGACTTTCCCGTCTCTCTCTCTGAAACCCCACGCCCCTGCGTCCACCTGAAGCCTGGCCCCATCAGCCTTTCTAGGCAGTTGTGTGGGCAACAGGGCGGGCGCAGGGCTGAGGAGGAAGCACAGCTCCTGCCTCGCAGGGGGAAGTGAGAAACTGCCGTGGAAAGTCAAAGACAGGCAACACCACCCTCCTCAAAAAGAACGCTTGCCCCACTCTTCATCCCATCAGCCAGCTCCGAGGGTGGCTGTGGGGAATGGAGGTGGCCGGGCTTGGCTGGACCCTGCCCACGCAAGTGGCCACATGCAGGGGACTTGCCAGGGAAGCTGGTGCAGAGGGACATTCTTCAACTTGAGGTTGTATTGTACCCCTGGGACCACCAGAGACCCCTGAAGCCAGCGGAATGGGGACCGAGAAGGTGCCTCCCCATACAGACCCCAAGCACGCACTGGCAATGGGTTCGCTTTATTCTTTAATTTTCACAAGCATCTATTACATCTCCATTCCCTCTGGAGGTAACTGCTGCCCCACCTGGCAGTCAGGCAGGCAGGACGTGGGGTAGACACCCTGCACACCATAGCAGAGAGAGGATCGGAGGGGCACTCTGCGGCTGAGGAATCCAATGTGGATTGAAATGCTGTTTCTGCAGACCACGGATATCAGTGATGGAGACACCTGGCTGAAGCTCTAGCAGAAATGAAAGCAAAAGCCCTTACCTGAGCAGTGAGAGGCGCTTTTTCAACAGGTTTGATAAGAGAGTTTCTTTTTTAAATCACCGCACCGGTTGGGGTGGGCAAGTGCATCCACAGGGCTGAGCTGCAGCAGTCAGCAAGGAACTGGGAGATGAGCCTGACAGTCCTGCTCCATTTCCTTGCTCTGCCTCCGATGAGCAGTCCTTCCAGTGCCAAAACATCCCCTGGTCTGGCTTTGGCTCATTTCCCCACTATGGACGCACAAAGGTTGCTCAAAGTCACTTCACAGGGCTGTGTGTGGAGCATGGGGATGAGGAGTTGCCCAGTTCATGCCACGGGGATACCTCTCCTGCAACAGGCAGCACAGCTGCTGCGGAAAACTGGGAGCACAGCACTGGAGCCTCCACATCTCCTGGAGCAAGCCACAGGTACCTTGAGCCCCAGAGGACAGTTGCTGGGCATGTGGACCAGCCCCTCCACCATCCTCAGTCCTGAGGCTGAGATGGAGACACATCCCGTTCTGGGCCACGAGGAGCCTCAGCCAGTTGAAGGCTCACCTCTGCCAGCATGTTGAGGTCTGGGAGATGAGTTGTGGTGAGGAATGTGATCCTTGTCACCTGTGGCAGGACCTATCATTGCCCTTATGGGTTGGGTGCTGCGAGTTCAGCTCCAGTGCCACAGCAGGGAAGAAGAGGGGTCGCCTTTCAACAGCAGCATCTGGTCCTGCAACCCTGGAGAGCAAGCTCAGGCTTGGGCAAGGGCCCACCTTCCCATCATCAGAGGGACATCCCCTCTACATAGTGCCACTGGGTGACCCTATTGTGAGCTGTGGCCCTCGGTGGCCAACTGGCACTTGGTGGCAGTGCTCCCACACCTTGCTTGGCCACCTCTGCTCAGTCCCCGAAGCCTTCTGGGCAAGGAGGCCACCTCACCCAAGGAAGAGCTCACCTGGTCTGCTACCAAGATGGCTATTCATGCAAATAACACCCTCCTAGGCATTCCTAATTGTCTAACCACTTCTCTGGAGCCAGCTGGGTTTCTCACCTGAGCTGTTGGCTGGGCTTTGTTCAGCCAGGAGGATCAGCTGCTGTAATTACTTGGGAACAGCAATCCTGCACTAATGAGTTCATATTTGAAGTAGAGCCTGTCCTGTGCAGTAAAGCCATTCATGGGCGGGTGAGCAAGATCATCTACAGAGAGATGCCTTGGACCAGCACTGCCGGCCAGCTCTGGCACACAGGCAAAGCCTTGAAGACACTCACATAAATTAAGTCATCACGCCTACGCTCGCATCACTCCCTGCCTGGTTTTACGTGGCATGGAAACATCCATCACTGGGAGCCCTGTCATTCCAAGTGACACACGGTATTTCTGCAGCCACAGTGAGCTGAAGTGACGGTTGTCTGGGGCCGTAAGGACAAGCTCACGGAGCTCCTCTAGACCAGCAGTCTCCATTGCCTGCCCCTGGTCTTTCCTGGCTTCAATGATTGCAGGTTAGAGCAAAGGCAGATTCTACCCCTTCTTTCCTCCCTCACTCCCTGTGTGGGAAGACAGACTTGTTTCCCATCCCTGGGGTACCCGGCTGTGGAGGTAACCAACGGATGCCAGCCACAACATGAGAGTGCCCAGAGGGAGGAGAAACCTGGATACTGTGGCGTGCAGAAGACAGCTGGGGGCAGGACGATGCATGGAGCAGATGCTGACTGTGCCTTGCTCCATATGGCCCCAAGCCTCCTTTTATTGAGGTCAGTGGCAAAAACTGAGCTAATGGCAGTGGTGTGGAATTTGCTGCTAATGTAACTTCTTGCTTTTGTCTTCATCTGCCTTTTCCCCACCTCTTTCTGCTATTCCAGCCCCATGTCCCCAAGAGTTGCCCATGCAGCAGCAAACCTGGCACAAACAGCAGCCTCCCAAATGCACAGCAGCCCCTGCCACGCTCTGTCCTCACCGGCTGCGTCTCCTCTGCCTTGTCCCCATGGCACGGCTGTGACAGTTGTCGGCAGTTCAGTGTGATTCAGTGTGATCCACTCCGGCTTCTTCCAGCGCTTACAGGCATAACGTGGGTTTCAGTGCAAACGGGAAAGTGGAAAAGGGCAGTGGTCCTCGAAGGCTGACGCTGCTCAAGACAGAACCCAGCCCTCAGACAGTTCACGTCCACGCAAGGCTTTGCCCACCCAGGGGACAGGCTCTAATCCGCAGGGAGCAGCCTGAGTGTTCCAGTGCCGTTCCCCTCGTCCTCAGGCTCTCTCCTCAGTGGCGCAGTTCTGGGTGGTTTTGGTGGTGACCAGGGCTGTGGCCCCCAGCTCGGTGGCAGGCAGCGGGAAGCTGTGGTTGTGATCCTCGTGCCGGGGGTACACAGCAGAGAGCAGGATGATGTCACCATCGGCATCGCCTTGGCAGCACACCCTCCGCTTCGCCCCAGCTTTCCCTGGTGGCCCTGGCATCTTCAGGCCTCCGTTCAGATGCAGGCATGAGGCAGGGGCCAGGGCGACATCTGCCTCCAGCGTGGCACAGTCCTGACAGCCTGGGCTGGGCAAGGGGCTTGTGGTGTCCACGTTTGCTGGGAGGAGACAAGAAAAAGGGGTTACAGAGCTCACAGAGTTGGTCCGGGTGGGTCGAGGGAGAGGGTCCCGTGGAACACACGGTGGGGAAGATGAGGCTGGAGCAAGAGGAGCCTCCAAGGTCTGCACCTCTTCTGCTGCAGAGCTCCTCCTGCTTAAGACCAGAGGGTTCTTTTCCCCTTAAAAACAGTAGGAGAAGGTGGAAACTCACACTTGCACTTCGAGCCCTCTTGCTAAACCCTGCCAAGAGGCAGAGCAGCCCGGCCCTTGGTGGTTCACCCTCCCTGACCGCCTCCCACTTAAAAATAGACTTGTTTACACGCTACGAACGCAGCAGGCGCGTGCCACCAGCCCTAAGCTTCCTGCAACGTTCCATGCATCCAGTGCTGCAGCAGTGGGCTTCCCACGGTGCAGACCAGGGGACAGGGACCACGGCACATGGCAGGGGAGTGTCCGGGGAGTGCTTCTGATGCTCTCCATCATGGCCAGACCTCTCTTGCCACTGGATTTCTCTTTCGTTCTTGGTATTTTTCCCGCGTTTGTGCGTCATGGGCTGCTGCAACTGCACTTGGTTTAGTGGAAAAGCCCCAGGTAATGTCCCCTCTGGTCTGAGTCACCCGGCCAGCACTGCCAGTGGTGTATGGACAAGCTGCGGCAGGAGGACCCTGACACCCCACAAGGGCGCTCACCCAGGAGGGGGGTCAGCGGTAGGTGCTAGAAACCCTTGAGGCAGCCCTACATGGGGGTCGTGGGGAGCTGAACCCCCGGTCCAGGGATGGGGCGTGGTGAAGCCAGGTGAGACCGTTTCTGAGAAGAGTGGACAGGGTTTAGTCAGCGCTAGTGTGGGGATCCCTGGGGGAGGAAACAGCCGCCTGGCCTCCTGCCGACACCCCAACAAGACAGGCCATCCTGGGGCACTATAGCATCATCCCCCTGGAAATACCCCGCCAGGAAAGGCTCAGCCCCTTCCCTCACATGCCAGCCCTATTCTGGATGCCTTTGGGGACAATATTGTGTGGTCCTCCATAGCCCTGCCAATGGGGCTGGCCCTGACACGGTTGAGGCTTTTGGAGCACACGTGGGAGTGCTGGGCACTCCAAATGGAAATGTGAGGCTGGATGGTCAACACAGGATGCCCACTCGCAGCACTGTGGGGAGAAACTCCCTCTGGAGCCACCCCTAGTCGTCCAGCACTGCCACCACAACCCCTGCTCCATCCATGGTCCTCTGGATACTTGGACAGAAGAACAGGCAAGTTGCCAGAGCTCTGCATGTGCGCACCATGGAGACAGCGCCAGAGGATCCTTTAAGCAAACGAAGGCACAGGGAGGCTTGGCAAAGGAAGGGACAGTTCAGTAGGGTCACACTGGGAGCCAGGGGCAGGTGCAGGTTCCCAGGGGACATAGGACATTGTCACTCCGGGCAATTGAGCTGCCTGGAATGCAGAGTGACCATGGAGCCCATGTCTACGTAAAGAAGTTGACCTTGACAAGAATATGCCTTGGAGGAGCTGGTAGCAAGTGATGTCATCTGCCCTGGGAGCCTTGGGATCATAAAATCATAGAACCATAGAATCACCAGGTTGGAAAAGACCCACTGGATCATCAAGTCCAACCATTCCTATCAATTACTAAACCATGTCCCTCAGCACCTCATCCACCCGTCCCTTAAACACCTCCAGGGAAGGTGAAACAACCACCTCCCTGGGCAGCCTCTGCTAGTGCCCAATGACCCTTTCCATGAAAATGTTTTTCCTAATGTCCAACCTGAACCTCCCCTGGCGGAGCTTGAGGCCATTCCCTCTTGTCCTGTCCCCTGTCACTTGGGAGAAGAGGCCAGCTCCCTTCTCTCCACAACCTCCGTTCAGGTAGTTAGAGAGAACAATGAGGTCTCCTCTCAGCCTCCTCTTCTCCAGGCTAAACAACCCCAGCTCCCTCAGCTGCTCCTCGTAAGACTTGTTGCTGTGATGCAGAGAGCACGAGGTCCCTACCTTCAGCTTCTTGGTCCACCACCTTGCTCTTCCTCCTCTTCTTGCCCACCTTGCAGGCCATGAAGCCCCAAAGGGCAGCCAGAACCAGGATGATCCCCATCACTGTCAGGACTCCGAAGATCAGGAAGTTTCTGGGCAAGTCCACTGTGGACAGAGTGGGCATCAGGGCGGAGGTGGGTGCCACACGGGCGGGCTCTGCTGTGGGGCGAGATGCCATCAGAGTCAAGAGCAGGAGAGCTGGCATGAGGCAGCAGCCTCACCCGCCCCTCTGTCCAGCCTTAGTGCTGCAGTGGTGGGGAAGGAGAGTGGCTCTTCCCTACTACCCATCCACCACCCACAACAAAACCATCCTCCTGCCTGGCAGGACCCTCATCCCACCCACTGCCATTCCCACCTGGTGGGAGATGAGGGCTTCCTGCTCTTCCCACGGTCACTCCCGAGGCCGACTGTGACTACCATGCTGGGCTGTATCATCCCTCTTCTCACACAGCATTCCCCTCACTGGAACTGGCCGCCCGCTTCCTCCCTTCTGCTCCTTCAGGGCTCCATCCCCAATCACCAACTCTGTTGCCATCTGCAGCAGAAGCTCCCTTCCACCTGCCCGCCCCTAGGGTGCCCCCAGCCCCACGGAGCTTGGTCCCTGGCCACCCTCATCCTCTTACTTGTGTTGTCTTTGAACAACGCAGAGCACTCAACGCAGGACTTGGTCAGGGTGTCAAAGCACTGGGAGGAAAGGCAGGAGGAGGCAGCGTCGGCTTTTCCTGACAAGGACATGGTGGAGTGGGAGCGAGACCCCTGCTCCCGCATGGCGCGGTGGCAAAGAGGCCACCGGAGTGTGAAATCGCAGCGCCCCGGGGCCCGTGGCAGAGGGAGATACAGTCTGTCAAGCTGCGTTGTTTCCCTTGGGGCTTGCGATTGCTGCGCTTGCCCTGGGGCGGATCTTCACCAGGGAGGTGGAGATCCAACACTCAAGCCTTACCCCTGCCTGGCCATGCAACCCTCAAACTACCCATGTCCTTCAAAATAAGCCTCCAAAATCCCTACCACCCCCAGCGCACCCCAGCTGTGCAGCACCTTGTGCCCAGCGGCATGGTGCCCAAGCTCAATAGTGTCACCTCCTCAGCCCTCACCCTTTCTCGGCCCACCTGTATATTTTCCCCTGCCTGGATGTATCCCCTAGTGCACACTCTCCCTCACCAGCTGGTGAAAAGCTCCTCCAGCATCCTCCAGTGCCTACAGGAGGCTTTCCTCTGCTCAGATCTCTACAAGACCCCGTCCCAGGGCCAAAAATCCAGCTTGGATGGAAAATGCAGAAAAAGAACGGAAAAGAAAAGAGTGCAAGGACGCCAAGATTTCCCCTTTTGAAAGCTCCCGCTGCCCCTAGGACGTGGCTTGTTAGCGACGGCTGTGCAGGCAGGCCAAGTGATTCGTGTTCTCCATCCCTACTAATGATGGTGCCCTCCATCACCTTGATCTCCATCTCAGACCTAGACCTGTTGCAAGGAGCCTCCCAGATCTTTGTGTCTCGTTCTCTGGGGTTTAGATCTGGGTCTGCTCAGTAAGTGCCCGGGCATGGGCAAAGCATGTCACATGAAGCAAGTCTGGTCCCCAAACCCTTAGAAGGGACTAAACAGATCCTTGTTTGTTGTAGCTGTTCCTGATCATGAGCAGGAGAAACCTGCTACCAGTACCCACGTGTCAAAGCCTGATATCAGAGATCTGAAGTGGAAAAGTGATGGATTTCAGGGCTGCAGGAGGCTCTTCTTTGTTATTACCAAACAAAGGTCACATCCCCTTTTCCTACATCGTTTAGGAAAGAAAAGGACCAGCCACTTGCTCTCAGCTGAAGGAGGCACCTGGAGTCCCAGCCTTGCAGCAGCTATGGCCTCCAGGTTCTCGCTAGTGAGATATCTACCACTTGCTGTCCTGCACTGAGGCTGGGAGGTGAGGAGGAGAAAAGCCAAAGGATACTCTGACTTGAGGTGACAGGCGTCCCTGCTGGGCAGCAGAGCTAACCTGAGCTCAGCAGAGGGCTTGGTCCCTGGATGTGCCTGCCCCTCTCCAATGTTTTCTGGGCTAGCTGAGCTCACAGCCTTCGCACCCCACCCCCTGAAGCCCTGGGTGAGCATCAATCAGCTCCCTGTGCTGGGACACAGACCACGCGTGGCTCTCCAGCACCCCACGTCCCACAGGGCTGCCCCACGGTGTGGCCCTCCTGGCCCCCAAGCCGCATCTCCCTGCCTGCCACCAGCATCCCCAGAGGGTGTCTTACACCAGGGCAGTGCTGAAGCAGCCCCAACACCATCTCGGCACCCCCCTGCCAGGTGCCACAGGGCTCCAGGCGAGTGAAAGTCCTGACCAAAACTCGTCACTGCCCACTGGTCCCACGCCTGCTGTGATTTCACTTCTCTTTCCAGCCGGCGTGCCCAGCCACTCTCTTCTTTGCCCCTCACATACATGCGCACGTGCCTGCTTGCCGGGGAGCACCCTGCTTGGCTGCACTGTGCCAGCAGGGATGGCTGTGCCAAACCCAGGGACCTACGTGCTCCTCCAAGGAGCTGTGAGAGCCTGGCTGCCATTCCTGTGCCTGTGACTCAATTTATCTTCCTTCTGTCTGAGTCAAAGCAAAACTCCCCGAGTGAGCAGGGGCACACCAGGCATTTCCCTCTCTCGGTGCAGCCCTGAACTCCGAATCCACAAGCAGCACGGCCAACTTGGCACCCTCTGCTACGATGCTTGCGCTGAACAGGCTGCGCTCGCCCAGTGCAGGAATCGGCTGGGGGAGTTGGCTGCGTGGAAGGACAATTCTCTGTATCACACCTCTCTTGTGCCCCAGGTGAGGAGCAGGGCTGCGGAGCAGGCAAGGGAGCAAGTGGGGTGGGTGTCCAGCAGCACGGTGCACAAGGAGCAGCTCTGGCCTTGTGTGGAAAGCTATTATGTAGTGCCATGACCAGCAGCAAGGAGGGTTGAGGAGACAGGAGAAAAGCCCAGGCTTGCTCCAGTCCACATCTGAGCTCCACAGTGGAGAGCTCCGGGTAGAAAAGGGCACCTGGAGCCCTTGCCGTTCCCAGTAGGCAGTTCATAGAAGTGCAATGGTAGGGACTAGGGAGCAGAAAACATCACAGAATCACAGAATCACAGAACCACAGAATCACCAGGTTGGAAAGGACCCACTGGATCATCGAGTCCAACCATCCTTGCAGGCTGGTGAGGCTGGAGCTGTGCATTGGAGGAGGAGGATCCCCCAAAACAGCCAGGACTCTGTCAGGGTGCCTGCCCTTGAAACAGCTCCCTGCTCCAAAGGCTTTGCTGTTCCTCTTGCCCTGGGATGTTTCCTCCTGCTGGTCTCTTTTTACCAAAGGGGGATGGTCCTCCATCATACCCTTCTTGTCCTCTCCTCAAGATCCCCACACTGTGCTTCCCTCGTGTCAGTGGTCTTGCAGGGCCCCCAGCCCCTCTTCCCATGGGTCCTGCTGTAGCATCATCATCCCATCAGCCTCCCTCACTTCTCCGTGCTTGGCTTAATACACGGAGGGAAATGAGTCCTGACGTCTGCTCTACCGTGCTTGCAGATTAACTCCGTGACCCCTCCAGTCAAATACGTGCACTGGGGAAAGCCCAAACCAAGGTACCTACATGTTGCTTTTGACATGGAGGGCGAGATCTGTAATAGAGCTCAGGAGCTGATGGCTCTTGTTTCGGTACCTGGAATGAAACCCTGAAGCTGCAACTGCATGGCAGGAAGCCCAGGGACCGCAGCCGTAATGTCCTCTGGCAAAAAAAGTGCTCCCAGGTCCTGTTACATGGAAGGACGAGGCAGCAACATCCCTGCTATTGATCGCACCCTATTTCCTCCCATTTTCTGAGGCCTCTATTCCCCTCTATGGCTCTTCCGTGCTCCCTTCCCGGCCTGTCCGCCTCCTCCTGTGCTCAGAAAATGTTTGAATTCACACATTATAACGCTTACTCATGGAGAAAATCACCACTGACTTCCCCAGCGGCACTCGCACGTGTTCCCACTCACCACTGTGGTCCCGGCTGCCCATCTGACTCTGGGCATCAGCCACCCCCTGCTTCGTCTCCCCCATCTTTGCCTCTCCTACCCTTTGTAAAACAGCAGCTGATTGGTTTTGGAGAAGCAAAAGTTAAAGCTTGGTGAGTAGTTTGAACTGTTTGCATCTAAGAGCTGAATACGCTTGATAATAGCATAAATGCATAATTAAAGAGCAGAAAAAATGACTCACTGGATAAGGAAATGCGCTTTTCTTATCTCCTCTGCAGAGAAACGAAAGCCCCAGGAGCCTGGGACTCCAGCTAACTAAGTGCTTTTATTAAACAAATAAACCAGCAGAGATATTAAACGAGCTATTTAAAAATTATATCTTAATCCTGGAGCCAGAGAGCTTGATCTCCAGTGCCATTCGCTCCAACCGTGCACTGGGAGGGCTGGCTTCAGCCGAGGTCAGCTGCTGGGATCCCCAGAGGGGACAGGGCAGTGCCAGTGGTGCCAGGGGGATTGGGGAGGGACTGCGGCGTCCTGTGAGTGCTCGTGTGCACATGAGTGACTGGACTTGAGTAAGCGGTTCCTCCGGTGTCAGGGGTGGGTGAAGTGACTCACATGTGTGCTTGCAGAACCACTCATAGCAGAAAATATCCACCGAAAGTTCACCTTGTACCCGTGTGCACCGGAAACCCAAGGGCTTGTCAATCAGAGAAGCTGCAAGGTGTTTATCAAGCAGACTCAGTAACCTTGGGAAAAACCTCTGACAGGAAGCACCCAACACCCTGGGAATGCTTTGACAGAGCCTGATCAGGTGCCACTAGATGGTTTTGGTTGGAGCCAACCCCCAGAGCATTTTTGGCTCCTCACCCCAAAGCTCCTTCCCAGCACCCCTTCCTGAAAGGTCCCACTACAGCTCTTGGGAGCTAGTTTCTCAAGGCTCCAGCACAAACCTCGTCCTTGGGATCAGCCGGGATGCTCACTTCACTCAAAGCCAGCCAGACTTAGGGACAAAATCTGGGAAGATTTTAAGAATAAGGTGGGAAAATGAAGGCTTACATAGATTAACCAACACATGGATAAACCCAGACTCCTCCATAGGTGCTTCTGCTTCTTAACAAGGAATTTTGTGGCACTGCTCAGCCACCTGTACCAGGAGTTTGGTGCTGGGCTGAACCTAGTTTGCCTCCTCCCTTGTTTAAAAGCACTTGGAGCTGTGCTCATCCATGAGGTTAAGGAAAAATGAGGAGGTGTTCTTGGCTCCCTCTGCAAAGGCACTAGGATCCCTCCAGGGGTGATGCCGAGCACCTACATTAGGCTTCTGTGGTGGACTGTCCTTTTGAAGACTCCTTGAGGGCTGTAGAGAGAGGGTGGTGGGTCACCCTGCCTGGACTCACACTTTCTCTGCCCCATTCCTCCTCCCTGCTCCAGAGAGCCCGAGAGGGACACAGCAGCACCGAGAACATGGGAGAACCTAGTGCCTCCCCTAGTGCTTCACCTGTGGCTGCTTATAGGGAGCACTCACATGCGGGGTCAGGCAGCACCTCCAGCACCGAAACAGAAACCAGTGGCTGAGAGCGATGCGCTACCACACTACAAACCTCTGAGCAGGTGGGTTCAGCCACTTTCAGCATGTGTGCCCCAGGCTGAGGACAGAAATCTCCCCAGCACTCGCCATGGGGAGCCCCACTGCTGCACTCTTGGGGCACGAATCTCCAGCAGAGCCAAAACCAAAGCCCTGAAGGCAAGGTGCTGTGCTCTTTTGAGCTCCCCCCTCTTTGCAATGTGCTCTGGCAGCAAGGGACAGGAAGCCACTTTGGTTGGCCTGGAAGTTAAAACTAAACTTAGCAGCCCCGATTGCATTTTGCATAGCACTTTGTTATAATGAACTGCTGGCAGGTGAGCTGCAGCTCCAGCTCATGCCTGGGAATGGTTTGGTGAATACATTTGAATGAGAAGACAGCTTGAGAAAGTATGAAGGTTCTTGCAAGTGATTCCAATGCAGAAGAAATTATGTTTATCTGAAACACTCAATTGTCACTATTTTACTCTGCTGCCTGCTGTACAACCCCTACCCAAGTAACACCCCACCGCATCCCCAAACTGCAGCCCAGCCCCGCTACGGCTGCTCCACGGTCACACTCCTCAGCAGTGGCCGTGGGAGCCATCCTAATGGAGACGCTCAAACCCAGCGGCGTGCCTGGGTAAGTTAAAGCAAAGCTCAAACGGGGAATAGAATGCACCAAAAAAAGCCTCCAAAACTCCTGTGGCACCTGCAGATTGCAGCAGTTTAAGCAGGATTAAGGGTACAGGAACCTGCTTGGTTTCCAGCATTAAGCACAGCTCCAGAAAGGAGTCGCTGAGCTGGCTTTTCCAGCTGCCCTGCAACCTCCCACCACCACGTTGCACAGGTAGTGGCGGTAGGTGCAAGGCCAGACTTCCTCACGCCCACTGCCAGGAAGCTCCGACCGGACGATGCCCTGCAAGCAGCTGAGCGGAGGGAGTACAGGGATTTTGGCTGTAGGCTGCTTGGCCGGTCCGATGCCAAACTCAAGCTGGTTGCAGCCCCAGAATGCTGAGAGGGATTGGAGTGCTGCAGGAGGGACGAGTGGCACGTGTTAGGACATGAGTGCAGCCCCAATCCAGGATGAGAAGCAAGGAAGCACGTTTCTGCTGAGCCGAAGCAGGCCCCGCAGCCGGCCAGCTGCCTCCGGCAGCAAGCTCGTCACTGCCACGCTGTCGACTGCGAGGCTCCAGCTGACAGCCTCCCCTCTCCTCCCTCTCCAGCTGGAGCACCGGACTGTGTTTCATTAGTCTACGGTAGCATCGCCGCGCTTACCAGTCCCTCCACACCACTCCCCAGCTTCTCATGGACCTTCTCACGGACATTCTCATGGAATGGAGATACTGGGTGTGTGTGAACGGTACTGCTGAGGCAGGCAGACATAATCCTCCCTTTCCTCATTTCCCATCTCAGCGAGAGCATCCATAGGAGACATCCACCATGGAAACTGCCTGTCCACCCCCAGGAAAAAAACTCCTGGCCAGCACAATCCCCTGGCTCACACTCCCTTCCGCACCACAGCCACAGTGCTGTGGAGGGCTGGACCACCAGAGGATGCAGGCAACATTCCAAGGGACTGTGCAGCAATGTATGATCTCCCATCACCCATCCTAAAAACACACATTAAAGGCTGAGGGCAGGAACAGCTTTATACCCCCTAATAATCTTGTCTTTAAGCTAGATAACTAGGATTGCAAATCCCTGGTGATAATCACAGACACCATGCCTGCAAGCTTTCCCCCAGACCATTCATTTGGCTTGATGATGCTTTAAAGAGACATCTAATGAGGATAATCTGATTCAAATCCCCTCTGCTTTTGGGCATTCAGTCCCCCTCAAACTCCTTCTTCCTCCACGACTGTCTTTATTTCCCCTTCTCGTATGAATCACTCTGGGGTTTCCTTTGCTTTTTGCATTACTATTTTGATTCTTTGATATGACCATTGCAATCAAGATATTTCTCCCTTTAGAACCTAATTAGCATGAAATCAGACTTGCTTTTTACTCCTAGCCTTGTAATAGGATGCTGGCCTATGCTTCAGCTCTCACTTTGGGTGCAGGGAACATTGCAGCCTGGTTAAAAAATTCCCTCTTTACCTGATTCAATCAGAACCACTTACGGGAGATCCGCACACGTTTCAAGCTTGGCAAGAGAGTTAAGCTTTGGGAAAGGGGGAAGGTCTCAATCACACTCAGCTTTCAGCGCAGAGCAGATGGTGAACATACCAACTATATAATTTATAGGACACCATCACTATGTATTAGTCCCATGCAGTGGCTGAGCTCAGCTAAGCCACGGCTCATGCACACGCAGAGGGGACTTGTGGCGGTGAGGCTCCACAGGCAAACTGGGCAAGACGGGAGAGCCAGGTTCTGGAGAAATCACACACTTCATGTTTCATCTCCTTCATAACACAGAGCAGAGGATGTGGTGCAGCAGCCGTCACCCCAGAGGGGTTTTCTCTTCCCTCCAGACCAAGCAAACACTTCCCAGCCCAAAAAATGGTGTTCGAACTAGGTCAGTGTTATGCAAAATCTGTGCACAAGCAAGTCCCCTTCCCTTCCCCGGGAGCAGCTTACAGGCAGCATGATGGATGCAGGGCAGCCCAAGGCCAGGTGTTGGTCTTTGTTTGCACCTCTTCAGGGTCGCTGTGCTGGCACAGACTAGTGTGCCCCTCAGCACCTCATCCACCCATCCCTTAAACACCTCCAGGCATGATGACTCAATCACCTCCCTGGGCAGCCTGGTCCAGTGCCCAGTGACCCTTTCTGTGAAAAATATTTTCCTAATGTCCAATCTGAACCTCCCCTGATGCAGCTTGAGGCCATTCCCCCTTGTCCTGTCCCCTGTCACTTGGGAGAAGAGGCCAGCTCCCTCCTCTCCACAACCTCCTTTCAGGTAGTTGTAGAGAGCAATGAGGTCTCCCCTCAGCCTCCTCTTCTCCAGGCTAAACAACCCCAGCTCCCTCAGCCGCTCCTCATAAGGCTTGTTCTCCAGCCCACCGCTCAGCACAGCCAAGCAGCGATGCTGGGGAGGCATGAAGGGCCCATAGGTGAAGATGGAGAATTGCTCAGGATGGCCAACTCAGGTTGTAGCAAAGGAGCAACAGGACAGAAAAGATTATAAGGGAATACCGTGTAGTAAAAACACCCCCTTCAGAGCAAGGTGAAGGCAGCTCCAGCCCCATCTCTAAACTAGCAGAACTTTCAGCCCTCTGCCTGTCTAGAAAGAAGCCGTGGAGACAAGTATGTGAGACCGAGCCTTTACAGGTGCCCTGTGTGCAGGCACAGAGCAATGCTGCACTGTTCCAGGGCTTCCCCAATGCCTTTGATCCTCTGCTACTCAGCCTAACAGCACGAGGCACTGAGTCACCCCTCGGTTCCACAGGGGAATGAGGAATAATTAGATGACGCTGGCATATTGCTTTGAAGAGAGGTGTTCCACTGCAGCACAAGCTACAGGTTGTTAACGCACCGAGCGGAGTTAAACACAGCCCTAGCTTCACATCTGTCATCTCTGGGAGAGCAAGTAAAGGAAACGTAGCATTGAAAGAGGGGGAAAAGAAATGTGAGGGGGAAAATGAATGTTCACACTGGGGCGGATGCCAACACTGCCATCAAACCTAGGAGAGCAGCCAGCACAGAGGTTCAGGAGAGCTTTGAGCTGACCAGTGCAGACAGTAATAGTGCCTCAAGGACTGTTAATTTTCAGAAGACAAACAAGGTGTTTCACCAGCACAGGCGTTACGACAAAATAGCCAGCAGGGCAGGATTAAGGCAGCCCCATCACAGCACCGTTACCCCATCACGGCAGGATAGGCACAGGGTGGGAAGGCAGGAAAGGAACATATTCCATGCTGCTAGAAAATGGGCAAAGCCTTCTTAGTGTGTTTAACGCTAGCTGGGCTTTTTAGGTTTCTCCAAGAGCTCAGCAGTGTGCCTCCCCCTTGGTCCTGCACGCAGACCACTCTAGAGCATGGGTGCTTCAGCCAGCCTGGGCACAGCTCGTAGTGTGGAGAGGGTGGCAAGATCTGAAGGACAGAACGGCCTCTGTGCACTGGGACCAGGTTTCCCAAGGGGAGGTGGCCTCTCCTCTCTTCATTTTTGTCCTCACCCCACCTCGGAGCTCCTTCCCACGACGCACAGAGTCCACAGGGCTCTCGCGGCCAGCCCGCAGCTGCACCTGGGCCAGCAGCGAGGAGGCAGCTTCTGCGTATGTAAAGCACGGGTTCTCTGTCACACCCCACTGACTTCCCTCAGCAAAGGAGGTGGTGGGGCAGAGGGACGGACACAGCAGCTTTCCTGGATCCTCCAAGAACGCCCCAGCACACACCGAGCTCGGGGCAGAATGAGGGACGTCAGCGTCGCGGCACGTGTCAGCTCCGGCAAGAAGGAGCCCGTGGCAAGGGAAACGTGACCCAGCACGGGCTGGGAGCCCACGCTGCTCAGCTACCGAGTAGTCTGAGCAAGTCACATCACTCTCGAGTCCCCTGTGACCAACCTCTCGTGCGTGCTGGTTCTTCACAGCCAAGACAGTCCATCCTGCACAGTGCTAACCCGAGGGGATGCCATCCTGCCTAGCGTTGCCGCGCCCTATTAATATTTAACAGCAAGGAAGAGATCCAGAGACTTTGATTTCTCCCATCGGCCAATTCAAGGATGATTGAACTGCACGGGGAATTTCAGTGTTTTGTTCCAGTTCACAACAAAAACCCAACTGCACCACAACGCCCAGTGAGAAGGATCGCAGCCCAGTTTCAGGCAGCGTCCCTGCAGCAGAGGCAGGTGGGTAAGCGCCACGAGACACGGCCGATCTCAGGAGCTGCCCAGCAAGCAGGTCCCACCAAACCCTCCTCCCCCAGAACTTAGGTTAAAAAAAAAAAAAAAAAAGTAAATAAGCAATCAAACCCTGCTAATTAGGAAAACATGGCTCCTTCTGAATGTTTCTACCCAATGCCAGATCTGTGACCCCCACACAACGTCGGTTTGCCCTTATCACACCACTCCAGCAGAGGCAGTTCCTGCGGCAGAGGCACAATGAATTTTAATACACGCACCCAGGGTCGTGCAAGAAATCAGTCATGGAGGTGAAAAGAGCCCAGCGTTTCTGGGCTGTGCCAGCTATTGCTTACTTTTGCATATAAATCATTTTTCCCCACCAGTGAAGGACAGCTGGTCACTGAATGGAAAGTGGCAGTTGTTCAGCAGCCCCCAGCAGCGCTGCACACCAGCTCGGGAAGGGAAGTGGAGAACACTCAGTGTGCAGAGGAGGCTGCCAGGGGATCTGGGCCAGCTGAATGGAGTAGCTGGAATCTGGCCAGAGCAAAGCCCAGTCCTCCTGCAAAATCAAGACAAGTTAAAAACCCCACAGAAGAAAGTCTCCCTTGCTTTTGCCAGCAGAGCAGGTACCTCTGCCGTGGCTCTGTAGGTCAGCCCCAGCCAGCAGAACAGCATTCCCTTCTTGTCCACTGCTGCTGTGGACAGTGGTCATGATGAGCAGCTATGACAGCATGGCCACAGCTGCCTAGTTGCCACCACTGACCTAACCCAGCCAACCCCTTAGAACTACAGGTCTTGGCAAGCAGACATCCAGTTTGAATCTGTCCCCAAAGCAAATACGCGGAGTGGCCTTGAATCTAAACCTCTCCCAGCAATTTCAAGGTTTAGAGGGGCAGACAAATCTCCAGGGCTGGATTTATCTCTGATCTTTGTTCCAGGACAGAGAGATCTGGTACTACAGGCTCTGTATTAGTACACCGACTGTATCTCCTGCTAGTACAGAACAAGCATATCATGTCTTATCGTACTTAAAAGCTGGTCTGATTTAACTGCTGGTGTGGCAAAGCCAGCCAAAAAAAACCCTAAAACAAACAAAGACCACTTTCCCTTGGAAAACCAGGGCTAACAGAAAGCAACAACCCCAACAGCTAAAGCTAACCAAGCTGATGTGTGCTTACATCTCTCACAGAGCACCTCCATGAGCAGCTCAGCTAGGAGGCTGAGGATACAAAACCTTCTTCAGGTGACTGGACTGAAGGCAAAATCCTGCAGGTCAACCTGCCATAGCAGAAGAGAACCTAGTAGAGTCTCGTTCAGTTCCACCTGAAAAACACCACTGCATGACCAAAGCCCACATCAGTGCAACTGCTGCAAGGTATTCCATATTAATCAAACTGCTTTTACACTAATTTTGCTGACATAGCTGACAAAAAAACCCACATCCACAGGCTGAAACAGTCACACTAACAACGCTCATGGGTACTTTTGCCACAGAGGAGGATTTTTCTTTTGCAAGTCTCCACAAGGATAGGGAACCGAGGCAACAGAGAGCAATCAAGTCCAAAACATTTCTGTTAGTTTAGATTTCAGCTAGCTTGGCAAGCTCTTTTGCGATGTTTAAATACAACAGAACCTGAGTCACTAGCCTTAATTCAGCTTCAGGCCTTCCACGCCTTTGATCTCAATCCAAGTGCTGCTTTCACAAGACCTTTATCAAACATTAGCCCTGGCTACTCCATCTAGATATCCTCAGCTGCCTTGTCTCCTCTGGTAGGGGCAGTGTTATGCCCTGTCTAAACTAATTGCTGACAGTTCCTAGAAATATTTACATAGTGGAAGCTGTAGCTTTAGATGTGTCCCAACTACTTTCTGTTGTAAAACATGATGGACCCGAGACACAGTGTCATATTCTTAGATACGCTCCACTTCCCCTGCCAGTTCTAGTAAAGACTTCTCCCTAAGACTAAGAAAAATATTTGCCCCAAGGTGAAGTGAGATGCTGCTCTTAAGGAACTAGATTTCATTTTGTACCAGCTGGGATTCGGCCACCTGTAGGAAGTATAAACAGCATCTTTCTTCTTTGAAAGTAGTAGAAGGAAAGAAACACCGCATCTGAAACACAACAGTGGAAAAATACCCTGTGCTTGAAGGTGCAGGAACGGACAGTAGAACGTGTGGGTTGCTACAAAGCAGTCTTGGTGAACCAAAGGAAGTTGTGTTTTCACCAGTTAAAATAGTGAAATTACCCTTGAGACCAAAGGGATTTTACCTGAGTCCAATAGTTATTGGAGACAACTGGAGAGTGACCTAGGAGATGGAAGAGTCTCCCTACCTTACAGCAGTTGGGGAGGACATGAAAAACTGGCTCATTTCATGCCTCAGCCCTTCCTTCCCTCCCCCAGACTGCACCTGCACATCAAGAGCTAATCAAAATCAGTCTATTCTAAACCATGGTCTCATTTATTTTGAGTGACCCAAAGCAAGAGCAAGGCAGAGGTAGCATAATCAACAAAGAAACTTGTTTCTTGGCATGATGGCCCCTCTCTGGGAGCAAAGTCCTGACTAGTACCTACAGGATCACAAAGCTAGCTGAAAGTAGGGCATGCCCATTAAGCTTCCAATCCTTCTTACACAGCCATGAGAGTTTGCACATGTCTTTCTCCTTTGGGTTTTAGCCAGAGTCCAGCCCTTTTGGGAATCATAACACAGCTGAATTGTTTAGCTCCTTTTGTTCCAGCTGACAAACAACCTAGCCCTCCCCCGCCAGCAACAATACAACTGGAGCTAGGATTTGCGTGTCCTCTGAGCAAGGATACAGGCTTTGTGCCTCGCTGAGCTGTCTTTGCAAGGACTGCCAACACTCACAGTGTGAGTGTTGGCAGTCCTTGCAAAGACAGCTCAGCGAGGCACAAAGCCCTGCTATCCTTGCTCAGAGGACACAGCAAACTCACTAGCTCCAGTTGCTATTGTCTGCTGGCGGGGGAGGGCTAGGTTGTTCTGTGAATTAAACCACAGGAGAGCTTAACACATTCTCTCCAGGCCTCATTTCTACCTGGCTTGCAATTCTGGGTAAGAAAAATCCCAGCGTTTCAAGAAACACTGTATTCTGGACGGTGGCTCAACTCTGTATGCAGGAAGGATTGTATTTAGAAAGCTTTTGTCACCACCACGTGGCTGAAACTGAGTGCAGCCCACCAACTAGCTAGAAGTTCAAATTGCCAGCAGGGACCAGCCCCACTGCCAGGGCAAACTGAGGCAAGCTGTCGTAGGCTTTACAGCCCATGCCGGATACCTAAATAAAAGCGTACAACTAATTATTAGATATTATACATTTTATTAGCTTAGAATTCCAAAACACGCTACTGACTTGCAGCTAGAATAAGGCACTAATTACTGCTGAAAAGAATCTGCTAGTTAAGGGATTCTACACAACATACACCCAACTTGCAAGAGACAACAGGTTTTCAGGATGTTGCTGTAGCCCAGTCTGCTGCATTTAATCTCTGGTCAGCCTGGAGGCTGGGTTGCTAGGGTGATCCTGGGCTTGATAGAATAGCATTGCTTGTTATCTTGGGTTGGATAGATGGAGCCTTTTTTCTGTAAAGATCTAAACACAAGCTAAAGTGCTAGATAATCTTCTTTAGTCCCTTCCTCCCCAGGTAGGTATCAGGCATGGAAATACAGAGCAGATGCTCACACAGCTGGATCATTATCTGCCAGTCGAAGCCTATCTAGAAGCTGCAGGACAACCAGCCTTCCTTCCCCATTCTTCTCTTGATGGGGAGACAAAACTTGGCAGTGAGGTTTCACGTTAGTCCAAGGTGCGACGTTTCAACTGCAAGGAAGCAGACGCCTGCTGCCTCTCCTCTGGTACTTCAGGGTCACTGAAGCTAAGATATTCAACTGTGACATGCGGTATTTGGGACAGTGGCCTGCTCTTCCGCTATTCTTCCAGTAAAACACATAGCTCCTGGCTACCAGCAAAGCACCCCAGCACCTATACATTATCCACAGAACAGGAATTAAGTTTTTCTTGAGAGATAAGCAACTAGGAACAGCTCTGGATGAGCAGTCATGACAAGTCAGGCAAATAAATTTCCCAATGTGATTCCAACTGCAGCAGCTTCAGTGCCTGAAGTGAAAAAACTGATGAATGGGGCTGGATTCTCACAATGAGAAGCTAGACATCAGCAGAGTTCCACATCAGAGAGCTAAAGGACAAGGCAGAAACTCCTGGTATGTAACCAGCACAGACCTCTAATATCCGGACAAGTCGCTGAGCGGTGGTAACTCTTACTGCTTCCAACTGGAAACAAAACAGAGAAATAATTTAATCAACAGAAAAGAAGAAAAGCAGTGCTAAGCTGTGATAAAAGAAAGAAACAGAGCAGCTAGCTACAGAAAATTCCAAGGAGGACCATTTACTCCCCTAATGTTAGGGAAGGTACAGCATTGTCAGCTGAAAACGCTGAAGGGGTTGCCAAAGGCACAGACATTAACTGCTGGTAGGGAAGCAGGCTCCAAGGGTGGAATGATGAGTACACAGAAAAGTGAAGTGCGCTACTGCTGAATGCCAAGCTCTCCCTCTAGCTTTTCAGACCAAGCAGGTAACTGGAAAAAGCAGCATATCAGACGGCAAACCAGTCTGTGAAGCAACAAAGCCTGGCTAACAGGAAGCATTACACGGGCAAGAGTCACACGGCAAATAACAGCTCAGGGGATCCCAGGAAGAAAAAATGCCTCAAGGAACAAGTGTACCAAGGCTTTGCGTATCAGAGAAGTCTTTGTTAATTTAGACTTGGCTTCCTGAGGGCTTGAAGTAGCACAGGAAGAAGCAGGTAATCTAGAAGGCTCATTTCAAGGATAGTCAGACTTCTGTACCTCTATTGATCCTGTAGAAAGAGTCTGGTCTCTGACCACAAGAGAGTAGTGTATGTACGTGTAATTATTCCTAATGTAATGATGTTCCCAAGTATCAGAGAGCAGTGGAATTCAGAGATCCCTTCAGACACCAAATAAGCACCTTACCTCAAGCTCACAGAACAGCACGGGACTACAGTAGACTTCTCCCAGTTTCCAGACGGCGTTCATCTCTATGCTGCAGCAATTCACCCTGCCAACTACAAAAAAAAGTTTTCCCACATATTACAAGCCCCGTAAATCAACATTCAGTGAAGAAAAGTACCAGGAAATTCCACACCCACAAAACAAGCTAGAGCTTATTTTGAGAGTACCACAGAAGGTAAGGTAACAGCGAGCAGCACAAACAGAATGGTTCAAAATTCGCAACAGAATTAGCACAGAAGTTGTTCATAACACTGAGAGCAGGAATAGTATCGTCACCTTACTGAGTACTGTAACATTAACATTTTGGATAAGGGGTCAGTACACTATCAGCAGGAAAAGAATCTTTGACTCATTAATCAGAAGCCCACCTCGCTCATGTGGTATCACAGGGTGAAGTCTCCAAGGACTTCACTTCATTAGGAGACGATTAAAACAAGACAATGCCAAGACTCTTTTCCACCCCAGAATTAGGCCTCTTGACTCTCAAATTCCAATAACAAGCACCTCTGTTCCAACACTGAGTAGCACCTGCTGGCCCCTCCACTTCCTTAGAGCTGAAACAGGGAGGGTATGCAGCAAAGCACCCTCTCCAGTTTTTTTGGGAAGAGGATTAAAAGCACAACAGAGTCAAACAGCACATAGCAGGGATACCGGTCACGTATTAAAACTATATCTGATAGTTTAGTAGCTCATCCTTTTAGATTCATTTTATTCTGTGACAAGTGGTGTCCCTCAGGGGTCCGTACTGGGACCAGTGCTGTTTACTATCTTCACCAATGATATCGACAGCAAGATTGAGCGCACTCTCAACAAATTTGCAAATAACACCAAGCTGAGAGGCGCAGTTTTCACACCAGGAGGATGGGATGTCATGTCATCCAGAGAGACCTGGACAGGCTGGAGAAGTGGGGCTGTGAGAACCTCAAGAGGTTCAACAAGGCCAAGTGCAAGAGTCAGGGCAATCCATGGTTTCAACACAGGCTGGGGGACAATGTAATTGAGAGCAGCCCTGCAGAGACTAGGTCTGGTCATTGATGAGAAGCTCGACATGAGCCAGTAACATGTCCTCACAGCCCAGAAGGCCAACTGTATCCTGGGCTACATCAAAAGAAGTGTGGCCAGCAGGAAGAGGGAGGTGATTCTGCCCCTCTATTCCTCTCTTGAGAGACCCCACCTGGAATGCTGAGTCCAGTTCTGGAATCCCCAGCACAAGAAGAATATGGAACTGTTGGAACAGGTCCAGAGGTGCTGGAGCACCTCTGCTATGAGGATAGGCTGAGAGAGCTTGGAGAAGCTATCTCCAAGCTTGGAGAAGAGAAGGCTCCAAAGAGACCTTATAGTGGCCTTCCAGTACCTGAAGGGGCTACCAGAAAGCTGGAGAGGGACTTTTTACCAGGGCATGGAGTGATAGGACTAGAGGGAATGGATATAAATTGGAAGGGGGAAGATTTAGATTAGACATTAGGAATAAATTCTTCATGATGAGGGTGGTGAGGCACTGGCACAGGTTGCCCAGGGAAGCTGTGGCTGCCCCATCTCTGGAGGTGTTCAAGGCCAGGTTGGATGGGGGGCAGCCTGATCCGGTAGGAGGTTTCCCTGCCCATGGCAGGGGGCTTGGAACTGGATGATCTTTAAGATCCCTTCCAGCCCAAACCACTCTATGATTACCACAATATCATAGAATCACAGAATCATAGAATAACCAGGTTGGAAGAGACCCACCGGATCATCGAGTCCAACCATTCCTATCAAACACTAAACCATGCCCCTTAGCACCTCGTCCACCCGTGCCTTAAACACCTCCAGGGAAGGTGAATCAACCACCTCCCTGGGCAGCCTGTTCCAGTGCCCAATGACCCTTTCTGTGAAAAAATTTTTCCTAATGTCCAGCCTAAACCTCCCCTGGCGGAGCTTGAGGCCATCTCCTCTTGTCCTGTCCCCTGTCACTTGGGAGAAGAGGCCAGCTCCCTCCTCTCCACAACCTCCTTTCAGGTAGTTGTAGAGAGCAATGAGGTCTCCCCTCAGCCTCCTCTTCTCCAGGCTACACAACCCCAGCTCTCTCAGCCGTTCCTCATAAGGCCTGTTCTCCAGCCCCTTCACCAGCTTCCTCATATATTCCTCATATACATTCCTTCTTCATATACTCCTCACTAAGATTATCAGCAAGAGAGATCTGCAAGAGCAGACAGAACAGAATTCTGCAGTGCCACAGGAAAAAAAAAACAAAAACAGAAAACCAAAACTATAACACAAATCTTACTCAAGGATTAGAGAAAAGACATCTGTATGGGAAAAAAAAAACCAAAAAGGAGAGAGCAAGTGAGCGTGAGATAAGAGAACAGTGTTTTATCTAAGAAAACAATAACAGAGGCAGATGAGTTCACATATAAGTTAAACAAAGCTTTTGATAAAGCTGGTGGATTCCTTTGTTTTGTTTCAAGTTAAGCACTGCCCTGTTTTAAGGAAAGCAACAACGACTTGTGGTGCTCGGAGAAAGGAAAGAGGGCAGATACCATACGTACCCCCAGTGACAAGAAAGCACACTTGCCCCAAGAAGTAGCTGGGATCCACATAAGCTAGGGATTCTTCAACCTTCTTCAAGCTGTCAGAAAAGCACAAACAATCCAGTTGGACAGAGAAAGAAAACAAAGGCAGCGTAAGGACAAAGGGAATAACTTTCAGAAGCACAATTAGAAAACCAGTGATGTTAACATCTGCTGACGCGTGAGCTGGCAGAGCTATGCTCTGTGCTAAAAGCACAGCAGCAGGGACCTCTGTAATACCCACAGCCACTTAATAATCCATCACATATCCTTT
Source organism: Phaenicophaeus curvirostris (assembly GCF_032191515.1). Classification (NCBI taxonomy): domain Eukaryota; kingdom Metazoa; phylum Chordata; class Aves; order Cuculiformes; family Cuculidae; genus Phaenicophaeus; species Phaenicophaeus curvirostris. The sequence goes on along the minus strand of NC_091392.1, from coordinate 41,830,068 downwards.
CCATCCAAGACTCAACAGTTAGACTGATTTTGAATGGTGTCCTCTCCATGATTTGCGGACACTAAGCATTCAAATTCATTAATATCTAACAAATACTTCAGTACTTCAGCTCTTTCAGAAGAGCTAGCCCACACATTTCTGCAGCACCATCTGTGCTGCAAGTATGCAGCTGGACCTGTCATTTTTGGTAAATGAGAGCCCAGGATCATCAGGCACACGTTAAGTAATAAAACGCTGACTTTCGTGCCTTAGCCAGCCTTTACTTTGGCCTGGGGACAAAAGTATCATTTGTACAAAGATGAACACAAGATGAGAGAAAAAGGATCAATGCCTGCAGATCTTTCTTCTTTGCCTAGAGACATCCAGAGTGCTGATCCCTCCTGACCAATTGTGTCAGTGACCTGGAGACAGAGGCAGCAACTGGGTGGCGATGAGGTTGCGCTGCCCAGCGCCCATCAGCCATCTGCGTACTACAGAACTTAACAGCACCACTATCGTTTCCATCTAATTTTACGGACAGCATCTTTCCAAAGCTCAGTTCATATCATCCCATGTCTGGATCCAGGAATAAATTCTGTCTGCTCTGCTATAGCAGCTTAGCGCACGTTATTGGACAGAGTGGTTTGGGCTCAAGCCATTGCCAGAGGCCAGAAACCACTGTATGTATCACCGAGCTCTTCCATTACAGCCAGTCTTGGGTTTCAAATCCACTACTCAGTGACTCTGACATAGTAAAAAAGTATAGATTTAGCCACCAATCCAAGGAAGAATATCCATTTCCCTCCTCATGTTTTGCCCTTCTTTTACCTGTCTTTGTTCTTGATGTCAATCATAAACACAATCAGATCTATCTTGGGCGGAAGGCGATTGCTGTCTGAAGGTAAAGGGAGGGATGTAGCAAGGTGTCTGAAAAATAATAAATGTGCCGGTTTAACCAAAGAGCTTGGCAAATGTCCACTTAATCCTAACCACATAACCATTTCAGTTCACTAGCTAATTACCAGATATGCGGGCACTGAAGAGATACTGTGATTCTTTAAGTGGTATTCTCATATCTTAAGCTTACTCATAGTTGCTGACAGCCACGATGATACTTGCTAGACAAGGTGTTTTATAATGGGAAGCTTATTAGAGCATAACAAGACTTAGAGCATCCCAACAAAGTGAACCCCAGTGCTGTAGTAAGATATATTTTGCTGTCAAGTTTCGGTTAAAATGCATCAGTGCGTCCCTGTCACGCTCCAGAAATACTGCTCGTACACTCACACATTCTCAGGTATCCGTGTCACAGAAAGTTATGCTGTATTTGCAAAACCTTAAACCAGAAATTCATCACTAGTGGATGATCTTTAAGGTCCCTTCCAAGCCAAACTATTCGATGATTCTATGATTTATCACTGAAGATATAACTCAGAAAGAGCTTCTGTTGTACCATTACCCCTCATTTTCATCCCTTTCGCTGCGACTGGAGTTACTAGGTTAGTTTAGGTATGCTACACGATACCATCACTGCTGATACAGCCCTTGGAAGAAGAATTACAGGGTGGGGATTTTTTTGTATCTCTTCCCACTTAAAAAAAATAAGTAGAAAAAGATTTCAGTAGTGCATATCTGGGCTTTCCACAGGGAAGAATATTATCAGCATCGTATTTCTGGAAGATCATCTGAATAGATTGGACAAAAATACCAGAATTCTCTCACTATCCACTTCCCCCCTGGAAGCCAAGAAAGAAACACTGATTTTGGTCTCCTTGGGGGATATTAATTCAAGCAACTAAATCTTAAGGACTAAACAGTTTTCCACAGCAGCCACAGACAACTGTACACATCCCTTTCTATTAATCACACGCAGTTTGTGGCCTTTTTTGCCAGTCTCCAAATCAAGGTGTTTTGTTTCCTATAAATAAGGAAGGTATAATTTAAGAAAAACATTCTGAAACTACCACAAACACAAGCAAAGCGTGCTCGAAAGATACATTGCAACACAGATACAGATAAGGGGAGGTGAAATTTAGGGAGAAGCTGACACGAAAGGCAAGTATCAGATCTCAGTCTAGGGGGGAAAAAAAAGGTCAGAACACCTCCATGATTTGCAATTCTACTATATTTAAACCAACACCACTAGATGATGTCAGCAGCCTCCAGATATGCACTGCAGAAGCCTTTTTTTTATCCCTGATGGTAATAGACACAAAAAGCCCAGCCCTACAGCCTAAAAGCTGTACCTGGCAGGTAGACGTGCCAGACAAGATACCGTATTTCTTTGTAATGTGTATATTCCTGAAACACAGTGGGAAAAAAAACTGGTAACAGACAAATTCTTCCTCACAGACTTCTCCTTCCCTAAGTATGGCAGCAGGGACTTAATCTTGGTCTGTAATATGACCATAAGTTTCCATGCCTTTGGGTAATTACCCAGCTGCAGTACCAGTAGCCATCTAGTTATGGCACTCCACAGCTCAGCAGAGGCTGCAAGATTTGCAGAGACAATTGGGTGATTAATTTACTATTAGTTAGCACAAACATCTAAGATATAGTCACTCCAGCCGGCTGGTACAGCATTAACTCCAGTTTGCTTTCAATGCATAGCCTGGATTACAGCAGCGAAATAACACAAACACCTTCTGAAGAGCTGACTAAACTGATTTGGTCTTGGCAAAAGAGCTGTCAAGGACATTATATCGTAAAAAGTTAGTTAATCAAGCTTTTAAGACAGGACTTGTCATGTGGCTAAAGTTAAAACTCCAAATGCATCTTAATAGCTTGAGGAGAAAAGCACGTGCATGCATACAAACCAGAAAACAGCTATGAAGAGAACCAAAAGTAACGGTCATATTTCAGGAAAGCTTGTTTGGTTTGATGCCATGAGAAGCCAGACTCGATAATTAATGCCAATTTGATTATTAAGTATGCTATCCTTTAATGTGACAACAGGCACACAGAGGATTGCTCCACCTAATGTGTGAGCAACTGTTGAGGCTGGTTGCATGATTTTTATACTGGTTAAATATACATATTTATATAGATTCTGGGAAACACATTACATATTCATTATTTTTCCTAGATAAGGTGTGCCTATTATAATCAGTTCTTGGAATTTATTTACATAAGTTTCCTCCATTGGTGCATGTGCTCTGCCCTTTGTGGGTCTTCTTCAGGAATCTTTGGAGGAAGGCCATAGGTTTTCCTCACAGCTGAACTTTTCAACTCTCTGTCTTGTGCATACTCTTGGACTCTTTGGGCACCTCTTCAAGGTTGCATCTGGTCCTAGCTGGTTCTTCTTTCTCTTATCATTGCACTCGCCCCTGTTACTGGGCTTAATTAGATACAGTCACATTCTTTCCATTCTCTCTAACTGCAGCCTTGCTAAAAGTCCTTATTTAAGTGTAAGTATCCAGGCACAGGCTGGCTAGAAGTTATTATTAAAGCTAATCCTACATTTTAGTTCTAAAAACACATCATTGAATGAGGGAAAGGCTGTGGACATAAGTTTACTTGGACTTCAGTAAAGCCTTCGATACAGTTTCTCACAGCATTCTGCTTACTACAAGAAGGATGTTGAGGCTCTGGAGTGTGTCCAGAGAAGAGCAACGAAGATGGTGAAGGGGCTGGAGAACAGGCCTTATGAGGAGCGGCTGAGAGAGCTGGGGTTATTTAGCCTGGAGAAGAGGAGGCTGAGGGGAGACCTCATTGCTCTCTACAACTACCTGAAAGGAGGTTGTGGAGAGGAGGGAGATGGCCTCTTCTCCCAAGTGACAGGACAAGGGGGAATGGCCTCAAGCTCCGCCAGGGGAGGTTCATATTGGACATTAGGAAAATATTTTTCACAGAAAGGGTCATTGGGCACTGGAACAGGCTGCCCAGGGAGGTGGTTGAGTCACCATCCCTAGAGGTGTTTAAAAGACAGGTAGATGAGGTACTTAAGGATACAGTTTAGCGGCAGACAGGTATGGTTGGACCTGATGAACTTGGAGGTCTTTTCCAACCTGGTGATTTTATGATTCTATGATCCAGTGGGAGGTGTCCCCATGGCAGAGGGGTTGGAGCTGGATGATCTTTAAGGTCCCTTCCAACTCAAACCATTCTATGATTCCATGAAAATCTATACATAATAGCAGGTTAGCAACTTACAGGTCATTTCTTCCTCCACGTTTCAAGCAGTTGTGAGCATTGCACTTGTCCCATGTCATCCTAAGTTGTCTTAACTCCCACCTATCCCCATCTCTCAGGAGAAAGAGATCTCTGTGCTTCCCTGTACCCTTGCCATTGATTAGTCAAACATGCGTGCAACACGCAAAGCGCAGTCGCGTGCTCACAGTGAAGAGGAGGAGCATCTCCCCCCTTGTTTCTAATCATGCCCACGAGTGGCTGGAAAACCTGCCTGGAGGAGAAGGACCTGGGGGTATTGGTTGACAGCTGCTGAACGTGAGGGCTCGTGTTCCACAAGGGCAAGCTCCTCCTTTGAAACAAAGGCTCTGTGGTCCCAGCTAGGACGCTACACTTGTAGAACAAAGTTTTTTTCAGCGCATTTCTGAAGCAGCAGCTTTTTCAGCTCTGTCGCTCAAACAGAGGGTGCCACCCCACCGGCCGCACCACTCACATCTTCATCTTGAAGCTCTTCTTCTCCTGGAGGATCGCCTCCGCCAGCTTCTGCTGCATGTCCTCGTCCGATCCCACCAGCTGCGGGAAGGAAAAGAAAGGGAAAGGGGGGGAAAGGGGGGGAAAGGGGGGGGAAGGGGGGGGAAAGGGGGGGGAAAAGTGGGGGGAAAAGGGGGGGGAAAAGGGGGGGGAAAAGGGGGGGGAAAAGGGGGGGGAAAAGGGGGGGGAAAGGGGGGGGAAAGGGGAAGGGGGGAAGGGAAGGGGAAAGGGAAGGGCGCGGTGACAAGGCGCCCCGCACGGAGGGAGCGCGGGAACAAGCGAGGGGGCGGGGCCACAACGGCTTAATTAGCATATAGCGGCACGGCAGCCAATCACCGCGCGCAGGGGGCGTGACCAGCCAATGAGAGGAGGTAAATTTGCCTACAGCAGCTCGGCAGCCAATCATAGCACAGGGAGGCGTGGCCATACCGGACGTTCATTTGCATATCGCAGCCCAGCAGCCAATCCCCGGGGGGAAGGGGGGGGCGGGTCCAGCCCGGTGGCCTTATTTGCATACGACCGGCAGGCGGCCTGTCCTCGCGGGGGGAGGCGGGGCCAGCCGGGAGCCGCGTTTGCATACGGCAGCCGGGGTTCCAGCGACGCGGGAGGGGGCGGGGAGGCGGGGGAGTTTGCAGGGTGCGGGATGAGGGCGGCGCGGGACCTACCAGGAAGATGGCGGTGTTTTCCTCGGGGATCCCGCGGAGGGGCAGCCCCAGCCCCGCCATCCCCCGCGCGGCCGCCGCGATTCAAACCGCGGACACGCCCCGCGCCGGCGCGCGTGATCATGGGGCGGAAGGGGGCGTGGCCGTCTGGGGAGGGGGCGTGGCCTAAGGCGCGGGGAGTGGAGGAGAGGGGGCGGGGGTGGGGGCGTGGCTTGAAGAGCGCATCGGGATGGAGGCGTGGCCTGAACGGCGAAGGGGGCGCTGTCGGGGGGTGGGCGTGGCCTGTGGGGAAGGAGGCGTGGACTGGGCTGGGGCTGAGTGCGAAGGGGCGTGGCCTGTGCGAAGGGGGCGTGGCCTGGGCTGTGAAGGGGCTGAGGCTGAGGGGGCGTGGCCTGTGGCGAAGGGGGCGTGGCCTATGCGATGAGGGCGTGGCTTGTCCGCTGGGGGCGTGGCCTGGAGGGCGCGCGCGGGGCGGGGTCACGGAATGGCGGGTCCTCTGGGCTGAGGAAGCGCTCGGAGATCCTCGAGTCTCGCCGTCCCCTTCCGCTACTGAACCGCGTCCCTGAGCGCCTCACCTACCCCCCCGCCAGGGATCGGGGCTCCACCGCCTCCCTGGGCAGCCCGAGAACCCATTCCATGAAGAAATTTTTCCTGTTATCCGAATCTCCCCTGGAGACGCTTGAGGCCATTCTGTCCCGTCCCATCGCCTGGGAGAAGAGGCCGACACCACCTCGCCGCCACAGTCTCCTTTCAGGCAGTTGTCAGCAGCGATAAGGTCACCCGTAAGCCCCCTCTTCTGCAGTCTGAACACCCCCAGTTCCCGCAGCTGCTCCTCACAGGCTTCTCCTCCAGGCCTTTCCCCACCCTCGCTGCCCTTCATTGCCGGGTACCACAAAACCCTTGCCAAGCAAGTGCCAGCCCTGTCCTGGGCTGCATAAAATGGAGCGTGGCCAGTAGAATCACAGGATGCCAGGTTGGAAGGGACCTCAAAAGGCAGGTCTTGCCAAACTAACCTGATCGCCTTCTATGACAAAGTGACTCGACTGCTGGATGAGGGAAAGGCTGTGGATGTGGTCTTCCTGGACTTCAGTAAAGCCTTTGACACAGTTTCTCACAGCATTCTGCTTTGGAAACTGTCAGCCTCTGGCCTGGACAGGCGCACACTCTCCTGGGTGGAAAACTGGTTGGATGGCCGGGCCCAGAGAGTGGTGGGAAATGGAGTTAACTCCAACTGAAGGCCAGTGACAAGTGGGGTTCCCCAGGGCTCAGTGCTGGGTCCAGCCCTGTTCAATGTCTTTATCAATGACCTGGATGAAGGCATCGAATGCACCCTTGGCAAGTTTGCGGACGACACTAAGCTGGGTGGAAGTGTGGATCTGCTGGAGGGTAGGGAGGCTCTGCAAAGGGATCTGAACAGGCTGGACCGCTGGGCTGAGTCCAATGGCATGAGGTTTAACAAGGCCAAATGCCGGGTCCTGCACTTGGGGCACAACAACCCTGTGCAGCTACAGACTAGGAGAAGTCTGTCTAGAAAGCTGCCTGGAGGAGAGGGACCTGGGGGTGTTGGTTGACAGCGACTGAACATGAGCCAGCAGTGTGCCCAGGTGGCCAAGAAGGCCAATGGCATCTTGGCTTGGATCAGAAACGGCGTGACCAGCAGGTCCAGGGAGGTTATTCTCCCTCTGTACTCGGCACTGGTGAGACCGCTCCTCGAATCCTGTGTTCAGTTCTGGGCCCCTCACCATAAGAAGGATGTTGAGGCTCTGGAGAGAGTCCAGAGAAGAGCAACAAAGCTGGTGAAAGGGCTGGAGAACAGGCCTTATGAGGAGCGGCTGAGAGAGCTGGGGTTGTTTAGCCTGGAGAAGAGGAGGCTGAGGGGAGACCTCATTGCTCTCTATAACTACCTGAAAGGAGGTTGTGGAGAGGAGGGAGCTGGCCTCTTCTCCCAAGTGACAGGGGACAGGACAAGAGGGAATGGCCTCAAGCTCCACCAGGAGAGATTTAGGCTGAACATTAGGAAAAAATTCTTCACAGAAAGGGTCATTGGGCACTGGCAGAAGCTGCCCAGGGACGTGGTTGAGTCACCTTCCCTGGAGGTGTTTTAAGGCACGGGTGGACAAGGTGCTAAGGGGCATGGTTTAGTGTTTGATAGGAATGGTTGGACTCTGATGATCCGGTGGGTCTCTTCCAACCTGGTTATTCTATGATTCTATGATTCTAAGGCTCACCTGGTCCAACCTTTTAGGTGCTCTCTACTTTAAATGAGACGGGCCAGGATCCTGCCCTGCTGAGCCTTAACAGCATCCAGTGTAGAGGAATACACCACTTCCCTGAGGAGATTGTTCCAGTGTTTGACTGTTCTCATGATGAAAATTTGTCCTCTGCAGCCAATCGGAATCTCCCCAGGAGCAACTTATATGCATTGCCTCTTGTCTTTTCCATGTGATTCCTTCCAAAAAGGGAATCTCCATCCTCTTGTTAGACACCCGTTACGTATTGGTACATGGTAATGAGGTCCCCTCTAAGCCTTCTCCTCTCGAGGCTGGAGAAACCCAGTTCTCTCAGCCTTACTTCGTATGACAAGTTTCCCAGTCCTCTGATGATCTTGGTGGCCTTTCTCTGGCCCCTCTTCAGCCTGTCCACATCAGGTCAGGGCCGGTGATTCTGCCCCTCTACTCCGCTCTCGTGAGACCCCATCTGGAGTGCTGCATTCAGTTCTGGAGTCCCCAGCACAGGGAGGACACGGATCTGTTGGAGCGAGTCCAGAGGAGGCCACAAAGATGATCAGAGGGCTGGGGCACCTGCCATGAGGACAGGCTGAGAGAGTTGGGGTTGTTCAGCCCGGAGAAGAGAAGACTCTGAGGAGACCTTATTACAGCCTTTCAGCACTTAAAGGGGGCTTATAAGAAAAATGGGGAAAACTTTTTAGCAGGGTCTATAGCAATTGAACAAGGGGTAATGGTTTTAAACTAAAAGAGGAGAGGTTTAGACTAGATATTAGGAAGAAATTTTCTGTGCTGAGGGTGGTGAAAAACTGGAACAGGTTGGCCAGGGAGTTAGTGGAGGCTCCATCCCTGGGAATATTCAAAGTCAGGTTGGATGAGGCTCTTCATCAACTTAAATATGTCCCTGCTCCTACAGGGGGTTGGACAAGACGACCTTCATGGTCTCTTCCAAGTCAAAGCATTCTATGATTCTAACTGTATTCCTGTGATGTCCAGGCATCCTGTGGGTCAGTCCTGCCAAAGGCACTGAGCGGGATGCTCAAGGGCTTCAAAGACATGTGAGAGGGTTAGGATGCTGGCCTCACCTTGGGCCCCCAGGGGTGTTTTAGGGTATTTTATTAGAAAAAATTCTTTACTGACATAGTGGTGAAGCACTGGCACAGGCTGCCTAAGGAAGTGGTGGAGTCTCCTTCCCTGGAGGTGTTTAGAAACCATGTAGATGTGGCACTTTGGGACATAGTTTAGTTGGCACAGTGGTGTTGGGCTGATGGTTGGATGTGATGATCTTAGAGGCCTTTTCCAACCTCAACAATTCTATGATTCTATCATGGACAGACCCAAGCTCCTGGGAAGCAAAGTGCATATTTCCAGAATCAGGCTGTCCTGTTCCTTGTGATGAGCTGGTATCTGTTACTTTGCTCAAGCCTGAACAATACCAAAGGCTCTAGTAAAATTCCACTATTCTGTATGTTTCAGTGTATAATGTGAACTAATATTTGTTTACAACAATAGACGTGTCCCTGCCCATCGCAGGGGGGTTGGAAGTAAATGATCTTTAAGGCCCGTTCCAACCCAAACTATTCTATGATTCTATGATCCTACGCTTTCATACCATACAGATTGCATGATATAATAAGCTAGGGAAGGGAATTTATGTAACAGCGTTGAGCAGCAGTGCCTGGCTTTGCACGCTAAGTTGTTCTGGGTGAGCTCGCACGGCAGCTCCAGCAGCCCCAGTCTCTCTCCTACCCCTTCCCAGGCACCTTCCCCCCACTCCCATGCCAGGTCAGCCTCAAATCAGCCTGGTGATCGCCTGTCCCGCACACAGGCACGAAGGAGCCCACGCAGAAGCGCTGCAGTTACAGAGGAAGGGTGAGCTTTCCTCTCTCCAAGGTCAGTGCAGGAGGATGATGTGCAGTGATGTAAAGCTCTCGGAGGTCCAATGTCCCTTGAGGCTTGTGGTCCACCTTGCTGCATCTCTTGCTTCCCAGGTTTGGCTCTAGATTTGTGTAGAGGGGTGTCCAGGACTCCTCAGCCTCTGGCTTTCCCTGCCCCTTCAACCAGGGCAGATCTCGATGGCAGGAGGTGTGCCAGGGTGGAGGAAGAAGGCCGGAGGAGGACAAAGATCCATCTCCCCCTCTGCGGCAAGCTAGAGAGAGGAGGTGGAGGGGAGAGATGGGGGAGTTTAATGTAAGCTGACATCACATGGCTGCTGTGGCTTTTTTGATCTTGACAAAGGCAGACGGTTCTGCTCATTGCCAGCATGAGACAAATTACAGGTGAAGCAGAAAAGATTACAGGATATTTCTGGTTGTTGTTGAGTTTGGTGGGGGAAGGGAGGAAGAATTCAGGGCAGATGCATCCTAAAGATGGAAGGCAGACAGATGTGATAAATAATGAGAGCCAGCTCCCCGTCTGGGGGTGCGTAAAGAACAATCAGGACAACGCTCCTTTAGGGCTGCTGAGGGTGTGAAAATATGATATAAGCTCTGGTACCCACCTAAAATGTGTTTGCGCTCTTTCTGCCCCCTGCTGCTACCCGTTGGTTGCTTTCTGTCCCCACAGAAGGACCCGGGTGGCTTCAGTGTCTGGTTAGGGACATGCTCATTGTCCCCTGTCACTGCAGGCTTCTTCCTTCTTGCAATACTGGTGTCTATTGAGGTTCAGCCTGTCCAGATGAGCTACCACCGATCCCATTGTTATTATTCCTTGTCCCCAGCAGGCTTCTTGACTGTTCCATGGCAGACTTCCCCCTGCAGAGCTAACCCCACCTTCCTAAAGGGACACAGATTTGCCCCATTCCCTCTTCTGCATTCCACACCTTCACTGTGCCCTTTTCACCAGGGTGGCAACCCCCCCTTAGCCCCTAACAAACAAAGGACCCTTGGGTGCACGTCCCACCTGAGGGTAACGTGGAGGGGAGCAGTGGTAGTGCTGACTGTCCCTGCATGAAATTCCAAGCTTTTGCAGAGCTGATTTCCTCCTGGGATGCAAAGCTGTTGCATGACAGCTGGCAAGGAAAGCTGTGCCAGCCAGATTCACTTTGCTTTCCTTCCTCTTTGAAACTCTGCTGGGGGATGCAAAGCCTGCAGAGCAAGCTCAGCTCTGTGGGGAACAGGAAGGTTGAACAGAGTCATGGCCCTGCACCCTCGTTGGACATATACCCACGGGCCAAGGGGTGTAAAACAGACTTAATGTTGAAGGGTAGCAATTAAACACTGGTTTTCGTGGTAGAGGATGGCATATGGAGGTTCTTCTAGGTATCTGCAGTTCTTCTAGGTCTGTAGCTCAGCAAGGAAGGGAGGATGAGGCACATTTGAGTGTTGGAGGTTGCGGTGTATCTTACATATTACTGTGTGACTGTATCAGGCTGTTTCATCTCTCTCTGCTCCTTTTCCAGTTTGCAAAGCAGGAATAATGACTTGATCTCCACTTCTGAGCACTGCAGGAGAGCTGAAGCAGGAATGTTGGAGCACTGGCCCCGGCGCAGGCAGAAGGGGCAAGAGCAAGGCACGATACTGTTGGGGAGATCTCCTGATTTTACTCTGTGGGCCACCGTACATGGCTCTGGGAACACAAATCCTTCGAAAGTGAGTAGAAACGTAATGTAGCCCTTGTGAAGATGCTCTGGTGCTGCCAATGAAGGCAATTAGCATCCGTGAGACTTGGTCTGGCCACCACCAGTGCTCCCTGGGAATGGTGCTCTTGCTCCTACAGCAGCACAATTCTGGTCACTACAAAAGAATATTATAGCACACATACTGTCCTTGGATATCCTTTGCCAATTTTCTGAACCTGAGGATGTTTTCTTTCTGATTTCTCTTGCAGTTCTCCCCAGGCAGCCAGAGGAGCAATGAAGACAAGCTTTGGAAATGGTCTCAGGAGCGGTGCTGACCCCAGCATGGTCTCAGTTGTCTCAGCACCTACTCCCAAACCTCCTGACAGCAGTGGCTTCATCTCAGCCCTGTTCAGCACGAGTTTTGCGAGGTGTTTCTGGCTCTGGGCTGAGTTCATGCTGTGCTGCACAGGAAGCACACAGAATACAAACTCATGTGTATTTGATTACATTTGTTCTCTCACTAATAGACAAAAATTATATCATTTGCAGCAAGTGCAAATTATGAGGGAAAATAATGACATTTCCACATATGTTGCTGGCAACTTCCTTTGGCAAAAGCTCTCTTCAGCTATTGTTAGACCCAAAGTCAGTTTTTTCCATTCTACTTTTTTTTTTAAATGTCTCCATACACACTTCCTTAGCATTTTGGTCAACTCGGCGAAGTTTCTCAAATGGGTTTCCTTGTTTGAAGCTGCAGCATCACCCGAAGGCAGGTTATTCTGCTTTCCCACCAGAGTATCCGACTGATGTCCTGCCAGGCATCCAGGTTGCCTTCTGGATCCTGCAGCAGCTTCCTCCCCTTCAGCAGCTGAGCAGGGAAGTATTTCTGTGACTATTGCTGGAGTTTTGTCCTCTACTGCAGACCCTGGGGGAGCCTAGTTAGATAACATCCATCTTACCCATGCCTCTACCAGCCTTGGGACAGTAGTGTTTGAGGAATTAGTATTGGCTTAAAGACGGGCAGAGACTTGTGTCTGATCATCTCAGAAGGTGCTGACAAAAGCCTCAAGGACACTGAAGAACAGTGTGAGGAAACTTGTCAGGAAGATCTGGAACAACACTTAATCAGGCTTGGATTAAGCGGAGCTCAGTATGTCGTTCATGCTGTGATTCATGGGCATGTTACAAATGGGAAGTGTGTGCCTGACGTTGCCCAACCATCTCCTCTTTCTCCAGCCAGGGCTTTTGTCTGAGAAGGATCTGTCAGGAAGCCCTGGCTGGGTGGCCTTCCCATGACCTGGTGAATTAGGGCTGCCCAGAGATACAGAGGGAGTCAGAGGCCTGGTGGGCAGGAATCTCAGGGAATAGCTTCAGGAGGCTCATGTATGCACACCCACTCAAGGGCTTCCTCCAAGCCAGGCTGAAGGGGCTGGAAGCCCCCTGATGCTGTGAAAAGCCAGACTCAATAATCAATGCCAATTTGATTATTAAATAAGGTAACCTTTTACGCAACGCTGGGCACGCAGGGGAGAGCTCCACCTGATGTGTGTGCAACTTCTAGCACAACTCACAAAAGCTATATACAGTCAAAGCGTACATATTCATCACTTTTCCTGGAACAGGTGTGTCTGTTATAATCAGTTCTCAGAATTTATTTGCGCTCTGCCTTCTGGGGGTCTTGGGCTGGGGGCTTCTGGAGGAAGGCTCACAGTCTTCTTCACAGTGAACTTTTCAACTTTCCTTCTTGCACATGCTCTTAGACATTTTGGGCACCTCTTCAAGGTTGCCTCTGGTCCTAGCTGGTTCTTCTTCCTCTTATCATTCCATTAGTCCTTGTTATCTGGCTTAATTAGATACAGTCACATTCTTTCCTGTTCTTTCTAACTGCAGCCTTGTTAAAATGCCTTATTGTAAGTGTAAGCATTGAGGTGCAAGCTAGCTAGAAGTTATTATTCAAGCTAATCCTATATTTTAGTTCTAAAATCACAAAAATTATACATAATATTCAAACATGTAATAGGTAAGTAACTCATAACAAATAATCTCTTCCTTCACCCCCAGGCAACAGGCAGGATGATGTGCTTGTGCTTATGCCTGGAAGAAGCTGCGTGGCACATGGCAGCCTTATTCATACTGAAAACTGAACCACAGCTGAAGCGTATCCCATGCCGTTCGAGCTCTACGTGGCACATTAGTGCCTGGAGCTGTCTCAACGCCACAGCTCTTGTTGGAAACCAAAGGACGTGACAGCACCTGAGAGCCCTGACGCAGGCAACAAGCAGCTGCCGCAGCGTCAGACACAGTTCACATCCCAGCTCTGGCCGCATGAAGCCCAGTGCTCATTCTCTGCTGCTTCCAAGGGTGCTTCGAACTCATCGGGGGGAGGTTCTGCTTGAACCAAGTAAGGCTGCCACGTCATGACTTGCACAAGGCCACTGTAGTGGTGGTGGCTGTGGAAAGAGGTGATTGATCCCTGCTCTTTGCCGTGCCCTCCTCAGTGCTCGCACGGCAGGGAAGCGAGGCAGGGGAAAAAATGAGACAAAACTACTGCTGTTCTGGGGTTTTGGCTGCATGAGAAGCATGCTAGCATTGTGCCTGGGCAGACCCAGGGAGAAGCTGCAGACCAATGGGCACGCGTTGGCTCTGGTGTCCCCTTTGGATGACCTACAGCAGAGAGCTGAGATGGTTGGCTGGGGATGCGGGAGATCTTGCATGTTTTGGCATGATGTCCTCGAGGACGATTCGGTATGTGACCTGTGGCTCCAGCATGGACCAGTGTCCTGGAGAAATGAGGAATCTCCTAGTGCTCACCACTACTGATCTCCCTCTCATTTCCTTTGCATATCTGGAAAGTGGTTTCCCTTCTGCCCTCTCAAATGAGCCGCATCTTTGCCTGCCCTTCGGATTTGCTCTGAGAACACAATAAACAATCTTTTCAAAGTAATTTTTTTGTTTTAATTGTGTTTGGCTTTTAGTTTGTCCAGAACACATGTTTCTCTTTCAGTGCAGTCAGAACCCTGAGGCTTGTGTTTTCCTTTCTTTGCAGTGGGATTAGTGAAGCTGTTACTGCACGGATGGTCAAGGTGAGGATCATAGCTGAACTTCAGTGATGTTAAAATTAAGGCACAACTGCAGGCTTCTCTCTGGAGGAACATGGCAATCATATGGACTGCCCGCCTTGCTGGAGCAAACCAAGGAGGAGCTAATCCTAATGGATCCCATCCTCTGTGCAGTCACCCTGCTAGGTACAGGGGTATCACAAGCCTGTACTCACAAGCCTGAATCACAGGAAAGTCAAACCTCACACCTCATGGCTCCTGGGGCATAAGCATGTAGAGGGCACAAAGCCGGGACTTAGGGAGTTTGGCAGAAAACATTAGCCCTGCAAATCTTTACAGCCACCCTCGTGGCGTGCCTGCAGGGCTGTGGGTGTCAGAAACTATGTGGGCACAGCTGGAGAGCACAGGCAGGAGAGCAGGCAGCTCTCAAGGCTGGAGCCAGTTATTTGATTTTGTTAAAACTTTTCTGCGTTAAACAAGTTCTGGGTCATGGTGAAAATTTCCCTGTGTGCAAAAAAAAAACAAAAAACCCAAACCCAAAAAACAGAAAACCAAAACCAAGTTGGTTGTTCGTATATCTGTGCTGCTGAAAAGCTGGAATATTTTAGCCAAACCACTCCTGTCAGCAGCAGCAGTCCAGGTATGGACTATGGGAATGAGGTTTTTCACTGAAAACAAAAATATTACTTCAGGCAGCAATAATTTTTTTTCTGTTTTCTGCCATAAAATGCTTTTAGTCAAATTGTTGATCCTTTTCTTTTTGCATAGAACCCCTAAAAGGAGTACTAACTTCTCTCCCCTTCCATTCCTCCCTGCCTCTGCCTCCATCCCACTGCCGACAAGCCAGCAGACCCTAGAGCCTGGATTGGGCACAGTGGTAAATGTGGGGCTTCAAAATCCCATAAATCTCCACCAGTTTAAGCTCACACGCATCTTCCTCAGCATTACTCCTCCTCCCTAGTCCCATCCCTCCTTTTCAGCCCATTGGAGAGCAGGTTCATAGAATCATAGAATCACTAGGTTGGAAAGGACCCACTGGATCATCGAGCCCAACCAACCATGGTTCTCCGGCTGCAGCGGATGCAGGAGGAGGGAGAGCATCCCTCAGCTGCCTTTCCCATGGCTGTCACCCGGGTACCATGTGCGGGTGAGCTCGAGAGGCCCGTTGCCATGACAACTGCTGCTAAAATGCCCCCCCTGCACAGGGATGCAATTGGTTGCAGACGGTCCCTCCTCCGGGGGAAAGCCGGTGATGGGGTGCCCTGGGGAGGCTGGAGGGGGGCTGACACTGCCAAGGAGGCAATGAGGGAAGACCCCGGGAGCCCTGGTGGGAAATGAGGCCGCGCTGCTGGCTGCGTGTCGTCCCTGCACGCTCCCGCCAGCTCTCGGCTGCTCCCACCATCCTTGCCTCCCGCTCTGCGCCTGTCACTTCTCACCATTGTCGTGCTCTCTCAGATCAGGGTCCCTTCTCCCTGGCACTGCCTGGCTGAGAAACGAGCCTGATTCATCCCAGCCACGCTCCGGCAGATGCCCGAGGGAGCAGCCTCATCCCATTGCCCTGGACCAGTGGAAGCAGGTAGGTGGCATGTTGCAGGGCAGGTAGTGGGTGCTTGTGGGGGATGCGATGTATGGAAACGGGGTTGTGTCTGGGGCTTCAGCTGCCTCAGCAGCTCCTTGCCCCCAGCCACAAGCTTCCTCGGGGTGCCCCATCCTGGGGGTTTTGATCATGCTGCAGCCTGGTTTATGCTCCTCACCATGCACACAGGAGGGTTTTGTGCCCAAAGTCACCTGTGTCCTGGCACTTTGCGTGGACACTGCTCCTGCCTCGCTAACATCATGCTCACTCACCACTGCGTGTCTGTGTCTCCTGCAGACCCCCGTCCCTGTTCCAGCGCCCCCCCAGCAGTTTCTGCCCTGTCACTTGTCCCCGGGGGCGCCCATCACAAGTGTCGCCGTGGCACCTCGGGTGCAGCCAGAGGCGGTACGAGGGATCCAGGGGTGACATTGAAGGAGGGTGCTGGGGTGACACATGCAGCAGCATGAGTTTAAAGAGGATCGCTCAGCTTACCTCTATGAGATGCTGTCTCGTCTAAAAGACCTTGGGGCTCTTCTGTAGCTCTGGGGGGACAGGGATGTCCCGCTGCAAAGCAGGGTGCTGAGATCAACCAGTCCAACAAGGGGTGAGTCTGCTTTAATATCTGCAGAACTGCTCCAGAATGCTGACATCTTCCCAACTGAAACTCCCTCTCTCAGTGTATGCAGCCAAAATCTGCTCACCCGCCTGAGAAGAGCAATTGCTTTGCTGGGCCAGCCCTGCAGAGACTGGGGTGGGAGCTCTGACACCTTGCCCAGTACTTGTCTTGCCCAGCAAGGACCTTTGTTGGGAGGGCAGGGACGGGCAGGCAGTGGGAGGATGTGGCACGAGGTGAGGGCTGCATAGCAAATAGACCAAAGAATAGGTTGCTGGCGAGGATCTGGGAAACGCTGGCTCTGCTAGTCACTGAGGAAGGATAAATGGAGAAGCCTTGTAGGGCTGCTTTTTATTGCGATCGTTTTTGGATGGCAGCTTCACTCCCAGGTTTGGAAAGCAGATGATCAGGGAAGAAAATGAGGTTGTTGGCTTTCCTCCTATAGCCTTGGGCGGGGGGTGTCCAAGCCAAACTCGCCTTCCCAGGCTCCCTAACCCTTGCCCATTGCTGTCACGAGCCAGGGACTGGTAGCAGTTGCTGGGACACCTCCAGAGAAGGGGTTTGCAGCAGCCTTGGCCTCCCAGCCTCACTGAGGCAGCAGCTGGGAGGGTGCGGGGGGTGTTTTTGTCCTTCACAAAGCAGTAGCAAGGGACAGAGGAGCTACTTTTGCAGAGCCAGACCTGAGCCTCAGACCTGACCCCTGTCAGGGCTGGGGGTTCGTGCCCAAGTCCTTCCTTAGTCCCTCAGTGTAAGTTGACGAAGGGAAAACCCAGAGTGGAATCCCTGCACCCCACCACAAATCTGTGATGTTTTTGCAGGCTAGGGTGAGAGTTTTCATCCTGAGTTACTCACCTGAGGAAGGCAGAGGCTGCCTCTTTGCTCCTGGCCAAATGGTAGCCAATGCTAAGCCACCCAGTCTCATAGAATCATAGAATAGTTTGGGTTGGAAGGGACCTTGAAGATCATCCAGTTCCAACTCCCCTGCCATGGGCAGGGACACCTCCCACCAGACCAGGCTGCCCAAGGCCCCATCCAACCTGGCCTTGAACACCTCCAGGGATGGGGCAGACACAGTTTCCCTGGGCAACCTGTGCCAGGGCCCCACCACCCTCATCATGAAGAATTTCTTCCTAATGTCTAGTCTAAATCTGCCCCTCTCCAATTTGTAGCCATTCCCCCTTCTCCTATCACTACAAGCCGTTGTAAAAAGTCCCTCCCTAGCTTTGTTGCAGGTTCCTTTTCAGGTACAGGAAGGTCACCATATCCTCCTCCAGGACATGGTGATGGTAGGGGCAGGCTGTGGGTAGCAAAACCAAAGGCTGCTGAAAGCCAAAGAGCATGGAAGGAGGAGGGAAAATCTACTGAAGTCTCCCCTGTCATAATAAATATCAACATCCATGCCAATAAGTGGGAGGAAATAAGTGTTTCTTTCCAATGCTGGCAGTTTCTTACTTATGCTAGCAAGAATTATAGCTCATTTCAGATCTAGTACTGTGACAGTAAAGGTGTTATTCAGAGCTCCTTTCTGCTAGTTTTGGGGCAAGCAAGCAGGGATGGACTCCCTGCTTAAAGCACTTGCAGACTCCCCTTAACCACCCCGCACAAGGAATCATAGAATCATAGAATAGTTTTGGTTGGAAGAGACCTTGAAGATCATCTAGTTCCAACCCCCCTGTGGTGGAAGGAAGGCTGGGAACACATGGTTACTGGCACAGGCGTGACTTGGGGGACGGTTGCAGGTGGCATTTTTCAGGCATCTGGAAAAGCAGGAGCTTGATGAGGGCTCAGCTTCACCTTAACTTCATCCTTGCTGAAGTCAAGGGGCATTTCATCCCCCCAGCTGAGAGGTGAGTGTTTTGGAAAGCCATGCTTTGGGGCTGCATTTTGTGCCTGAGCCTGGCACTGTCACACTTTCCCAAGCCTGAGAGTCCCCTGTTTAATCCACCGAAGCCTGTGACAAGCAGCACGCTCACCACGCAAAACCCAGCAGCCCTGACACCTGGAGTCGGCTGTAGCTGTGACTGTTGGAGGGAACACCTCTCAATCCCTTCTTCTACCCCTGCATGACCCCTACCCTGGCAGGTGTTTTGGTAAGAGTGGGCAGCTGGGAGTTAGAAGCTGGGCACTGCTGTGGGTTACCATGTGGGTTGCTCCCACCCTCTCAAAGAAAGAGGATAAAAGCTGGGCACAAACACGGTACCATTACAGCTTTTAAATGGCCCCAAGCCGGGGTGTATGCCCTGAGCACAGCACCAGTGGGGCCAGACAGCTGGGGAGGGGGTGGGCCAGGGCACCAGCAGGTTGTCGTGCCAGGATTCCATCTGTCTGTCCCTCCAGAAAGCTCCATCCCTAAAGGCTGGACTGTGAGATGTTTGCTCCTTCCTGCTGCTCACTTCTAGCATCGTGTTGACAGCAATCGTGCAGTGCATTGTCTTGTGTTCCCCAGGGAGACGTTGCTCCGGACTTGGCACCTTGTGTCTGAGTGGCAAGGGGCTCCCAGTAAGGCAGATCAGCCGTCCCAGGTAAGCGGCTCCCAAGGCCCAGCAGGTGATGGCAGAGGGGATGGGCCACGCACACAACAAATAGGGGTGCAGCAAGGGAGGGCTCAGCCCCAAGCTAGATCCACTCAGCTGGAAATTCAAAGGCGATGCAAAGCACCAGGGGAAGGGGCAGCCGAGTTTCCCCCAAGCAGGAGATAAGAAACAGTTGTATTTTCCCACTGCCTACCTTTAATAGCTGGCAGCAGGGCTGGGCTGTGCAGGCTTTCCCCCTTCTGCAGGGAGGGAGCAGGACTGCTGCTCAGTGAGAGCCAAAGGAATTGTTGTCACCTGAAGGCTGGGGTGCCTTGGTGTGCAAACCAGGGTGCAGGAGGGCTGTGAGAAGGAGTCTGGGGAGGCAGGGCACTGCTGATGGGGCAGACTTCCCATGATGAAGCACAGTGGAGGTGTTTTGTGGGTGCTCCCAGTGCATGAGCTTTCTCCCCTTTTCTCTGGCAGCCATGCCCCACTTCTTGGATTGGTTTGTGCCGGTGTATCTGATGATCTCCATTCTCATCCTGGTGGGCTTTGGAGCTTGCATTTACTACTTCGAGCCAGGGCTCCAGGAAGCCCATAAGTGGCGAACACAGAGGCCGATCATGGAACGAGATCTTCGGAAGACGTTGATGATTCGGGACAACCTGGCGTTTGGAGTGCCTGAGGTCTGATATGCTGCCTGTGGAGTCCAGAAAAGCCTCTCCTGGGTGAGCAGCAGCCCACAAGCCTTGGTCAGGATGACAGTCCTGCCCTATCACTTCTCTCTTCGTTGATCTGGACCTTGTACTCACCACTCACCTTTCTGCCCTTTTGCTTCTTAGGCAAGGTTTGTGTGGCACTGTAGACTTGGGGCTTTCCATGTGCTCACAGCCCTTTACCCAGCCAAAGACTTCTACTCCTCCCTATGGCCAAGACTGATGAATCACTTAAATGAAAGATCCCTTGTTAACCACTTGAGTTTGAGCTGCTTGGCACCTTGAAGTGACCTTCAGAAAGAAAGGTCTCTATGGGGGTACCAGGCTTGCAGAGGGATACAGTCTTTTACTCCTATATATTGGGTTAAATCTAACCCAGTCTGTTTAAGCTCAGAGGGTACATGGGGTGGGGGAGGTCAGTGGGATTTCAATACAGAGCATTGCTTCAGCTGAGCTCTTCACAGAACCCACCCTCGGCACTGAGCTGGTAAGCTTGTTGAAGCTCTGTGCAGAGGGGCCAAGGGATCAGAAACCCCCAGAAACTGAATTCCTTTATCCCTGCTAAAGGTACACCACTTCTATATGCCTGTTTAGGAGATGGAGAACATCCATCCACCCATGAATCCATTTCAGATGCACCACATTAAAATTAAAGGTCTTTAGTAAAAACATGTGTCCAAGTCCTGTGTCAAGCTGAGAACGTTCTGCAGCTCTCCATGAAAGGTACTTCCAGACTTATCACATAAGCCTTTCTGGATCTGCCTGACCTGCTCCTCTGCGACAGAGCGAAGTGGGACAGTCTGGGATGTAACTTGCACTTGTTCAGTCCCCTGAACTCCAGAGCACTCTGGCATGGGTGGACCCTCCCACAACCATCATTCCCAAAAAAAGCTGTGAAGCATCCCTTTCCTGCGTGTCTCTGAGAAGGGACACCAAGTGTGTCAGTGAAATAGGCCTGTTTTGCCACCTCTGCTTTCTGGGCTCAAGCCGTATAACGTGGGTCTAGCACAAAATCCCATGTTTATACACTAGCTGCACTTTCGGCACTGCTCCAGGCCTTATCGGCTACGGAAGCACTGTATGAAGGTGTGATCGTGATGACAACACACATCCCCATTGCACTCACGGGTGTCAGCTCTGGGCTCTAGACCCCTCTGGCTCCTCTGGGCAGCAGGATTCCCTTGGACCAACTGCCTGGATCTGCCACCGATCCCAGATGGGCTCAGCCTCTCCTGTAAAATTGTCAGCAGAGGTTTTCCCCTCCATTCCCAAAGAGAGGAGGAGTGCACACAGGGCTGGTTTGACTGAGTGATGCTCCACAGATAATCCTCCAGGGAGGAAAGTTAATTTTTAGCTTTAAGGGGTTTGGTTGAGGAATGACTGGGTCAGGGCATCCTGTAAATAACCTGGGTCTTTCTGGGACATTTCATCCATCCAGACTGCAATCATATCAACCTTAATCTTCCACACCAAACCCAGGCAGGCTTGCAGGAATTGCTGGCTCTGTTTCAGCCAGAGGACAAGTCCAGAGTCCTTCCATTCAGCCAAAAACCAGAGATCATGATGTGAGCACCCTAACTGGGAAGTCTCACTCAGCAGTGAAATGTGATGAGCAGGATTACTTCTGTGCCCCAAGTCACGTTTGCCCTGCCAAGCAATGTCTCAAAGCACAAGTTGAAACTGGGAAACCCCACATATTTTTGTGCCTGGGTGATTTGAGCTGTGAAAAGCAAATGCTGTGGGGCCGGGTTGCATGGTCTGACATGCCACCCTTTGCTCCATGGTTCACACAGAATCATAGAATCACCATGTTGGAAAAGACCCACCGGATCATCGAGTCCAACCATTCCTATCAAACACTGAACCATGCCCCTCAGCACCTCATCCACCCGTGCCTTAAACACCTCCAGGGAAGGTGAAGCAACCACCTCCCTGGGCAGCTTCTACCAGTGCCCAATGACCCTTTCTGTGAAGAATTTTTTCCTAATGCCCAGCTTAAACATCCCCTGGCGGAGCTTGAGGCCATTCCCTCTTGTCCTGTCCCCTGTCACTTGGGAGAAGAAGCCAGTACCCTCCTCTCTACAACCTCCTTTCAGGTAGTTATAGAGAGCAATGAGGTCTCCCCTCAGCCTCCTCTTCTCCAGGCTAAGCAACCCCAGCTCTCTCAGCCATTCCTCATAAGGCCTGTTCTCCAGCCCCTTCACCAGCTTTGTTGCTCTTCTCTGGACTCGCTCCAGAGCCTCAACATCCTTCTTGTGGTGAGGGGCCCAGAAATGAACACAGGATTTGAGGAGCAGTCTCACCAGTGCCGAGTACAGAGGGAGAATAACCTCCCTGGACCTGCTGGTCACGCCGTTTCTGATACAAGCCAAGATGCCATTGGCCTTCTTGGCCACCTGGGCACACTGCTGGCTCATGTTCAGTCGCTGTCAACCAACACCCCCAGGTCCCTCTCCTCCAGGCAGCTTTCTAGACAGACTTCTAGTCTGTAGCTCTGCACAGGGTTGTTGTGCCCCAAGTGCAGGACCCAGCACTTGGCCTTGTTAAACCTCATGCCATTGGACTCAGCCCAGCGGTCCAGCCTGTTCAGATCCCTTTGCAGAGCCTCCCTACCCTCCAGCAGATCGACACTTCCACTCAGCTTAGTGTCATCCACAGACTTGCTAAGGGTGCACTCGATGCCTTCATCCAGGTCATTGATAAAGACATTGAACAGGGCTGGACCCAGCACTGAGCCCTGGGGAACCCCACTTGTCACTGGCCTCCAGCTGGATTTCACACCATTTACCACCACTCTCTGGGCCCGGCCATCCAACCAGTTTTCCACCCAATCCTGGTGGATATCTCCTGCCCTCCAGCACGATACAGCTGTATCTCTAAGCACCAGCTTGAAAACCTGTTTCCTCACTTTGAATTCCTTATAGCTGGGACTACACTGTGAACAGATCCCAGATAAGCCATGGACTATCAATAAAAACCTCTGGTTTTATTGCTGTAGCTGGGGGGCTTGAAGCAGTCAGGGGCAGGTTAGAATCATAGTATGGTTTGGATTGGAAAGAACCTTAAACATCATCCAGTTCCAACCCCTCTGCCATGAGCAGGGACACCTTCCGCTGGATCAGGTTGTTCAAGGCCCCATCCAACCTGGCCTTGAACACCTCCAGGGATGGGGCAGACACAGCTTCCCTGGGCAACCTGTGCCAGCACCTCACCACCCTCATGGTGAAGAAATTCCTCCTTATTTCTAGCCTAAATCTGCCCCTCTCCAGTTTATACCCATTGCCCCTTCATCCTATCACCACAAGCCTTTGTGAACAGTCCCTCCCCAGCTTTCTTGTAGCCCCTCCAGGTGCTGGATGGTTGCTGTAAGATCTCCGCAGATCTCCTCGGTTAAACTGTCCCTGCGGGAAGGGGACTCTGGTTGCTGTGTCCTGCACTAGCACAGGCTGCTCCTTCAAACCCACTTTTGCCTGCTGAGTCAAAAGAGAAGAGGGGAAAACCACCAGCCTAGTAAAAATGAAAGGCTGCATTTTCTACTGCTGCTCTCGGCCAGCTGGCATCTGTGGTGTGATGATGGGGCTCCCCATGGGGGTTCCACCTTTCCTCCTCTGTGTCCTCCTCTGCGTGTCATCCTGCTGTTTTCACCTCCGTTCTGGCCATGACTAACTGCAGAAAATGAGCAAAAAGGAGATGACAAACAGGTCAGGGCTAGACTAGAGATAAATTTGTTATTCATCTCTTCTGGCTTATGCTGTGTGCTGTTTAGTCCTGATGCAATCAGGATTAAGCCAGGTATTTTCCACAGTTACAAAGGACTTTATTGCCAATGGTGTCAAAGCCCTCTCCAGTGGAATCAAAGTGTGTGACAAAATCCATGGCCAACACCTTGTTTTCCAGCTGTTCCTCTGAGAGTTACCTCCCTCCAGCTCCAGGCAGGCAGCAAGGACCAGCCTGGAGTGAGGTTTCCTTTATGACAGGGTAGATTTTCATCCTCCTGGTTTCTGTGCTGCAGCTTTGTGGGAATAATTAAGCCAAAGGCAAACACTGCCTGAAAATTGAGACTGCTTCTCCCCTGTGGGACCTGTGCAGCCAGAGAGACCTCCGGGGAGAGGGAAACAGTCACAGATAGTGAATTAAACTATGTAAAACATCAGAGAAGACACTGCACAGCATCAGGTTGTTTTTTTCCTCTTTCTCTGTCTCTTTGCCTTTAAAGTAGTAGAGAAGTTACAATGTGCCGAGCCCTGCCTTCCACCAGCATTCCTCATGGCTCACTGTGCGTTGCTCATGGGTGATTCCTCCTCCACCTCGGCCACATGAAGGTGGGCAAGCATCGTCCCTGCCTTGCTGTGAGTGCTGTGGGTGCCCAGCCCTCCCTCTCTTTGCTCTCTTTTGCCTACTAAACCACACATTCTCATCCCGCCCCACCAAAACATCTTTCTCCTTTCCTCCTTGGTTATTGTGCTGCCCTCCAAAGTCTCTTTTATAGTGAGGAAGGAGAAGAGCAGCAAGCTGACTCCCTGTAGTGGAAGCCCTCTTGACCTTGCAAATGACCCAAAGCTGGCAAAATTAAGTAGTTATCAGAATGACAAAGAAGAAAATTAGAATAAGGGAAAGAAGCGTCAAACATCTGGCAAGCGAACACTGAACTTTCTCAGTGGGGCATAAATTGTTGAACTGGAATCTGCCATTTGAGGGGAAAAAAAAAAAAGAAGAAGAGAGGAAGGGAAAACATCTCAAAAATTCAGAGATTTAAATTATTTTTTGCAAACTGCACCCATTGTCCTTAGGAGCAGGTGACGCAGGCCTGACCTGGTGGGTCTGCACTGCTCCTCCACCTCCCGCCGCAGAAGCTGGGCAGGGGGCTATCGTGTGGGGCTGCCCGTGGTGTGGGGCTGACTGTGGGGTGAGGTTGGTTGTGGGGTGAGGCTGACTGTGGGGTGGGGTTGCCAGCAGCGGGAGCCAGGAAGGTGCCGGGGCCGGAGCAGCCGTGGTGCCAGGCGTGGGAGCATGCCGGGCAGGCACAAGCACTTCATTGTCCCGGGCAGAGGCGGGTGTGCAGGGCTGCCAGTGGGGGCTCGGGGACGACAGCAGCTCCAGGGAGACACTAACCCCAGCACCAGGGAAAGCCTCATCCCCCCCAATTCCAGCCCAGCACCGCTCGCCCTCCGCCTTCACGCCTCCGCTTCCATCCCGCTGTTGCCCGCCATGGAGGAGGACGTCGCCCCTCACCGCAGCCGCCTGCCCACCCCGGCTGGGCCCAGCCGCATCCCGGCCCCACCACCGCGGCGGGACAGCCTCCTCGGCACCCCCGTCGCCCCCACCAAGTGGAGCTGCCTCTCGGTCACCCTGCGCCGGGCTGGCGGGGGTGTCAGGGGACCCCCCTGGGAGCGGCTGCGGGGTCCGGCACCCATCACCCCCGTCGCCCCTCGCCCCCGTCCCGTGGCGGATGAGGGTCCCCGGCGATGTGGCAGCTCTGGTGGGGCAGAGGCCACTGTGGTGGCGAAGATGGGGGTGACCAGCTCCCCGCCATGGTCCGGTGGGTCTCTGCGGTCGGGATGGGCTGGGCAGGAGGCGGGGAGGCACAGAGGGGTCTTGGCAGTGCCATGGGGTTCAGCACAGGGCAAGGCACCTTGGGAGCAGTTGGGGGATGTGGAGGAAGATGGGGGGGTCCTCCCTGCTTCGCCCACACCGGGAGTGGGCAAGCAATGGCAGGTGTGGGGCAATGATGGCATAAGGTTTAACAAGGCAAATGCCGGGTCCTGCACTTGGGGTACAACAACCCTGTACAGAGCTACAGACTAGGAGAAGAGTGGCTGGAAAGCTGCCTGGAGGAGAAAGAACTGGGGTGTTGGTTGACAGCGACTGAACATGAGCCAGCAGTGTGCCCAGGTGGCCAAGAAGGCCAATGGCGTCTTGGCTTGGATCAGAAACGGTGTGACCAGCAGGTCCAGGGAGGTTATTCTCCCTCTGTACTCGGCACTGGTGAGACCGCTCCTCGAATCCTGTGTTCAGTTCTGGGCCTCTCACCACAAGAAGGATGTTGAGGCTCTGGAGCGAGTCCAGAGAAGAGCAACAAAGCTGGTGAAGGGGCTGGAGAACAGGCCTTATGAGGAACGGCTGAGAGAGCTGGGGTTGTGTAGCCTGGAGAAGAGGAGGCTGAGGGGAGACCTCATTGCTCTCCACAACTACCTGAAAGGAGATTGTGGAGAGGACGGTGCTGGCCTCTTCTCCCAAGTGACAGGGGACAGGACAAGGGGGAATGGCCTCAAGCTCCACCAGGGGAGGTTCAGGCTGGACATTAGGAAAAAAATTTTCATGGAAAGGGTCATTGGGCACTAGCAGAGGCTGCATAGGGAGGTGGTTGAGTCCCCTTCCCTGGAGGTGTTTAAAGGCACGGGTGGACGAGGTGCTGAGGAGCATGGTTTAGTGTTTGATAGGAATGGTTGGACTCGATGATCTGATGGGTCTTTTCCAACCCGGTGATTCTATGTTTCTAAGTCCAGCGCCTGGTGGTGAAACAGGTGGGTGCCAGGTCAGGAGCTGTTGTGACTGTTGGGATGCCTGTCTGTCTGTCTGTCTGTCCTGACACAGCTGGGTGCTGGACTGCTCAGCCTGACCTGGGTAACTCCCAAGCACCAATGGTGATTGTAATCCACAGCGGGCACAGTTCTGGTTTTGCCCCAGTGTGCTGGAAAAAGAGGCACCCAAATCCTTTGCCAGGCGTCCTGCAGCCCAGCCCCCACTCAAGGATGTTTGCAGTGGAGGGACACATGGGGACAGCCCTGAAAGAGTGTCAGAGGGTCAGAGCTCCAGATGTTTGTGCTCCTGCATGGTGTGTGACAGGGCTGGGGCTCACAACTGCGGGAGAAGGAAACAAAGAGGGTGCCCCTCCAAATGCACTGGCAGCCAG
The DNA here is from genome assembly GCF_032191515.1 of Phaenicophaeus curvirostris. Taxonomy (NCBI): domain Eukaryota; kingdom Metazoa; phylum Chordata; class Aves; order Cuculiformes; family Cuculidae; genus Phaenicophaeus; species Phaenicophaeus curvirostris. The sequence continues at coordinate 41,803,594 of NC_091392.1, read as the reverse complement.
GGGCATCCACATGGCTTTCCAGGCACGGGCACATCCATCGAACGCATGCAGGAGACGCCTGTCAGGGCACATGGGGATGTGATCTGCACACCCCTACACGGCTTGTGATCAAGACCTCTCCCTGCTTCCCACATGTATGTACCTGCACATGCACACACGCATGGATAGACACGCAGAGAAGGGACGGCGCTCGCTCTGCCTCTGCACTGCGGGCTGGCAGCCAGAAATTGTGGTGGCGGAGGAGAAAAGGTTTCTCACGCCTCCGCAAGTGGAACTGAAGGGCAAATTGCTTTTGATGAGACAAAACACTCCCAGTTTCCTCCTTTCCACAAAGCAGAAGGAGGCCTTGCAATCCCCTGGACCAAATAAATACCTAGGGGGTGAAAGCATCCTTTCTCAGCCCTGCCAGGGTTAATTATCGCCCTCTCTAAATAAGCAGAGATGCTGAAACCACTGGGGAATTGGGAGGGAAAGGAGCAAGAAAAAGCCCGTGCTTTGCCAGCAGGAGCGTGGGGGTGGGAAGGACGCCCCTCTGGCACACGGGGTACCCACGGGCAGCAGCCTCTCCGTGTGCCCACCCCGATGGGGAGGCTGGCAGAGGCCTGGGATGGATCCGGGGGAGGGTGCGCGGGGGGGAGATTTTGCGGCGATGTTTAATATTCAGGTCACATGACGATGGCAGCAGGAGCAGCACCAGCATCCCCGCTCCACTGAAATAGCCACTGGAGAAGGAAGGGAAGGACGGGGGGACAAGAGGATACAGGGAAGAAAGAGAGAGGTAAATCCAGAGCTTCATAGCCCACCACACCGCATCAGCATCAGGCTAGAAAAGTGGGGGAAACCACCCGTGGGAGAGGCTTCGGAGACAAAGGAATCTTCATGTTCAAAGGTAGGATGCTCTGGGCTTGGCAGGGCTGGGCGACGCCGGAGGGACACCGCTGGGGCTTTTAATGCAGGCACCTTCTGCTGTGCCCAGGAGAAATAACCCTGAAGGGCAGCAGGGAAAATCCATCCTGTCTTTGTCTTTCCTCTTTTATTTTCCTTTCGGTGGCAGCAGTCTGTCATGAAGAAGGAGCAGGGCTGGTTGCTGATGGGGAATAGCTGGCGCCAGGGGCTGCTCTGAAAGAAAGCGATAATCCCAGCTGGTCCAGGGCTGGGGAAAGCCCATGAGCTGCTTGTGCCTCGCCAGTGACGGTCAGTCGCTGCTGGGGCAGTGCTGCTCCCTGGGCATCTCTGCAGCAGCCCCAGCAGGGGGACAGGCAGCTGTGGTGGTGCGGGTGCCCTGGTCTAGGCGGTGCTGAGCATCCTCTTGCCATGTGATACAGCTGTGCTGCCCCAGTGGAGAGCTGGGGCGTGGGGTGAGGACCGCAGGGTCAGGGAGCAGCACTGAGGGCACAGCTGGGAGAGCATCTCACCCTGCGGCATCTGGGCTGGGGACATGCCCAACCCCAGCACCTCCAGCTTCTGCGTCTCCAGAGAGGCTTTGGCACACGCTGCCCTACATTTCATCCCAGCAGAGCCAGGCTCCTGCCCAAGCCCTGTGCAGAGCGCTGAGTGGAAAGAAGGCTGCTGCCGGGAAGGCTGTAGCAGCCCAAAGGGCTGAGATGAGTTTCCCTGCCTCACTTGAAATGCTCAGCGATCCTCAGGTTCTGTACCCTGAGGTCAGGCGGTGCATCTGGCACAGTTCAGCCTTTGCCCTGCACAGCTGGAAGAAATGCCCTGGAGTCATCACCCAAACCGAAGGGGGAAAGGGATTTATCAACCGGAGAGATGCTCAGCCCAGCACCTTTGCAGATCTAAAGCAAGGAACGGATCCTGCAAGCCCCAGGGAGGCTGTGCTACTGAAGTAGCCACTTGCTTTCCTTACTGTGACCTGGTGTCACCCTCTGAGGGCCTGTTCCTGCCAGACACCTTCAGGCTCCAAACTTGCCCCTGCAGGGGCAAGGTCTGTGGGTTTGGGGCCACATAGGGTGGAAGGGACTGGAGTCAGATGAATGTGTGGATTGCTGCCTCCAGCCAGAGCAGGAGAGCTGCAGTGAAGCCATCCATGTGTTACGTGGGGGTTAAATTGCTTTTCCTTGCTGTAATCTGGGCTGTGGTGAGCGACTGTTTGCAGCCCTCCCTCCCTCTTGCCACTCAGACAAAGGACGGGAAGGCAGGGGGAGGGGATCTGACTGTATCTGGGTTATGGGTACTGAGGAGATGTTAGTCCCCACTACCTGAGCCCCTAGGGGACCTTCAGGGCCACCTCTGACCCCAGCTAACCACCGCGAACATCAGAGGCAGGCAGGTTGCACCGTGGCAGCAGTGTCTGCTGCTGGCCACGTCTGCCAGCCTTCCAGGGAGAGGTTTTGGGATGGATTGGTGGGTGTCAGGAGCAGGAGATAGATGAGACGTCTCCAGGCACCCATTGCCTTTCTGGCCCTGCTGGCTCTGGCCCAAGACACTGCACCTTTCCTTGCTCCACAGCGGAGTGGAGCATGTTCTCTGGTTATCCCCTGGCAACCCAGCCTGCGTCACCTCCTGCTTGGAAATGGGCAGCAGAGGTATCATCAGCAACCGCCCTCTTAAATCAGCTTCACTTGACACAGGGAACAAAGCAGCAGGGAGAAGGGTGGCAGTGCAAACAGCAGATGCAAGCAGTTCACCTTGCCGAACCCTCTATTCATTATCAGCTCTACTGGCCACGGTGCCCTATCAGGTATTTATCACAGCGGGCAGCTGGAGAGGCTACGGGATGTGTCTAGGATGCATAACACTAACCTTGACCAGTCAGAGCACTAATCAGGCTTCCTAGCAGCATTTGCATCACCGCATGTGAAACAGCTATTCCCAGGTGACCAGATAGACACATTTCATGTCTCAAGGCATAGGAATTTGATAGGAATGGTTGAACTCAATGATCCAGTGCATCTTTTCCAACCTGGTGATTCTATGATTCTATGATTCTAAGGCATCCCTCAAAGCTCTGGTTTTGCATACCCTGATGGGCCCAGCAGGCTGTTTCCCAGTTGGCTCCTTGGATTCCTCCGTGGGAGCTGACACAGGGAAAATCGTGTGCAGCCAGCTGATCCCTGGCGTATCTCTTTGCAGAATGGGGGCTTCCCTTCCTGAGGCTGCATGGGAAGGCACACAACACAGAGAGGAAGGCAAGCGACTGAAAAGAGAAAGGGACGTTGTCTACCCTGAGACACTGAATGTCCAAAATCAAAATGCCCAAGGTGATATCACTGATATAAAATCCAGGAAATCTTTAGGGAGGCTTCTGGAGATCTTCTCTTCTGGTCTCAAGACTTTTTATAGATGCTCAGGAACCTGAGTCTGAAATACCTGCTCCAGCCATTGCAAGCTCCTGGCTCCATCAGCATAGCTCGCAAAGGGATGGCCGTGTCCACAGTAGAGTCCACAACGTCTGCCAGCTCTGGGCAATGTGTCCCTTGGTGAGATTGAAAGACAAATTATAAACCTCTCAGTGAGCTGCCAGCAACTTCCCTCCTTCCTCCCTGTGTAAGAACAAGGATCTGGTGATGGTGAAGGGGCTGGAGAACAAGTCTTATGGCTGAGAGAGCTGGGGTTGTTTAGCCTGGAGAAGAGGAGGCTGAGGGAAGACCTCATTGCTCTCTACAACTACTGAAAGGAGGTTGTAGAGAGAAGGGTACTGGCCTCTTCTCCCAAGTGATAGGGGACAGGACAAGAGGGAATGGCCTCAAGCTCTGCCAGGGGAGGTTCAGGCTGGACATCAGGAAAAAATATTTCACAAAAAGGGTCATTGGGCACTGGAACAGCCCAGGGAGGTGGTTGAGTCACCATCCCTGGAGGTGTTTAAAAAACAGGTGAATGAGGTGCTGAGGGGCATGGTTTAGTGATTGATGGGAATGGTTGGACTCGATGATCTGATGGGTCCTTTCCAACCTAATGATTCTATTATTCTATCTGAAGTTATACTGGAGATGGCAATAGACTCCCTGAGGACAAGCTACTGTCCAGGCAGCAAAAAGATCGCAGCTTGCATGTCCTGTGTCCTGTACCCATCCTATTCAGCTGCTCAGCTGGGCTTTCTTTCCACCTAAACCTTTCCCTGTCCGCCTCCAGGGTTTATTTGGCCTTTTTACTGCAGTAGCCAAGTACTTCGCTGGGGCAAAAGCCCCTGCCCGGCATCTCTCATCATTCCCTGTCACCCTTCCTCTCTCCCACTCTGGGGTAGGTGGGACCTCAGCAGGGCTGTGTGGGATCTGCACTGGAGGCTATTGCAACAGGACAGGGGAACGGCACAGCCACACACCTACAGTACAGGTGGTGTGGAGCAGCCCAGGAGAGGACGAGCGAAGGGCAGGGTGTAGGAGAGATGGCTGGCTTGGCCCTCCATGCTGTGCCAGAGAGAAAGGCTTTCCTGGCTGGCAGCAGCTTTGAGAAAGCTGGAAAAAGACAACAGGAGCCTCAGGGGATGCTCTGTCAGCAAGAAAGGCACAGACTAGCTGTGACGGGTGTAAGAGTGGATTGCAGCCCAGGAGTGCTCAGCTCGGCAGGCTGCCTCCTCCGGCAGCTGCCGGGCAGAGTGAGGTGCTCTGAATTGCCAGCC